>NW_025767376.1:227496-607542 GCF_003918875.1 Haliotis rubra | reverse complement strand
CCTGCCCTATAGTGTTATAAATGACTTGCTACAAGATGATTTTTTACCCCAATCGAAAACAAAACTTTTGACAGGTTTGTTCCTGTTTATGACAATGACATTGATAACTTCTTGGCTGCGGGCGAAAATGCGAAACACTATGAAAAAGACAAAATTGGACATGAATCTTGTTTATAGATTTCTTCGCGAGAGTCTTACTGATCCAAGACAACTTGAAGACATTGCCCCATGAACTGGTTCGGAGTATGAACTGTCTTCCCTCCGGGGAATAAAGGGTAGCGTTGAACGCTATTTGAAGCGTAATGGGTACTCACATGTGTTAGCCGAGTCAATGCATTTCATGAAACTGAGGGAGGTTTTGAAATCAAAACTCAAGTCATTAAAAAACAAGGTAAAGGGAAACCTACCATTCCGTGCTGATCCTGTATCCGACACTGAATTACAGAAACTCCGTGAACGTGGCCAACTAGGCACCAGCACGCCAGATTCCATTTTAAACACATTATGGTGGAACAACACGGTTTATTTTGGCTTGAGATCGGCGACCCCGCACAGGCGTATGCAATGGGGTGATGTAACACTAAAAGTTGATTCAGAGAACCGAGAATATCTCCAGTATATTGAACGGCAGTCAAAAACCCGTCAGGGTGACCAGTCTCGCGATCTTGCTCCTAAAGCATGGGCACAACCTGGGGATCTGTGTTGTCCAGTCGCTGTTTACAAGTCGTACCGTGCCTTGAGACCACTAAACTTCTCCAATGATGATCATCCATTCTATTTGTCAACAAACACCCAGTTTGGGGTACCGAACCAGGAATACCTGGTTTAAACGTCAACCGGTTGGCAGAATTAAACTGGGATCACTGATGAAAACAATTAACGGTTGAGTATTCAACTTCACTATTTCAAATGATTCTTCTTTCAACCAACCACCTGCACCGAAAAGGCGTATTTTGCCTGTTGTCGACTCGGACTCGGACTAATGTTGGAGTTATCGTTCCTGACAAGGACACTGACGAGAGCCAAAACTAGGTCAAAGTCAAAATGTTGACAAACGTTAATAAATGTGAACCGTCTTCTTAGAAAAGTTCACCATTCCTGCGTTTTATTCTTCTCTTGCAGATTTCCACTGTTGTATCATTTAACGTTGAAAAAATTGACAGTTTTGCAGTTTTGTATCCAACCACAGCCACCCACTTTCTGTCACGAGTACATCTAGGCTACACATTTGCGATCTACGACTAAATATTAAATATGCGAGTGTACTCGTTAAAATAAACTTAATCTTTACAAAATCGTCTTAATATCTTAATAAAATCGTCATGAAACGAATTTGGAAACTGATGAATTGTGTTGTTTTTCATACCGTTTTCTACAGTACTATATTGGGGTTCGTATGCGATTCCATTAGGCGTGAGCCGTTTGGTTTCCTCTGCGCATTAATACGGATCAGCTGATTACGTTGTAAACACATAACGAGGTGCGGCTTTGAGTTCATAAGTACTGGTTTCTCGGTTTAATTACAGAATGGGTAATAAAAAAATAACCCACGAGGTACGAGTGATTACGGGAAATATGTCCCTCGTGAAATTAATGTTCAAGTCCCTCGCTAAAGCTCGGGACAGTGAACATTAATTTCACTTGGGACATATTTCCCCGTAATCACTCGTACCTCGTGGGTTATTCTCTAAATGTTTACTATTACGACATATTTTGTCTATTTATTACTCGCCCCTGGAAGATACTGCAGTGTAATATTTTTACAGCAATATAAAACTAGTGTAATACCGGTAGAAGTATGACGTCATAATAGTTTACAGTTATGACGTCACAATGCTAATACCTCTGTCACAATGGCATTAGACCTTGCTTGACTCATAGAAAGCTGAGACTCATCACACTACGTAGGCAGTTTCTATCAATTTATGTTGGAGAGTAATAAACAGAATACTAAAGTCGCTTCTGTGAAATACCATTTTTTATTAAACTCGTGAAAGATTTAGCATCAAACTCGCTTTCCCGCGTTTGATACCAATCATTAACTCGTTTAATAAAAATGGTATTACATGGAAGGTCGTTTAGTATCCTCTATATTCTAATTCTCGCAGTATTAGTTACACTGTCCATATAGTATTGTTCAGTGCCAGTGCACTGCACTAAGCTAAGTCTCCACATGGGCGCCACCATGTTGTGACGTCATAAATAGGTGTTGTGAAGGTTTCGTGTGTAGGGATCACGTCGCAATAGAAAATAACCGAGGATTCTACAGATAACAGTTGGGAAAATAAGACAATTAATTCAGAATTGGATGGTGGATGATTAGAAGATACACATGTATAGTCCTTTCCAATAAGTTCTTATCTCCCCTTCCATGTGTTATCTCCCTTTATCAAGGACACTTCCGGAGATGTTTTCAGTTCAAAATGGCGTCGATAGCAGAGAAACAAGGCGGGAAAACTCAAGACGTGAATCTGAATTTTGATAAACTGAATGTGCGTGAACTTAAGACCTACTTACGGAATCACGGAGAACACGTTTCAGGGAATAAGTCTGACTTAATTTTGCGTGCCAAAGGTGTACGTGATCTTGGCAAACGATCGATTGAAGATGTCAATACATACGACGTGGTCAGCGTGAGACAAAGACGATTTGAGAAGTTTCTGTCACCTCTCGGGGAACTTTTACCAGACCCACTACGCTTGAAAAATGGCTGGGATAGCAGTGTTGAGCTTATGCCATCATTTAGTTCAAGTGATCTGTATAATTATTTGGTTTTGAGCAAGCAGCGGACACTAGACACTGACCCAAACAACGCTAAACGCCAGTTGAAAGCTAAAGTGTACTATGAAGATAGACACGTTCATTCAGTCCGATATCACCACATATCCGCGGACTGTTCTCATTGTTATGTCAATGCCAAAGTGATTCCTTCCATACCAACTCAGAATATGAAACAGAAACCAGATTATGATGTGTGGGTGTCCTTGTCAAAGGTTACAGGCCGGGTACATGCTGCTGGTTGCAACTGCACTGCCGGGTAAGTAGATCTAATAAATTACCGATAATCATATTATCTGGCAGATCTAAAGTATGAATTCCATTTACTGAAAACAAACTATACTTGTGTATATACGATTGTGATGAATGTTCTGGACTTGATTCAACTTTGAATGTATAACCAAATAACGTTTGAGCGTTCGTTGTCGGCATATGTAATACAGATGTGTTCCATTTATGTGTGCGGGACCGTATCCAAGTAAAGCGTATGCCTACAGTGTATTGTTTTACCTCATTTGATATGGAATTAGGGTTTTTTTTGTACATTTTCAATTTGACATTCAGTGAACAATTTATCTGTTTCAGTGAAGGAGAATCTTGCAACCATGTCGCTGCTGTCCTGTATGCTTTGGTTGACATCTCAGAAAAGAAACTTGAGGGCTTACATGCATCTACTTCACAGGAATGCAAATGGAACCAGCCACGAAAACGTAAATTGAGTCCTGTTAAATCACAAGATATGACATTCACAAAACACAAGTGGATAGAACATAAAAAGACAACAACTATAAGGCAAGATGCTACTAATGCTCCTGATAAATCGATGGTTAAACCCATAAATGTGGACAGATTTGCTCCAAAACTCTGTGAACATTTTCCACATGCAGGGTGGTTACTGACTCAAGAGTCTGTTGTCAATATGACTGAGGAATCCCATGTATCAGTACCTCCCTCCATTCAGTTGATTTCAACTATGCAGACACCTGTGATTTGAAAAATGAAGATTGTATCAGGTATTTTTCAGAGTATTTCAGTGCCTTGTCCATCTCAAAAGAAGACTGTGTAACAATTGAGAAGAACACACGTGGACAAGCCAACAATAACATGTGGAGCTCAGCAAGGGAAGGGCGATTAACCTCTTCCAATTTTGGCCTTGTCTGTAAACTGAAAACATCTACATGCCTTGATAATGCTGTAAAGACCATTTTTGCATATTCACCATTTGATAATGATGCTCTGAGATGGGGACGTACTCATGAGTCGGCTGCAAGGAGAAAATATGCAAATCTGATGAAGAAACATGATGTGAATGCAAAGGTTGTTACATGTGGTTTCATGGTGCATCAGGACTTTCCTCATCTTGGATCCAGTCCTGATGGTGTTGTTCACATTGGAAATGAAACTGGACTTCTTGAAATTAAGTGTCCTTACAAGTGGCGGCTTTCCACAGTACACCAGGCAGCGGAAGATCCTCAATTCTGTTCTTCGCTCAAGGAAGGAGAAATTAAATTGAAAGTTGGCCACACATACTATTACCAAATACAAGGACAAATGGCTCTATCCCAAATGAACTGGTGTGATTTTTCATATGGACTCTGAAGGATTGTCATGTGGAAAGAATACACTTTGATTCAAGATTCTGGGAGGGCTGCCTCTCTCTACTCAATGACTTTTATATTAAAGCCATTCTGCCAGAGCTTTTCACAACTCGTGTGAAACGAGGAAAGCGTTTGCATCCTGTGTAAGGACATGAACGACTTTAAATGTACACATACACTATGTCCATTATATCATGTTAAAACCAGAGTACTGTGGTTGGTTTAGATTCTTTCCTTAAAACTACATGTATAGTGACTATTCACTTCAAACATTTTCATTCAAGCTTGACAAAATGTATGAATTGATAACACATACTATTCAAAGTTTCGTTCACTGAGTGGTTTTATGTAAATTTTACTACTTATGTGAATTTTAGTTCTTAAGCTATTTCACATTTCAATAATAATGTAAACATTTTCCTGTCTTTTCCCCCAGGTCTTTGTTTGTGAAATACTTCATATCATTACTTGCAATGTCACTCAGTGAAATGATTACCATTACAAATGTTGAAGTAAGGGCTTTATGACATTAAAACGTATCTGTTATAAGTGAGTCTGTGTTTCATTTCTATTACCAACTGTTAGTTTTAGTTATTGACAGTTGTAGAATTCAACTGTTCAATCCCTGGCTTGGAAAGCCTAATCAATTAAGGGTTGTTACTTCAGTGTACATGCTGTTTCCCAGATGCTGGCACTGAAAGTGATGAAGAAATAACTTGTTTCCTAAGTAAGCTTAATGTGTCTTAGGTCAGTGTGTGAGTGAGTTATATATGTATGTTCAAGTGTCTCAGTGACTGACTGAGCTATTATTACTATTATTAATTAGATGGAAGTCCGACCTGATAAAAGCAGAAAGGCACACACAAGACCTATGGGTGCATGAAACGTTTACAACAGAAAAGTTCTGTCCTAATACAGTAAGTAAGTGAGGGAAGGGTGCAATGCTAAAAGCAGCCCATAATTCATCGGTATAAGCCAGAGCTCTCAATTTTCACATAGTACCAGGTGTGTCCTGTCGTAAATGTCAAATCAGAGATAACTGAAATGCTGTTGAAAAATGTAAAAGTCAGTTTTATTTGCACCAATACGTTAATCACATAGTATGATTGAATAGTTTAACCAGGAGACATTGGTAAGAATAACATGAACCGGACTAGTTACATAATCATGATTATAGATGCAAACTAATATTCCAGTGTTTAAATTAGAATTCCTTTGGACCACATGTTATGGTCTGAATCAGACAGCTGATGGTTGAGTTTGGGTGATATACCTTAATAATAATAATAATAATAACTCATTTACATAGCACCTAGTATCCATCTCACTAGTTGCTCACTGGGCGCTGTAATGTGAATCTGCTTATTACATTGCCCCAGATAACCCAAGCTGCCTGTGAGGCGCTAGAAGGTTAATAGTCACATGACTTATCTCACCACCGGGTACCCATTTTTTGCTGGGTTAACAGAGGCAATTTTGAACAAACTCACTTCCATAAGGTGAGACCACATGTGCCACAGGTGCTTCTTTGTGGGGAAGGACTAATGTCATAGAAACTCTCAGGACTCAACTTCCAAACACCATCATTCATCCAAGGACTCTGCACTTAACCTTGATTAACTTCAACTGATTTGTGACCTCAGTTATATACACAGGACCACACTATTTGCGCTGGATTTGGAAATACAAAGCACACAGCTCAACAGTGCAAATTTCTCAGTATTATTACTTCTTGCCAACAAGTGGAGGCTGAAGGTTTGTCAAGTGAACACACACTTTCCAAATTTTTGTGACTTTCTTTGCCAAAGTAATTGGAATGACCCCCTGTACAATCCTGAAATTCTTCACACGTTTAATTGCCATTTCAACGTAAATTCTTAAATTTGCAATGCGTCTTGTTTCTTCCACTTCTCTTCGTAAAAACCTTTTGTCTTAAAAGGTGGATGTGTAATTTCACCCTAAGGGAGTAGTCAGATCAGAAAAGGGAAATCCTTTATCAGCCATTATGGAATCCCCAGGTTCACACAGATGTAGCAAACCACACAATTTGGTAATCTGTTTATCACTGGTACCGCCCACCAAAGGTCAGATACAAACGTTATTACCCCCAGCAGGACTAATACCAATCAACGATTTGTAAGTCATATGCGACTTATAATTGAGTAAAGGAGGGTCCCTATTTGTCAGGGACTGTGGTGTTTCGGTAAATATTTCTGTACAGTCAATGATAACTCGGGCATCAGGGTATTTTCTAAATTTCTTTGGCATTGTTTTCTTAATGTTTTTGACGGCCATACTGTCAAAGAAGACAGTTTTATACTTAAATAGTCTATCCACTTGTCAAAAATGATACTGCATGTTGATTTTGAAATGCAAAATCTATCTGCCAAATCCTCCAGTAATAGTCCCAGTCTAAGCCTCATGAGAACTAAGAAAAACTCATCCACTAATTGACGTTGGGTGGTCTTGTGTTTTGTAATTTTTTCACCAATTTGAGCCGCCGAATCCAAGCTTTCTTCAATAATTCATTTGCTGGAAATCTATGTAGTGTCACTACCCGTCCTTTCTATCTCCTTTCCTCCATAGTTGAGACAGACGGTGCAGTAATGTCGCTGTTTCGTGTTCGTTCCGTTCATTTTCGAAAAAACATCTCGGAAGTGAACGTCAAGCGCCGTTCTATCTCTTCTTGCGAAAGAGTTCTCAAGGGGGTATAATAATAAAGCAGGGGAGATAAGAACTTATTGGCAAGGTCTATTACACCTGCATACTTCTGAAGGAAGTGCTCATAAAATCTTGCTTTTCCACCGTTAACTGATTAGTTGTAAAGTACAACTTTGGCAGCGTGATACCATTTACTGTCGTAAATTGTATATTGTAGTGAGTTAAGTCAGTGAGTTAATATGAAACGTCACATCGGCAATATCTCGGCCATATCACATAAAAAGTGAAAACATTTTGAAACTTAAAATCTGTCGACGATGGACAGTAAAAATACTAGAAAATCACAGATATGAATATAAAACTAGCGAGCAAAGCTAAAACATTCCAATTAAAGAAGACAATACAATATAAAACACGGGCTATAGATCGCCAACAACTGAAGGTAGATCACCATACTAGGGACCATGGGGACTTACATTACTTTTGCTATCTGCATGGAGCCTAGCTGGATTTACGCCATCCCTTCAGCCGCTGGCGATTGTATGATAATATAGCTGAAATTTAGAAGAACAAAAATAGATACGTTTAAAAACTTGGTACCTGAAAGTTTTGGGACTTATGTACCCTCTCAGGAGGACAGTAATTTTACGCTACTTCAACCCCTTTGAGGGTACAGCCACTAACAATCTAAGTTGATAATATGAACTACCAATTATAAAAACTTTATCCATTTACAAAACATATTGTATATTGTACTTGGTAGATGTGGTACCAGCTTTTACTGTCAGAAATTGTCCATTGTATGCAATACATTTTAATCATTAGTAACTTTTAATACATATAATGCATAATAGGATATCCAGAAAAGCATGTTGACTCCTAAAATTGCGCAAAACGTAGAAAAAACCCGAATAGCTGCTGAAAACAATAGATCAGACTACAGATGGCAATTAGGTCGCTCATCCAAGTATGACAACGGACCGTCGACTCACCTGGCATTAAATGTAATGTGCTGCCTACAGGCAAGAGGGGTCATCTCAAAGATATTTTATGCTTTTTCTTGTGCGCTGAATATGTCTCATCTATTGATTAACATCTAACGTGTCTTTCTTTCATAAAGTTTATGTTGAGATTTGTTAAAGAGCACGATACCCATAGAAAAGGTTAAATCAACCATCGTATTAAATGTCTCAAAATATATAGGTGGCATGACCACCCGAAGATCGACAGGACTGGGCATTATTTGTAAATTGTTATCACATGCCGTTTACTTCCTTAGTTTAATCCCCCTAAAGAATTATCATTCTTATCTTAGATGATATATCTATCTCCCAGCCCGACCCCAACCACCGTCTGCGACACCCGTGTTACGACTTTATTACAATTTACGTCGTAACAACCTTACTTCTTCATAGCTGCACTTTGAATCTCATCAGCAATATCACTGTTAAGCATTCTACTTTTAGTTGTGCATAAGAGGCGAAAGTGTCTCCTTGCTTCATTGTATCTGTTTAGGTTTTAATTTGCTCTGCATTTACGGAACATATTAAGCCAGTAAAACGTATTTGAGAACTGTTCATCAAACCATTTAGGTTGAATATTCTTTGATCTCGGGAACTGAGCATCACGACATTGAAAGTGATTTCCCACATAGTGGAGAAACTCAACAAGTTTCTCGGCGGCGCCATTGATATCAGGAATACATTAAGATCAAGAAACTCATCTAATATACATCTCGCTGCACTAGACGCTACAGTCCCATTGAACTTGTCTAAACCACCATCATTTCACCTGAACTTTACGAGGTTTTCACACTCGACATGTCCATCACTGACTACTTGGTGGCGCGTGGCGCGTGGTCCCTGTGCTTAAAGCTCAGGTCACAAAATCAGTGAAGTTAAGCAGCGTCGAGCTCGGAGAGTCCTTGGATGGGTGACCGTGTTTGGCAGCTTGACTCCTGAGAATTTCTAGGACTTGAGTCCTGCCCCACAACAAAGCACATGTGACACATGTGGTCTCACCTTAGGCAAAGTGAGTTTGTTCAAAATTGTCTCTGTTCACCCAGCAGGAAAAATGGGTACCCGGTGGAAAAAAGTCATATGACTATAACCTTCTAGCGCCTAACAGGCAGCTTGGGTTATCCAGGGTAATAATGGCCTTGATTGTTAGCGCTATGAGGCATACCTAGTGTGGAGTTTGGCGCTATATAAATGGACACATTATTATTATTATTACTTGACGATTTTCGACGCCCAATACACGATAGAGGCAGGTGGTCATAGTCTGACCGCGAGTGGACAAACATATCCATAATCAAGTAGAAACAATTAAAGGGGTACTGATCCAGAGCGATGAATGTTTCTCGCCAACAGTCCTGGCTGCAAGCTGGCAGTACCTGCATCCTAGACCGTGACGGACACGGGGACTTGGCTACTGTCCACCTTGCCGATCAGATGCCTTATTTCAAAATATCCCCAGGAGTTCTTGTCTGATTGTAATAAAGCATCCCAGCAGTGTAGGCTTTTCAGAATTTCTAATGCCTCATGTGTTTTCTACCTCAATATTTAATCATGTCATGTAAAAATATGTCTATTACCTATGATATTAAAAACACACATTTGATGTCTTTCAATCCGTAACTAAACAACCCCACTTTGCCATTGCTAGAAAAATCTAAAAATTTACTTAGATAAATTGGTATATACTTTTTTAAACTTAAGTACATAAAATATGCTTATATGTATTTTTTATGCAACAATGAAGTTCCGTTCGTATCCTCAAAACAGTGTCGGTCCATAAGTTTGTTCAGCTAAATAAAATTGCATGCAATACAGCGATTACTACTCCCTCGCTGTAACCCGTGTTTGGTGGTAAACCTACACATGTTATTTGTCATCATTCACTTGATGGTCAGTTAATGAATATATAATATGGAACACGCTTTTATGGATAGCAACTTCTTTATTTCGTGAGTGCGACGTTTTCGATACAGATTCTTGTACCGTTGTCAAGCAAAGAGTGATACATGAAGTGGAGGAGCTGCATATATATACTGTATATAACAATGAAACAACATACATTGTAATTGACAAAGGAAACAACATAATTGCCATAATTGGTTAAGCAGTAAGCTGATGAAGCCAGTGAGTGCACAAAGGATAGTGAATGGAAGCCAGAGATGTATAAATACAGGAGTAGTTACAATGAAGGTGATGTTTATACAATAGGTGCGATGTTTATACAATAGACTGGGCTTGGTGGAGGAGTGGATCATAAGCTGATGGAATGAAGCATCCCTTGGTCACGGTTGATGGTGGGCTTATGGCGTTTGATGTGAATGGCTTCGGTGAGCATGAATTTATAACAGGTATAATTAGTGGTAACACCACCTCAGATTACCCGACAAAGGTTCCCATTTGGCAGTTGTCGTGACTGGAGTACATACTCATTATTATAAATTAAGGTCTGATGTTTGCCATGTATTACATGTTATGTAATATGTACATGGAAGTGCAGCAAGAAGGATTATCAACCGATAACACGCTGATTGATTAATTACTTTTATCTTGCACAGCGGATTTGTCAAAAGGTAGTGTTTATGCAAGTAGATTTTACTAATCTGTACTGAATACACCCTGTCGTAAAGTGCCCTTGTAGAAACCTCCTTCCTTCAAAGGATTAACCGCCGATACATTGACTGATTGCTCATTATTGGCTAACAGAATTACTTTTTAAAGAATGGCGGACCTCATGCAAGTGCCCTTTGTAGAATCCTCCTTTCTTCAAAGGATTAACCGCCGATACATTGATTGATTGCTCATTATTGGCTAACAGAATTACTTTTTAAAGAATGGCGGACCTCATGCAATTAGTTGCCAGGTGTGCTATTTTGGGTGACTAATGACTATACACCAATGTGAAAAATCTGAAACGATATATCACATTTTCGCATATTAAACTATTGAAAGACACATGACATGGAACAGGATTCTATGTCAGCTGCAGATGAATGGTATCTCGATTTCCTTTATGTGGATATTGATGGATACATTCCTCAGAACAAGGTAATACCCTGACAATGTTGCTATAACTTTTATCTGTTTTAATTCTTATATTTGCATTTTGTTTTATTCATTTTGTTGTAGCATTCAACCAGCAGGAATTTTCGCCGTGAAGTGTAATAGGACAGACAACATACACTAGGTCAGGTCGCATAGGTCGTGTGTGTGAAATATGATTCAACTAGCAATCTCTAAAATGTCTAGATATTACAGTCATGTGTTATAAATTCACTGTAAAGGTATAAGCAGATAGTGTGCTTGTTATTAATTTTCAAAATGCATACAAATATGAAAATAAACTAATTTGGATTATAAGATAAAATATAAAGACGTACGTTGACGTGGTTGTTTTCAGTCCTAACATTTTTTATCACTGGCACATGGTTGAACTTCATTTTTTTTACTTGTTACCATAATGATAAAGATAGAAATGTTATCAGTAAAAATGATTTCATCTTTGTTGATCTACAATTATACTATCTATTGCGCTTGCGGGTGGCGCAGCAGAGATCACGAACCAGTCAAGAATTCTGGGATATCATCCCGGTCCTCACGGGCGAAAAACAATAACAAAAGCAGCAACCAGTCCACGAAATCGCTCTGGATCAGTGCGCTTTAAATCAACAAGTCTTGAACCATTTATTATTGTAATAAATGTGATAGACCCAGTTTGTCGCCTTATTTCCTACCGTTACCTATATGTATGCCCCATAACACTTGTAGTAGAGAGCCAAGCCATTCATATTACCTGTAGTATCTTGTGTTGCTCTAGTCTCATGGAATCTGTCGGGGAAGATACAAATCTGATAATGGCAACGAGTTCAAATCCCTATCATCTTCCAACAAATAATCATCGTTTGAGCCCACCCAAGAACTGAAATCACCTTGAACTACACGTGTTACAGGCATATCACCACCGTAATCTGCTCTAACAGTTGTTATATTAGAATCAAGATCATTAATGCCGTTAGAATCTGGGTCAATGTGAAGTGGGATTTTTCTCGTAATATATAAAGGAATCCAACAATAAAATACTCTTGAAGCGGAAACAGACGCTATTTATTTTACTCCCAGTTAAGACATTATTCTTTGGAAAACTTTCGCAAGCACTTTTCGAATATATACAGCCACTCCCCAGAGTAACGACTATGGTTCCTAGTCATTCTGCAGGCTATGCATGACATATAAATTATGTAACTAGACCATAAAGCGGAGTGGAATCGATTTGCATCGTTTCTAAAGACCAAAAATCTATAAACGAGTTATCGTTTAGGTGCGACTACAGACCATGAATGTTGAGGAGCAGCCACCGCGTAACAGAATAAGTCTTGTGAAGTCGCGGTGGCTGAGCGGCATAGGCGGCTGAATTTGCGTGCTGGCGATTAGGTGCCTGACTCTGTGGGTGTGGGTTCGAATCCCGCGTGGAACTCAACCCAACAAAAGTACTCGAATCTGTACTATACTGAGAAAGTGTAATCCCAAATGTAACATATGTTACATTTGACCACCTTCTAAATGGCATTGTGTATTCATAGTTCTATATAGTGGTCTACTGACATGCTGGTGGTACCGACTATATTCCACTTACAACTGATACAAGAGTATTCGTCGTTATGTCTTACAAAAAGAACTGGGAGATGTTGGTTCGTATTGTAAATAAATGTATTTGCATTGTATAAAGATAAGTTCAAAACTGGTTGTTGCAGTGAGACAAAGTACAGTGAGTGTGTTTAGTTTCACGCCGCTTTTATCTATATTCAATATCGGGGGACACCAGAAATGGGCTTAACACACAGTAACCATGTGAGGAATAGAACCCGTGTCTTTGGTGTGACGAGCGAACACTTTAACCACTAGGCTACGCCACCTCCCACTCAAAATATAATTAAGGTTCAGCACGTTGTAACATATGTCGACGATGTAATCTTTTGGAATTATAATGCAAAATGCCGAATATTTTTTCCATTATTACTGATCATTAAAAGGTCATGATGTAAAATAAGGGTTTATTCATCACAACAATACCGGTACAGTGGCCCTCATATCATTTGAAGTGATTGAGTTAAAATTCAAATTTACATAAATGAATAAAAATAAACTTATATAATATTGTGGCGGCCGGGACTCAAACTTGTTTTCAGGAAGAGTCAAACACTTCTTTTCAATGAATAAATAGCTTTTTATTCATGGGTATAAATGTACTTCAGCACAATGCTCTTTCTAATAAAGTAGACCCCTCTCAAGCTTAAGGTTTATGTGCATGGACCAGTGTTAGTGCAATATAAGTATGACCTTTGACTTTACTGTTATATAGATATAGTGATGGCTTAATTATCCGGGTAATCTGAATAATTTGATAGTTACTAAGTTATTAATTTGTGTCTGTGTTCGAAAAGTGCAGTCTATCTATAGCATCAGCTATTATAATTATGTAAGGACAAGGGGAACTTTTGGGCTGAATTATCTGCCCTTGGTTTGAAACTGACCTGTAGACTGCCAAAATCAGAATGGTTCTCACCGTATTTATAGGTGTGAGAAAATGATCACATGTCAGTTCTAGACCAATCAAATTACGAGATATTACGTCCCGTTACGTCCTTATTCTTTTGAGGGATCTACTTTCACAACATGAAACCACTGAAATAAAGAGGAAGGCGAATTATCTCAGGAAGTAATCAGGTAGGAAAATGACTATTCTTACCAACCAATTAATTATGTCTAATTAATTCATTAAATGCCTTCCAATATCATGAGATCAACAATTGCGTCTCTCTACGTCTTGCTACGTCCTTGCTCCCTCTGAGGGACGTAATATCAAAAGCAGCATCTGCTGGGAATTATGATGGACAATTCAAAGAGGAAGATTACAGATGTCAGGAGGCAATTGGATTTAACTGACACATAAGATGTTTAAAACATGACTCAGCCCCTTATACAATTTGACAGTGACACTGGAAGTCATATTTATGAAAAACACGTTCATAAATAATGATGCTGAACATCGCGTATGAATACATCAGTGAGAATCACATAGTTCCCGTTGTCAGAATTAACATCGGCTTTGAAACATGACCTGATACATCATCAAAAAGTACAATTCTGGGTTCTTCTACGTAATTCACAAGATTAGATAAACTTTACAATGCAAAACACTAATCTGAGTCAAAAGTAGCGGTAACCCCGTTGCGAAATACACTGGCTGTCACAAAGTTAAAATGGCGGGGTCACCAAAACATGTAGCTCGGCCCTGATCACAAATTCACCAAAGAATGGATAATTAACGAGTGTCAAGGGATTATGATCAGTTTGTCGAAGGACAAGGTAAGATTAATCCATATCTGATAGTTAGTTTTTTCGTAACTGGACGCTTAGAGCGAAATGTCAAAAAGTTAGGGTCAATTCAAAAACTCTTGAAAAGGTAAACAAGATCGTTCTGACAGGCGACGTTGTTGACATTGACTCTTACAAAGTACAACTGTGTTCCTAAACAAATAGCGTAATGTGATGGCACTAGATTATGATGTTTTACGAATGCAATACATGTTATAATGCTCAAAACAACATGCTACGATTTTTGCTAGATTTCTTACCCAAAACAGATTTCAAAACACTGAATTACGTGAGAAACGAGGTTGCCAATAATACTCGTATATAGCTGCAAAACTAATTACACGATAATTATGATAATAATTTCTGCACTGCCATAAACTATCAAAATACAGATGGGAAATACCTAACGGATATGTCATGATGCCTAATCATTTACAAGCTTTTATAACTTATAAATTTTGCAATTAAAATGCAGGAGTATTATCTAAATCTTCGTGATGGCCATCAATATTCTTAACTGTCTGAAAAGGACAGTAAAAATAACTAGGATGTCACAATTATAAATGTAAAACTAGTATGAAAATCTAAAACATCTTAACTATGAAAGAGAATACAATATAAAAATCAGGCTATATATTGCCAACAACTGAAGGTAGATCACCATACTAGGAACCATGGGGACTTACTTTTACTTCCTGCATGGGCCCTAGCTGGATTTGTAGCACCCCTATTGCCGTTGGCAAGTTGGACAATTCTAGCCATTATTCAAATGAACATATATTCTACGATTAAAATGTGATGAGATTAAATATACTTTGAAAGACATGCTCTTACATACCCTCTCAGGGGGACAATATTTTTACCATACTTACACCCCCTTTGAGGATACAGCTACTGCCAATCTCAGTTACGAATTGATCTGTTTACAAAACATATAATCAAACGTTTTGTATTCTTTTATTAAATGATAATATACTTTATAAAAAGAATCCTTAATTGGTTTGACATTCATTTATTTATCCCTTGTAATGGAAAAATCAATACAGTCAAGCAGGAGATGCTTGACCGTGATTCTTTCATCACAAGGGATACAAAACGGAGGATCTTCGCCTTTCAGTAAATATTCATGAGGTAAATATTCGTCAAAAGGTATAGACGTTGTCAAATCATTTACGGTCATGAGGAGGTATGAAGTCAAAACTCATACAAACGATTAACTTATCATAAATGTACATGCTCATAAACCATTATAATCGTATTCCCTGAGTGAGTGAGTGAGTGAGTGAGTGAGTGAGTGAGTGAGTGAGTGAGATGGTTGCATCTCCGGTATATCGTATTTCAGATATAATATCAACGTGGGAACAAAGTGTCAAAGTGACGACGGTCGTACAGATATACTACTTCGATGAAACACACCAACATTGGACTTATTATGACGAGTCAAACTTCCTAATCGGTGCGAGACTATTCAAACCAATGTCAAACAGATCCTGCAGGTAGAAGAAAGTTATAGTTGTCATTTTAAACCTTGTGCATATATATGTTACAGTCAGATTGTGAAATCAGTCATTTCGCGAAATGGCTGACCCTCTGACCCTGACAAATACATACTAAATATATACACCAACATATACACATTTATGCGCGCGCACGCACGCATACACACAGACACACAGACACACGCACTCCCATCATGCAAAAAAAAGACATAATACACATCTGGTCCATCACTTAACCAGAGACCCGTGAATTAGAATTGACGTTCAGTAACCCATGCCTGTCGTTAAAAGGCGACTAACAGGATCGGGTGACTTAGTTGACACACGTCATCGTATCCCAATTTTAGTAGATTGATGCTCATGCTGTTGATCACTTGATTATCTGGTCCAGAATCGATTATTTACAGACCGACACCTTAAAGCTGGAATATTGCTGAGTGCGGTGTAAAACTAAACTCACTCATTCACTTACTTAGCCAAAATACAAAAGATGCCATATTAACAACAACTGCATAGTTCATTGCTGTACACACAATGCTGTCATTTATATTGATGCAATGTTAGTTGGAGTGAGTGAGTTTAGTTTTACGGCGTTCTTAGCAATATTCCAACAATATCACGGCGGCAATGAAAGATGGAGGCAACATACATTAGGTAACATCATATCCAAAGAGACATACAACCTATACAAGTTCAAGTGCAAGAATACGCACTACTACAATGCAATACAATGCTCTATACACCAATACAACTCTATACAATGCTATATAGACAATGACTAAACAACACGATGCTGTCATTCATATTCATATAATGCCAGTTTATATACAATGAAGGCAAAACACCCATATCATGTCATGTAGACACGACAACGAGATATAACAACGTGTATGTTCTCAAGTACACACTACTACAATGTGATACAATTCTGTATACACTGATACAACTCAAAACAATGCTGTATAGACAACGATTATACAACACAACGTTATATAGACAACGATTATACAACACAACGTTATATAGACAACGATTATACAACACAACGTTATATAGACAACGATTATACAACACAACGTTATATAGACAACGATTATACAACACAACGTTATATAGACAACGATTATACAACACAACGTTATATAGACAACGATTATACAACACAACGTTATATAGACAACGATTATACAACACAACGATTATACAACACAATAGACAACGATTATACAACACAACGTTATACAGACAACGATTATACAACGCAACGTTATATAGACAACGATTATACAACACAACGTTATATAGACAACGATTATACAACACAACGTTATATAGACAACGATTATACAACACAACGTTATACAGACAACGATTATACAACACAACGTTATAACAACGATTATACAACGCAACGTTATATAGACAACGATTATACAACGCAACGTTATACAGACAACGACTAAACCACTGCAACGCAGTGCACAGCTATATACAACTTTACAATGCTACACAAAATATATACACCTTTACAAAACTATACAATGATATAAACATCGATACAACACTATACAATGATATATATTCATCATTCTAAGATGCTTCGGTGAAAGATCAAAGGCGCCGACAGTACTTTATCAGACGATAATGTGCACTTTTGCATTACGTCACAATGTTAGCGTCACTGCGCCAATCTAGTCTGCCTCCTCGTAATCGAACACTTTTGCATTACGTCACAATGTAACCGACGTCACGATGCATGTCAGTTGCCATCGCCTCGTACAGCCTCCTATGTAAGTATACTACTCCGTTGCATCCCGTTTCTTGGTTTGCAGTTGCTTCACGCAGCTAACATCACTGGTGGAAACATTACGTTTATGTTTTCTGACGGTTAAAATGTCTCGATTCGACTCACAAGTTTTCACCGACACGGTAACGTTCGCAATGTTTACATTCCCACAATGCAATCGTGGAATGTCGCTTTACAACTCAGCTTCATCTGGATGTACTGATCTAAACTTACGTTGGTAGTAGAAATGCGACGTTCATATTGCCCCATATGGTTTACGTTAATCACAGATGTAATTAAAATAAATTAGAGAAGATATTTAATCCGAACGTAAACCGTCATCAAACTGTTTATCATTTGTTTTTCTTGGGTAACGTTCGTCTAAACGTAGGGGGCAGACACGTCAATAGAACAGCGCGTCAGTTAGCCCTGTACGAGGATTCTTAATTTGGATCACCGACACCGTCGTTTGTTTTCTGCCTTATATTAATCGTAATTATCCTTAGAAAGTATTAAATTTGGCATCTTAGAAAAGAAATACAGTTCGCTCTATCACCATATATAGTGTAATAAAGCACACTATCGCCCTGAACTATTATAGTTGAAGCAGGAGGACGCTTTATTACACTATACATGGTGGTAGAGCGAACTGTATTTCTAAAAAAAATACTATAACAATGTTGTATACACTACAACGCAGTACACAGCAATATTCACCTTTATAACACATTAATGTTTAAAAAAAATTACACCCGTGAAGATCCGGGTTAGAATTGATCTTCAGTAAGCCATGCTTGTCGTAAGAGGCGACTAACGGGATCGGGTGGTCAGGCTTGCTGACTTGGTTGACACATGTCATTGTATCCCAATTGCGTAGATCGATGCTCATGCTGGTGATCACATGATCGTCTGGTCCATACCCGATTATTTATAGACCGCCGCCATATAGCTGGAATATTGTTGAGTGCGGCGTAAAACTAACCTCACTAACTCACATATACACCTTTTCAACACTATACAATGATATATACAACTTGCCAACACTATAAAACTATATGTTCATCAATACAACACAAAACAATGTTGTATACACTACAACGCAGTACACAGCTATATACATCTTTACAATACTATACAATGATATATACACCTTTCAACACTATACAATGATATATACACCTTTCAACACTATACTATGATATATACACCTTGCCAACACTATACAACGATATGTTCATCAATACAACACAAAACAATGTTGTATACACTACAACGCAGTACACAGCTATATACATCTTTACAATACTATACAATTATATATACACCGTTCAACACTATACTATGATATATACACCTTGCCAACACTATACAACGATATGTTCATCAATACAACACAAAACAATGTTGTATACACTATAACGCAGTACACAGCTATATACACCTTTACAATACTATTACAATGATATATACACCTTTCAACACTATACTATGATATATACACCTTGCCAACACTATACAACGATATGTTCATCAATACAACACAAAACAATGTTGTATACACTACAACGCAGTACACAGCTATATACACCTTTACAATACTATACAATGATATATACACCTTTCAACACTATACTATGATATGTACACCTTGCCAACACTATACTATGATATATACACCTTGCCAACACTATACAACGATATGTTCATCAATACAACACAAAACAATGTTGTCTACACTACAAACGCAGTACACAGCTATATACACCTTTACACCTGCGCCCTCAGACACAAGGCGATGATAAACGTCATAGTGTTTTCTTTCTAATGCCTTCATAATCGGTGTTTGGTAGTTTGTTTGTTTTGATACACGTCCCCGTCTGTTGATGTCACATGTTTTCATGGATAGAATGTGTTTCACAATATGTTACCTTCTTCACATGCCACCATCAGACAGTCATTGTTCTATTTTTAGTGTGGGTCAGATCGGCACCATCAGATACTAGGAGATGATAAACATATTAATATACTTAGTTCCAAAGGAAACGCGACAAGTCCATTTGAAATAAGAACTGTTATCCCACATTCATGCTTCCTGCCACTATATGCTTTACACAGAACGCTCCAAAGAAAGCTAAAAGACAACAGCAACGACAGTGGATTTAAGATCTGATGAAGTTTCTATTGTGTCCAACCTGAAGAGTCTGCATTAGACACGTTTAGAAGCTTAAGCTGATATTCGATGTCATCAGTACCTGGTATGACCACCATTATTGTTGATCACATGAGTACACCGTCTTCCCATGGACATGAACAAACGTCGAATGAAAGCACGGGGAATGCTATTGTATTCATTCAACACTGCATTCTACAACTGCCGCCGACTTTGTGGAGGAACTGGTCTTTGACGAAGGCGTCGGTCCAACTCGTCCCAGAGATGTTCCACTGGATTCAAATCTTGACTAAGAGGTGGCCAAACCATTGTCTGGATGTGGTGATTGGACAAGAATTGTCCTATGATAATGGCGGGTGCGCGCGGGCATTACCATGTTGGAGCTGCAACTGTGGTCTGGGTCTAAAGAGCAGGACGACAACAGGCCTTAAAACTTCGTCAATGTAGCGTCGTGCAGTTACACCCCTTCCACGACCTTGACCGTTGGTTTGGAAGATTACAGGTGGTACATGCTTTCCCCAGCTTATTCCACCCCACATCATAAGGGATGGCCCACCCCAGCGGTCACTTTCCAGAACACGTGGGTCTCTGAAACGTTCATTTCGTCGACGCCATACTCTCACTCTCCCATCTGCAACGTGGACACAAAAACGACTCTCGTCTGAGAAAACAACGTTCTGCCACTGTGCATATCTCCAATGCTGATGTTGGCGAGCCCATGCTAAGCGCAGACGACGGTGCCGTGGCGTCAAAATCGGTCCAACACAGGGTCTCCTACAGTGCAGCCGGTGTGCTATCAAACGTCGAAGCACAGTGTTTCCTGAAATTGGTCTGTTGTGAATCCCAATTGTCTGACGGGCTGTAACAGTAGCTGGAAGAAAACGGTTGCGAAGATGTGACGTTACGATGTAACGGTCTTGCCTGTGTGACGTCACTCGTGGCCTGCCATCTCTAGGTCGATCTCTCACCGAATTCGTTTGATTTTGGCGTTCAATCTGTCGGTAAATTGTCGTCCGATGTACTCCCATATGTTGTGCAACGTTGCAACGATGGAACCAGCATCAATCATCCCAAGAGCACGTAGACGTGCTTGCTTCATTGCTTAGACGTGGCATATTGTTCTCTGAACCATTCAGAAAAGAACACAACAGAAACTGCCGTCGCATCTTTTAAAGGGTTCTTTCTCTCGTTTATCTTGAAGAAAGCGTCGTATCATTAAATTCACGTGCACAACGCGCCGGGGCATGCGTTTATGTGATGCGTTTCTGTTGTTTTTTTCCATAAAAATGTTCAATAATTAGATTCAGTTGTTACGTCTAATCTAACGTTAAACGTCTTGTTTCAGAAGTTTAATTTCGAAAATTGGTTTCAAAGAACATTTAACATGCACATTCGTTATGATTGTGAAGTAGATAAGACAATTATGGAAATTTCAAAACAAACATGAATGTCGCGTTTCTTTTGGAACTTAGTATATTTTCCTCTTTAAATGCTGTCATGGTTCGTGTTTGGTTAGGCCATCCTCTTCGTCTGTTGCTGGCAAATGTTTTCATTGACAGAATGTGTTTCACAATAGATATGTTACCTCCTCCACATGCCAAAATCAGGCAGTCTGTGATGCCTTTATCAGCAAGGTAAGATACAAGGAAATAATACACATCATAGTGTCCTCTTTCTATTACCATCATTATCGGTGTTTGTTTTGACTCTCCTCCCCGTCTGTTGATGTCACATGTTTTCATGGATAGGATGTGTTTCACAATAGATATGTTACCTTTATCACATGCCAACATCAGTCAATCAGTGTTGTTTGTATCAGTAATGGTCAGATCAGCACCCTCAGATACAAGGAGATGATACACATCATAGTGTCGTCTCTCTAATGCCATCATAATTGGTGTTTTTCCTGAGAATCCTCCCCGTCTGTTGATGTCACATATTTTCATGGATAGGATGTGTTTCACAATAGATATGTTACCTCCTTCACATGCCAACATCAGGCAGTCTCTGTTGTCTTCATCAGTAATGGTCAGATCAGCGCCCTCAGATACAAGGAGATGATACACATCATAGTGTCGTCTCTCTAATGCCATCATAATTGGTGTTTTTTTGCGAATCCTCCCCGTCTGTTGATGTCACATGTTTTCATGGATAGGATGTGTTTCACAATAGATATGTTACCTCCTTCACATGCCAACATCAGGCAGTCTCTGTTGTCTTCATCAGTAATGGTCAGATCAGCGCCCTCAGATACAAGGAGATGATACACATCATAGTGTCGTCTTTCTAATGCCATCATAATTGGTGTTTTTTTTGAATCCTCCTCGTCTGTTGATGTCACATGTTTTCATGGATAGGATGTGTTTCACAATAGATATGTTACCTCCTTCACATGCCAACATCAGGCAGTCAGTGTTGTTTGCATCAGTAATGGTCAGATCAGCACCCTCAGATACAAGGAGATGATACACATCATAGTGTCGTCTCTGTAATGCCATCATTATCGGTGTTTGTTTTGACTCTCCTCCCGTCTGTTGATGTCACATGTTTTCATGGATAGGATGTGTTTCACAATAGATATGTTACCTCCTTCACATGCCAACATCAGGCAGTCAGTGTTGTTTTCATCAGTAATGGTCAGATCAGCGCCCTCAGATACAAGGAGATGATACACATCATAGTGTCCTCTTTCTAATGCCATCATAATTGGTGTTTTTTCTGCGAATCCTCCTCGTCTGTTGATGTCACATGTTTTCATGGATAGGATGTGTTTCACAATAGATATGTTACCTCCTTCACATGCCAACATCAGGCAGTCTCTGTTGTATGCATCTGTAATGGTCAGATCAGCGCCCTCAGATACAAGGAGATGATACACATCATAGTGTCCTCTCTCTAATGCCATCATTATCGGTGTTTTTTTTTTGACTCTCCTCCCCGTCTGTTGATGTCAAATGTTTTCATGGATAGGATGTGTTTCACAATAGATATGTTACCTCCTTCACATGCCAACATCAGGCAGTCAGTGTTGTTTTCATCAGTAATTGTCAGATCAGCACCCTCAGATACAAGGAGATGATACACATCATAGTGTCCTCTCTCTAATGCCATCATAATTGGTGTTTTGTCTTCGAATCCTCCCCGTCTGTTGATGTCACATGTTTTCATGGATAGGATGTGTTTCACAATAGATATGTTACCTCCTTCACATGCCAACATCAGGCAGTCAGTGTTGTTTTCATCAGTAATGGTCAGATCAGCACCCTCAGATACAAGGAGATGATACACATCATAGTGTCGTCTCTCTAATGCCATCATTATCGGTGTTTGTTTTGACTCTCCTCCCCGTCTGTTGATGTCACATGTTTTCATGGATAGGATGTGTTTCACAATAGATATGTTACCTCCTTCACATGCCAACATCAGGCAGTCTCTGTTGTTTTCATCAGTAATGGTCAGATCAGCGCCCTCAGATACAAGGAGATGATGATACACATCATAGTGTCCTCTCTCTAATGCCATCATTATCGGTGTTTGTTTTGACTCTCCTCCCCGTCTGTTGATGTCAAATGTTTTCATGGATAGGATGTGTTTCACAATAGATATGTTACCTCCTTCACATGCCAACATCAGGCAGTCAGTGTTGTTTGCATCAGTAATGGTCAGATCAGCACCCTCAGATACAAGGAGATGATACACATCATAGTGTCGTCTCTCTAATGCCATCATTATCGGTGTTTGTTTGACTCTCTCCTCCTCGTCTGTTGATGTCACATGTTTTCATGGATAGGATGTGTTTCACAATAGATATGTTACCTCCTTCACATGCCAACATCAGGCAGTCTCTGTTGTTTGCATCAGTAATGGTCAGATCAGCGCCCTCAGATACAAGGAGATGATACACATCATAGTGTCGTCTCTCTAATGCCATCATAATTGGTGTTTTTTTTGAAAATCCTCCCCGTCTGTTGATGTCACATGTTTTCATGGATAGGATGTGTTTCACAATAGATATGTTACCTCCTTCACATGCCAACATCAGGCAGTCTCTGTTGTTTGTATCAGTAATGGTCAGATCAGCACCCTCAGATACAAGGAGATGATACACATCATAGTGTCGTCTCTCTCTAATGCCATCATAATTGGTGTTTTTTTCTTCGAATCCTCCCCGTCTGTTGATGTCACATGTTTTCATGGATAGGATGTGTTTCACAATAGATATGTTACCTTCCTTCACATGCCAACATCAGGCAGTCAGTGTTGTTTTCATCAGTAATTGTCAGATCAGCACCCTCAGATACAAGGAGATGATACACATCATAGTGTCGTCTCTGTAATGCCATCATTATCGGTGTTTGTTTTGACTCTCCTCCCCGTCTGTTGATGTCAAATGTTTTCATGGATAGGATGTGTTTCACAATAGATATGTTACCTCCTTCACATGCCAACATCAGGCAGTCTCTGTTGTATGCATCAGTAATGGTCAGATCAGCGCCCTCAGATACAAGGAGATGATACACATCATAGTGTCGTCTCTCTAATGCCATCATTATCGGTGTTTTTTTTGACTCTCCTCCCCGTCTGTTGATGTCACATGTTTTCATGGATAGGATGTGTTTCACAATAGATATGTTACCTCTTTCACATGCCAACATCAGGCAGTCTCTGTTGTATGCATCAGTAATGGTCAGATCAGCACCCTCAGATACAAGGAGATGATACACATCATAGTGTCGTCTCTCTAATGCCATCATTATCGGTGTTTTTGACTTTGACTTTCCTCCCCGTCTGTTGATGTCACATGTTTTCATGGATAGGATGTGTTTCACAATAGATATGTTACCTCCTTCACATGCCAACATCAGGCAGTCAGTGTTGTTTTCATCAGTAATGGTCAGATCAGCACCCTCAGATACAAGGAGATGATACACATCATAGTGTCGTCTCTCTAATGCCATCATAATCGGTGTTTTTTTTGACTCTCCTCCCCTGTCTGTTGATGTCAAATGTTTTCATGGATAGGATGTGTTTCACAATAGATATGTTACCTCCTTCACATGCCAACATCAGGCAGTCTCTGTTGTATGCATCAGTAATTGTCAGATCAGCACCCTCAGATACAAAGGAGATGATACACATCATAGTGTCGTCTCTCTAATGCCATCATAATTGGTGTTTGTTTTGACTCTCCTCCCTGTCTGTTGATGTCACATGTTTTCATGGATAGGATGTGTTTCACAATAGATATGTTACCTCCTTCACATGCCAACATCAGGCAGTCTCTGTTGTTTGCATCTGTAATGGTCAGATCAGCGCCCTCAGATACAAGGAGATGATACACATCATAGTGTGTCTCTCTAATGCCATCATAATTGGTGTTTTTTTGAAAATCCTCCCTGTCTGTTGATGTCACATGTTTTCATGGATAGGATGTGTTTCACAATAGATATGTTACCTCCTTCACATGCCAACATCAGGCAGTCTCTGTTGTTTGCATCAGTAATGGTCAGATCAGCGCCCTCAGATACAAGGAGATGATACACATCATAGTGTCGTCTCTCTAATGCCATCATAATTGGTGTTTTTTCTTCGAATCCTCCCTGTCTGTTGATGTCACATGTTTTCATGGATAGGATGTGTTTCACAATAGATATGTTACCTCCTTCACATGCCAACATCAGGCAGTCAGTGTTGTTTTCATCAGTAATTGTCAGATCAGCACCCTCAGATACAAGGAGATGATACACATCATAGTGTCGTCTCTCTAATGCCATCATTATCGGTGTTTTTTTGACAAATCCTCCCCGTCTGTTGATGTCAAATGTTTTCATGGATAGGATGTGTTTCACAATAGATATGTTACCTTCATCACATGCCAACATCAGGCAGTCAGTGTTGTTTTCATCAGTAATTGTCAGATCAGCACCCTCAGATACAAGGAGATGATACACATCATAGTGTCGTCTCTGTAATGCCATCATTATCGGTGTTTTTTTTGAAATCCTCCTCCCCGTCTGTTGATGTCACATGTTTTCATGGATAGGATGTGTTTCACAATAGATATGTTACCTCCTTCACATGCCAACATCAGGCAGTCTCTGTTGTATGCATCTGTAATGGTCAGATCTGCGCCCTCAGATACAAGGAGATGATACACATCATAGTGTCGTCTCTCTAATGCCATCATTATAGGTGTTTGTTTTGACTTTCCTCCCCGTCTGTTGATGTCACATGTTTTCATGGATAGGATGTGTTTCACAATAGATATGTTACCTCCTTCACATGCCAACATCAGGCAGTCTGTTGTATGCATCTGTAATGGTCAGATCAGCACCCTCAGATACAAGGAGATGATACACATCATAGTGTCGTCTCTCTAATGCCATCATAATTGGTGTTTTTCTTTGAATCCTCCCCGTCTGTTGATGTCAAATGTTTTCATGGATAGGATGTGTTTCACAATAGATATGTTACCTCCTTCACATGCCAACATCAGGCAGTCAGTGTTGTTTTCATCAGTAATGGTCAGATCAGCACCCTCAGATACAAGGAGATGATACACATCATAGTGTCGTCTCTCTAATGCCATCATTATCGGTGTTTGTTTTGACTCTCCTCCCCGTCTGTTGATGTCACATGTTTTCATGGATAGGATGTGTTTCACAATAGATATGTTACCTCCTTCACATGCCAACATCAGGCAGTCTCTGTTGTATGCATCAGTAATGGTCAGATCAGCACCCTCAGATACAAGGGAGATGATACACATCATAGTGTCGTCTCTCTAATGCCATCATAATCGGTGTTTGTTTTGAATCCTCCCCGTCTGTTGATGTCACATGTTTTCATGGATAGGATGTGTTTCACAATAGATATGTTACCTTCTTCACATGCCAACATCAGGCAGTCTCTGTTGTATGCATCAGTAATGGTCAGATCAGCGCCCTCAGATACAAGGAGATGATACACATCATAGTGTCGTCTCTCTAATGCCATCATAATTGGTGTGTTTGTTTTGAAAATCCTCCCCGTCTGTTGATGTCACATGTTTTCATGGATAGGATGTGTTTCACAATAGATATGTTACCTCCTTCACATGCCAACATCAGGCAGTCTCTGTTGTGTGCATCTGTAATTGTCAGATCAGCGCCCTCAGATACAAGGAGATGATACACATCATAGTGTCGTCTCTCTAATGCCATCATAATTGGTGTTTTTCTTGAATCCTCCTCGTCTGTTGATGTCACATGTTTTCATGGATAGGATGTGTTTCACAATAGATATGTTACCTCCTTCACATGCCAACATCAGGCAGTCAGTGTTGTTTTCATCAGTAATTGTCAGATCAGCACCCTCAGATACAAGGAGATGATACACATCATAGTGTCCTCTCTCTAATGCCATCATTATCGGTGTTTTTTTTGACTCTCCTCCCCGTCTGTTGATGTCACATGTTTTCATGGATAGGATGTGTTTCACAATAGATATGTTACCTCCTTCACATGCCAACATCAGGCAGTCAGTGTTGTTTTCATCAGTAATGGTCAGATCAGCACCCTCAGATACAAAGGAGATGATACACACCATAGTGTCGTCTCTCTAATGCCATCATTATCGGTGTTTGTTTTGACTCTCCTCCCCGTCTGTTGATGTCACATGTTTTCATGGATAGGATGTGTTTCACAATAGATATGTTACCTCCTTCACATGCCAACATCAGGCAGTCAGTGTTGTTTTCATCAGTAATGGTCAGATCAGCACCCTCAGATACAAGGAGATGATACACATCATAGTGTCGTCTCTCTAATGCCATCATTATCGGTGTTTGTTTTGACTCTCCCTCCCCGTCTGTTGATGTCACATGTTTTCATGGATAGGATGTGTTTCACAATAGATATGTTACCTCCTTCACATGCCAACATCAGGCAGTCTCTGTTGTTTTCATCAGTAATGGTCAGATCAGCACCCTCAGATACAAAGGAGATGATACACATCATAGTGTCGTCTCTCTAATGCCATCATTATTGGTGTTTTTTTTTGACTCTCCTCCCCGTCTGTTGATGTCACATGTTTTCATGGATAGGATGTGTTTCACAATAGATATGTTACCTCCTTCACATGCCAACATCAGGCAGTCTCTGTTGTTTGCATCAGTAATGGTCAGATCAGCACCCTCAGATACAAGGAGATGATACACATCATAGTGTCGTCTCTCTAATGCCATCATAATTGGTGTTTTTTGAAAATCCTCCCCTGTCTGTTGATGTCAAATGTTTTCATGGATAGGATGTGTTTCACAATAGATATGTTACCTCCTTCACATGCCAACATCAGGCAGTCTCTGTTGTTTGCATCAGTAATGGTCAGATCAGCACCCTCAGATACAAGGAGATGATACACATCATAGTGTCGTCTCTCTAATGCCATCATTATCGGTGTTTGTTTTGACTCTCCTCCCCGTCTGTTGATGTCACATGTTTTCATGGATAGGATGTGTTTCACAATAGATATGTTACCTCCTTCACATGCCAACATCAGGCAGTCAGTGTTGTTTTCATCAGTAATGGTCAGATCAGCGCCCTCAGATACAAGGAGATGATACACATCATAGTGTCCTCTCTCTAATGCCATCATTATCGGTGTTTGTTTTGACTTTCCTCCCCGTCTGTTGATGTCACATGTTTTCATGGATAGGATGTGTTTCACAATAGATATGTTACCTCCTTCACATGCCAACATCAGGCAGTCTCTGTTGAATGCATCAGTAATGGTCAGATCAGCGCCCTCAGATACAAGGAGATGATACACATCATAGTGTCCTCTCTCTAATGCCATCATAATCGGTGTTTGTTTTGACTCTCCTCCCCGTCTGTTGATGTCACATGTTTTCATGGATAGGATGTGTTTCACAATAGATATGTTACCTCCTTCACATGCCAACATCAGGCAGTCTCTGTTGTTTTCATCAGTAATGGTCAGATCAGCGCCCTCAGATACAAGGAGATGATACACATCATAGTGTCCTCTCTCTAATGCCATCATAATTGGTGTTTTTTTTGAATCCTCCCCGTCTGTTGATGTCACATGTTTTCATGGATAGGATGTGTTTCACAATAGATATGTTACCTCCTTCACATGCCAACATCAGGCAGTCTCTGTTTGTTTGCATCAGTAATGGTCAGATCTGCGCCCTCAGATACAAGGAGATGATACACATCATAGTGTCCTCTCTCTAATGCCATCATAATTGGTGTTTTTCTTCGAATCCTCCCTGTCTGTTGATGTCACATGTTTTCATGGATAGGATGTGTTTCACAATAGATATGTTACCTCCTTCACATGCCAACATCAGGCAGTCAGTGTTGTTTCTATCAGTAATGGTCAGATCAGCACCCTCAGATACAAGGAGATGATACACATCATAGTGTCCTCTCTCTAATGCCATCATAATTGGTGTTTTTTTCTGAGAATCCTCCCCGTCTGTTGATGTCACATGTTTTCATGGATAGGATGTGTTTCACAATAGATATGTTACCTCCTTCACATGCCAACATCAGGCAGTCAGTGTTGTTTATATCAGTAATGGTCAGATCAGCGCCCTCAGATACAAGGAGATGATACACATCATAGTGTCGTCTCTCTAATGCCATCATTATCGGTGTTTGTTTTGACTTCCTCCCCGTCTGTTGATGTCACATGTTTTCATGGATAGGATGTGTTTCACAATAGATATGTTACCTCCTTCACATGCCAACATCAGGCAGTCAGTGTTGTTTGTATCAGTAATGGTCAGATCAGCGCCCTCAGATACAAGGAGATGATACACATTATAGTGTCCTCTCTCTAATGCCATCATAATTGGTGTTTTCGTGACAATCCTCCCCGTCTGTTGATATCACATGTTTTCATGGATAGGATGTGTTTCACAATAGATATGTTACCTCCTTCACATGCCAACATCAGGCAGTCAGTGTTGTTTATATCAGTAATGGTCAGATCAGCGCCCTCAGATACAAGGAGATGATACACATCATAGTGTCCTCTCTCTAATGCCATCATAATTGGTGTTTTTCCTGAAAATCCTCCCCGTCTGTTGATGTCAAATGTTTTCATGGATAGGATGTGCTTCACAATAGATATGTTACCTCCTTCACATGCCAGCATCAGGCAGTCTTTTTTGTACCTATCAGTAATGGTCAGATCAGCGTCCTCAGACAGCAGGCGAAGATAAACATCTTGATGTCCTCCTTTTGCGGCAAACATAACTGCTGTTTGATTCAATTTTCTTTCCTTCTTGTTCACATCGAATAGCTTCAGTGAAATTAAGAAGTTCACAATTGAAAGATTGCCATTTTCACTCGAAAATGCAAACAATTTTGCCACCTGTTATTGCTAAATCGGCTCCTTTTTGTTTTAGGAACTTTAGAAAATCAAGGCGACCTCTTTTGGTACAAATCATTGCAGGCGTTAAATTCTCATAATTCACCAAATTAATCAAGGCAGGGCATGTTTCAACCACCTTTGTTGTCAACGCCATGCTTCCTGATTCACATGCATAATGCAAACAGGTGTTTCCTTTCCTGTCCGTCACTGAAATATCAGCACCTTTCCGTATGAGAAAGTTGAACACCTTAGGATTTCGGGACTTTGCGGCAATGAGCAGGAGGGTTGTTTCATCGATGGCATATTCAACATCAAATCCTCCATGTGCACACATCACTGTAACGAGGTGTTCCAGATGTTCCAGTTTGTCATGGGTAATACAGGCTACCACACATGTATATAGATCAGGTACTGTGTCACCCAGTCTTACGGCAACTTCTAAAGACTTGGAGAATAGAAAGTAACTGTAAGATAGGGAAGCCAAATACAAAAAGCTATCACCAGTTTCCATGTCCTTTCGCAGGACAGTATCGACAATGTCATCATTAATCTCTGTCCATAGTAGAAAGGCAATCCTTTCATCCCGGAGAACGGGGTGTTTTACTGTCCAGATGAAGCACCCTTGTCGAATACCTTCCACCAGTCTGTTCACTACTGTTGGGTGTAGCTGGGGGGTGATGGAGATCAGGTTTGTGACATCATCAATGTCTGATGACTGTGGACTAATACTTAGTCTCACTCGTTCATACAAGAACTTCAGTGAGCAGTGTTCCAGCAGCAACACGATATTGAGATGTCCTACAGCACAGGCTGCAGCATCGTATATGGAGGGGTGGGAGAAAAATGCTATGTGATCCTCGACTGTACAGTAGATCCCAGTAAAGTTGTTGATATCCTTGGCAATGCCTGTCCTTGTACAACAAGGAACTACTTCCTTGACAGCATCAAACATCACATGTCCAGCTTTCCGTGACTGCAAAGAAACAAGGTTCAGTTTTCCATCAGACAGGATGAGGATGATGATTGCTGCCGATCTATTGCTTTCTTCCCGGACAATACTGTCAAGGTCGCCTCTCAGATATGTCAGTGGATGGTTGAAGAATTCCAGCTTGTGCATCTGGAAGACAGCATTGGTGAAAAACAGTCTGCTGATAAGAGGGAATCCAAATATGTTGTGTTTTGAGTCTGTGATGACACAAATATCCTCTTCAGAGATATCGAATGCAGGGTGTTTGGACTTGTAAGAACACAACACACGTTTCTTTTCTTCAGTCGTGAGACAGTCTTTAGCCATATCAAGAACAGCTTTTGTTGTGAGTAGATCCACTTTGTACTGATGTAGTCTGGAACATCCTTCCTTCCAGTTGTATGTCCTAGATGTGAACACAAGCTTCAGTCTGTAGACAGGGGGTTCTTCTTTGGATTCGTCCTTCCCTTTCGGTTGTTCATCCTTCTTTTTCTTCTTTGAAACCACTGTGTCTGCAGCAGTTTCAGCACGATCATCAACCAAAGCACTAAACAGTATAGTTAGTCTTTCCAAATTTGAAGTGAATGTAACAGAGCCAAATATATCGTCAAAACAACCAACATGTGTGATTGTCGTTTAGAAATTGTATCAACATCAAAGTGTTCAATGTTTTCCACAAACACTGTTTCATATCCCTGTTGTTGATATTCCTCACAGATCATCAGAGCAATGCTGGTCTTCCCATCTCCTGGAGCTCCACAGATGCTGATATGACCATGCTTCTCAAGGAGTTGTTTGGCTGTCTGGAGGGCATGGATGTCCACAAAATACTTCTTTAGGTGTTCCAACTTTTGACAGAAACGTTCTGTGGGGAAAGGGATATGAAATTGTTAGACAGTTAATGTGGTCGGTGTTTGGGTCTGATTCTGGCAATTTATACAAGTAATTGTGACATTTCCACATTTTATGCTCACTGCACAAAACGAAAGTTTCCTCTTACACGCATTTATTTTAATCGGTCTATAACGAGAATATTGTAAATATTTTAGATCAACTGTATTTTGTTCAGGACATCTATCATGTCTTCTGAGCAATTATTTTTACGATAAAAGCTGAGAACAAATCCCCAGCACTCATTGCAATAAAGAAGTTGACTATCCATAGAACTTGGTTTTCCTTCAACAAATCCCCAGTTTATTTGGGAAGATTGTTATGGATTTTCCAATTAATCAACCCTTAGCCCTAGTGACCATGCAAAACTTTTCATTTTCATGACAATAGTTGTGCCCTTTCAGCGACTACATAAGGGATGGAAAACAGCACAAGAGATGGGCTTGTCGTCATTATCCTCTCTATCAATTTATCAGTATGTTTGTGCAGCATCTCACCTTGGGATAGACATCCTCTAGTTCCTTGCTCCCCAACGGAGACAGAGACATTGGACGCATTGGTCAAGTCCACCTGAGACACTGGACCACCTGCAACAGAACAAGTTAACCTCTGGTCTCAATTTTCCTGTTATTCTCATACTGTCTAAGCATAAATTCAAACAAATTATTTCACTTGGATCAGTTCTTTCTTACTCAAGCCTATATTTATAGACCATCTCCTGCTAATACTCATGCTTATCTAACTGCATGCATGACTTTGAGTATGAAATGCTCACTGTAGTTGTGCTGTGTGGCTAATATAGAGGTTGGTTGTCTCCCTTGTTCGTTCCTCCTCAGGACTTCAGCTGCTTCCCAGTAAGCCTTCCGGTCATCTGATGGTCACTTGCGTCGGGATTTCCTTCCATTACTCACTGTCCTGAAGGTAAAGTACAGTTGTAACACCTGTCACATAATTATAACAGAGGACTTTGATCAACCTCAACCTTCATACACAATCAAGGGCTAAATGAATGAGTGAGTTGAGTTTTATGCCGCGGTCAGCAATATTCCAGCTATATGGAGGAATCAAAGGCTAAAAGAACCATTTAGTGCAACATATAGTTTGTATTTTATTATTGTTTTGATTTGTTTTGTTATTTTCGTATAGTTTTCATCTCCAGCAAGAGAATAATAATAATAAGGGCATTTGTAATGTGTTGAATTCCGCACCACGGATGGGCACGCTCAAAGAGCTACAATCTGATTATTATTACCCCTGATAACCCAAGCTGAGGGTATCTTCAGATTATGACTAGTCCCAGTATGACTACTCCCAGTTTGACGACTCATGAACATAAACATATAATGGAGCACTGTACCTGTGTAGCTGATTACTCCCAAGTTTGTCTACTCTTTGAAATAAACCCTATAAGGGAGACTCCCAAGGCCTACCTATGATGATTAGAAGCCAAATGAATCGGGGATCTTGTGATCATTCATTGTTTGTTTTGATATTTGGAGATAACTCCTCTACTCGGATTAAGACTTTGTAAACTTATAGTACAGGTTGTTTGTTTTGAAAATTGGACATAATCCCTCCACATTAGACTGACTGACTGGACTGAGTTTGGTTTTACGCCGCCTCTAGCAATATTCCAGCAACATCACGGTTGAAATGGTTTTGTGGGGATTCGAACCTGGGTCTTCGGCGTGACAGCCAACGCTTTAACCATTAGGCTACCCCACATTAGAACCACATTAGAACCCAAGCTAAGTTTTGAAAACTGGACATAGTCACATGACTTATCCCACTGTTGCCCGTTTTCTGCTGGGTGAACAGAGGCAATTTTGAACAAAATCACTTGCCTAAGGTGAGACCACATGTATCACATGTGCTTCGTTGTGGGGCAGGACTGAAGTCCTAGAAACTCTCAGGAGTCAAGCTGCCAAACACGGTCACCCATTCAAGAGGTGTCCGCGACCAACATTGCTTAATTTCAACTGATTTGTTACTTGTGACCTGAACTCTATGCACAGGACCACACACGTTCATGGCCTACACAAAGAAACACGCAGGATAGCTGTATACTCTGAAACCTGACCTCTGATATTTCATACAGATAGAACTATTCAAAGCCTTAGTCTCATTGTTTTAGTTTACAATAGTTTACAATACATTTCTTTGTGAGGTTAGCATATTTGATTATCATCGGGAGATGGTGTGATGGTGACAGGGCATTACCCCAAATAGCCAAAAAGTATATCACTGGCTAATATGACATTTTATCCATAAGATGCCTCTGAAAGGACTTCATAGTGATGTGCTTCATCAATCACCAGGTACTTCTTCCCCACCCGCCAGCCGAGTGGAATTTTCAACATGTTGTATAGTGGAAACCACCCTGTCAACACCAGCGCTACCACCAGGGTGAGGGTGACTCCAGAAATACAGACATGAGTAGCTAAGAAATCTGAAACACAAAATGCTGGCTGGTTCGACCTAGGTCAAATGTCTTGAGAAATTCATAATTCAGAGGTCCATATCACCAGCTTGCCCCTTGAACCACTGCCTACTGGCATGGGACTCCAGGCATAATAGATCACACAAGTACGTCATAAACAAGGTTTCTTTCAAGTCACATTTGCATGTTCACAGACAAAAGTATTGTATGTACAGGGCATGACGTGACCAGCCGATTGATAGAATCAATCCCATTGGAAGTGGTGTGTTGGGCAAAGGGAACACGGTTCCTGGCTCCTTTGCCCTCGACCACCAGAATGCCTTCCTCCACCGACACAAGGGCAAACAGGTTGCCCATTTGGTCGCCCTTTACGAACAACAATGGGGTGCTGTTGACAGATTTCGCCCCGGGTCCAACAATGGAGTGCTATTAGCCATTCCCAGCAGGTCACCCCACGCCGGGGAGTGCTGATCTGAGCTGAAGTACTAATGTCAAAAGCAACATACGTTGTTTGAGGAATTCGCCGAGAATACGTTATTTAATAATTGTTCATTGTTATCTAACTCAGTGAATTTGATTACCCGTGGATATCATGGATATTGATAGGTCAGTGTGTGCTATCTCAGCATCTGACTAATGGGGTTTAATTTGAAACACATGAAACAAACTGACGTGACCAGTTGAGATAGGAACGCGTGTTATAATATCCAGTAAGCTATATGTACCTTGGAATATTAGATTGTATGATAACACGTAATATCGAACACGTTTGTTTGTTCAGCTTCAGATGTCTGGGATATATAACTATTGAAGACTGCAGTTACGACGTTTGCCGTTTGTTATTCTCCTGAATTGACAAGGACGCCTGAGACATCAACAGTTACTTTGTTTGTTTCTTTGTTTGTCTGTAAGTAATGTAGTCTGGACCAGGCAATCCAGTGATCAACATTGTTAGCACCCTATCTACGTAATTGGGATACGATGACAAGTGTCAACCAAGTCAGCGAGCCTGACCACCCGATCCCGTTCGCCTGTTGCGACATGCATGGAGTTGCTGCAGACCAATTCTAACCTGGATCTTCACCGCTATCAACTGTTACTGCTCAACCTTATCCATAGGTAAACAATATTTAGGAACGCCCGGCTCTCAGGGCTGTGGGCTATTGTTGCTCAAATACAAACTGCTACAACTATAACAACTCGACAATGGAATACATTATACATCTGAGGGTTTTTCCCGAGGTTTACCCGGATATACACACAGGGCGACTTTCTGCATATACAACGTATAACAAAGCACAAAGTCACCCTGTTCGTTTGCCTGAATACTCTGAAGGGATATGATGTATAATGTGCACAATTTGATTTTGACTGATAGCGTCACCCTTTCAAGTAGTGTTCACACTATTCCGCGACGACAACACGTCAATTTGGGTGTAGTTCTTTACAGTATATCCCACGTTCTGATGTCGTTCTTAGATCCACCGATAGGTGTCGCATCGCGCAGGCAATAACCTTAAATATAACAAGACAAAAGATGCTAAAACTAGTCCATAATAAGCAGTTTTGAATCAGCGAAAAAAGGTCCATCCATATTTTAAATCCATCAAAATTGGAGTGTTATTTCCCAGTGAGTGAGTTTAGTTTTACGCCGCCTCTAGCAATAATCCAGCAATATCACGGCGGGGACACCAGAATGGGCTTCACACAATGTACCCATGTGGGGAATCGACACGTTTCTTCGGCGTGACCGAACTCTTTAACCACTCAGCTACCCACTACCGCCCCTACCCATTTTTAGAAGAAATTCCAGCGAGTTATTTTCCCCTTAAAAGTTGATAACTTGTACACTTGCTGTAAGTGGATCACAACTGGTTACAGGAATATATTTCAGTCACATCGCTATTCCTAACAGAACAAATCAAACCTTACATCTTTAATGAAATGAATTTATTTTGGGTTAAACACGGTAGAGCTTGCCTACTGCAGTGAGCGTGTTTTGCACGTGCGAGTTGTGCAGAAGCCACGTGACGAAGGTGACGTGGTGAGATTGAATGTGAGTTTAGCCATTCGAGGTCTTCGCACTACACAGCGAGCAGCTTTTTTCAGTCAACATTCTGCTATGAGTCGCCATTCGGTTTCCCCTTCACACCATTCGGAGGATTCTCATACACCTAACAAGAATAAGCAGCAGGAACCCATTGAAGGTTATGAAACATTTCAATTATTTAAAGATTATATGGACTGCAAACTAAAGACATTTAAACGTGACATTATTGAAGAGAGTGAAGAAAGGTCATTCTCAGCGTTCAAAAGGGCTCATAAAGATTCAGAGATTCCTAATTTTAGGTTTAAAGGCAACCAACTTCAGTATAAATTTAATACTGGTTGTTTGGATAAGATTGACAGTGCTTTCAGATATATTAAGAGCAGCAAGTATTCTGATTGTGTGGGGATTCTCCAAGATCTCTCTTCAGATATCTCGAGGAGGAACAAGTATATCCGCTTAGCGGATCGTTCTCCATCTGGCTGGGCCGTTGTAGCTGAACTAGAGGGAGACGATATTGCCTCTGGGTCCGAGGAAGAACGTAGATTCGAGAAAGCTGAGAATAAAGCCCTCCGTAAACGACGTGCGTCCTCGTTCCGGTCCAGAGGAAAACCTAGCTATGTTTCACCTAGCGCTACTGTCTCTTCTGCTAGCATGGTTGATGCTTCTAGGGACTCTACAGCCGGTCAGAACCAGCCTTTTCGTCCCATGGTCAAACGAGGTCCATCTCCCAACCAACAGTGCTACTTCTGTGGAGGTTTCGGCCACTGGAGGATCTCCTGTCCTGCGGCAGCTTTACTACGTGCAGCCCAGTCAGCCAGCTCCGATTCAATACAGTCCAACCAAGTTGTCAAGAAGTAGAGAATTCACTTCAGGTAATTGTGTTTCTGTAATATCTGAAGTTGTTCCTTTTAGTCAATTGAACAGTGTGTATCTTTCCTGAGAGATTCTTTAAAATTGTTTTAGGTCGAGTTTCTGCGGGAAGTTGCAGTTCCGATGTTCAGGTGCCAGCAGTCCATGAAACCAAGATACGACAGAGGGATGCTACCTGTGCTTCAGATTTTGACATTGATAATTCAGCAGGTTTAGGAGGTACTGACTTAGATTCTGAATTCATTCAACTAAGGTCTTACGAGTTTGAATCCAACACTTCGTGCATCGTGAAAGGCAGTTTAAAGAAGCATGTTTCCTTTTGGATTAATATTGGAGCCCCTCAGTTTGTAATCGATACTATTACTGATGGTTATGTCATTCCATTCGTTGATAGTCCTCCTCCATCCTTTTCTAAAAATAACCAATCAGCATTGAGGAACGATACTTTCGTTGTACAGGCTATTGAAGAACTCTTAAAAAACTCTTGTATTGTCGAGCTTGATAATCCCCCTTTAGTTGTTAATCCTCTTTCGGTAGCTACACGGCGTTCAGGCAAAAAGAGACTTATCCTTGATCTTAGGTATGTCAATCAGTTTGTTTACAAAAGAAAGATTGTTTTTGAGGGCTATAAAACAGCTTTGGATTTTGTGCAAGATACAGGTTTTATGTTTAAATTTGATTTAAAATCTGGTTATCATCACATTGATATACATCCTAGTCAACAACAGTATTTGGGTTTTGCTTGGAATGCTAACGGCATTATTAGGTACTACTGTTTCACAGTTTTGCCGTTTGGGTTAACATCTGCACCTTACATTTTTACTAAGTGCATTCGTCCTCTAGTTACTTATTGGCGAAGGCAATCTGTTTATATTGTAGTGTACCTTGACGATGGCTTTGGCTATGCTAAATCGAAGGACTTGTGTTCTCTTCATTCAGACATTGTTAGAGATACTCTGGAACAATCAGGTTTTGTCGTTAATGTTGATAAGTCAGTATGGCACCCTGTTGCAGAGTTAGAGTGGCTTGGATTCACATGGAATTTAGATTCTAGTGTTCTTTCCATTCCTGTCAAGAAAATAGAAGATATAGTGTCTAATTTTTCAGCATTCACATCTGATTTGCCAAGGTTCACAGCAAGGAGTTTAGCTGCTTTAGCAGGGAAGGTTATAGCTCTTACTCCAGTTTTGGGCGATGTTTGTAGACTTTTCACAAGGCATATGTATTCGGAGGTCCATAAGGCTTCTTCCTGGGATAGATTTTTTAGGTTAGAAAATTGTCATTGAATTGCTGTTTTGGAGAGACAATTTGCGTTGTCTAAAACCAAGAGTGTTGTCTACTGTTATTCAACCTATGCTGTCTGTGTTCACAGATGCAAGTGACATAGGTTGTGGAGGTTATGTTGCAGATTCTGATCATGTGTTTCAACATGTGTGGGACTCTCAAGAGAAACGTGGTAGTTCGACGTGGAGAGAAATGAAGGCCATAGAATTAGTTCTCATTGCGTTTACCAGGGTTCTAAGTGGCAAGACTGTAAAGTGGTTTACTGATAGTAAGCCATGTTGTTGTGTAGCTTCATGTGGTAGTTCTAAACAGCATCTACAACAAGTTGCCACCTCCATCTTTGTGATAGCCAATCAGTACAACATAAGGTTAAAGTTCAGCTGGATTCCCAGATCAGAAATATGAAAAGGCTGATGCTCTGAGTAGATTTGAAGATTCAGATGATTGGAGAGTTACAGATAATGTTTTCAAATTCTTGGATGGAAGATGGGGCCACATTCTGTAGATCGTTTTGCTAACCATTTGAATACCAAGTTAGAAAGGTTTAATTCCAGATCGTGGGTACCGGATACGGAGGCAGTTGATGCATTTACTCAGCAGTGGCATGGGGGAGAACAACTGGGCAGTTCCTCCTGTACATTTTGGTGTAAAACTGTACATTTTATCTTAGCATGCAATGCTCCTTCTACTTTAGTGCAGGTGCCTATGTGGCCATCCGCTCCATATTGGCCCCTTGTTGTTCCTGGAAGGTCAACCCAGAAATTTCATTGCAGATATGATTCAGTTGAGTGGCAGCAGCGCTGTCTCAGGTGGGGAGCAAGCAGTCTATATTCAATAATTTCAAGGGGTTCGTGTTAGCTCTCAGATTTAACAATTGATTATATATCTTTTCAGGTATGTTTTCCGTTGGTATATGGAAAGAGAAAGATGCTCTGGTGCACCAAGATTTAGTTGACTTATCTACGAAAAATGCCTGATATAGTTTTAAAATCTAAAGCAGATACGACAGTTATAAAATATAGAAGAGCTTTTACATGCTGGAAAAAAATGGGCCTCACGGTTTAAAGAAATAAGTGTTTTGCCTGCAAATTCTTTTCATGTAGGCTTATACCTTACGTCATTGCTTCAGTCGGGTAAAAGGTCTCCTGTTATTATGGAAGCTGTGTACGGTATAAGATGGGCGCACAGAGTGGCGGGTCTACCAGATCCATGTCAACATGACCTAATTAAGAACATTAAAGAGGCAGCTAGGAGATGTCACAGTGACCCTGTCAAGAAAAAAGACCCCATAGATGTTGGTATTTTGGAACGGTTAGTCGATAGATTTGGCAAAGAGGATTCTTTCTTGTAGATTTAAGATTTATGACAATGTCCATTCTTTCATATGCTGGCTTTTTCCAGATTTTCTGAAGTTTCCGTAATTAGGCGCTCTGATATTTCTTTTCATGAAGGATATGTTCGTATTTTCATAGAAAAGAGTAAGACAGACGTGTATAGAGACAGTAGATTTTTGTTGTGATTGCGGCGTCTGATTCCCAACTCTGGCCAGGGAATATGCTTCGCCGTTATATGTTGTCAGCAAATATCAAAGAAGACTCCCATGAGTTCTTGTTCAGACAAAGTGAATTACTGTAAAAACAAAAGAAGTATGTTCTCAGAGGCAATAAGCCAATCTCTTACACGAGAACAAGAGAAATTTTCAGGAAAAATGTACTGAAATAGGAATAGATGTGAACAGTTTTGGTTTGCATAGTTTTCGTTCTGGGGAGCAACAGCCGCTGCGAGTGCAGGTGTACCTGATCGGTTGTTTAAGAGACATGGCCGCTGGGTTTCCGACACGGCAAAAGACGGATATGTTTAAGATGACATAAAAAGAGTTGTTGAGTGTCACTCTGTATGTTAGGCTTGTAACTTTCCTGGGCTGTAATAAATGATTCTCGTTTCTTTGCCTTCTTTGTCTCTTTTTAATTTCGAGCTGCGGTAGGCATTACCCATGCGAAGTGTTTTGTTGTACATAAATAAATAATTTATGTTCGTTTGATCGAAGAGAATTAGAACATAAATGAATTTATTTTAAGGTTAAACACAGTAGAGCTTGCCTACTGCAGTGAGCGTGTTTTGCACGTGCAGAGTTGTGCAGAAGCCACGTGACGAAGGTGACGTGGTGAGATTGAATGTGAGTTTAGCCATTCGAGGTCTTCGCACTACACAGCGAGCAGCTTTTTCAGTCAAGTGTATTGGAAGTTATGTAGGGAAAGTTTCAGTATTGAATCTTTATTCCGTTTGGAGGTATTACAAGCCGAATGGTTAATGTGTGCAGTATTGCGTTCTGTATCAGCAGTGAGGTACTAAGCTTCTGATGTAAGGCGAGGAGCGGTGCTACCTGGTGTGTTCTGACATGACATGCAGCGACGTGGAGATGTGACCTGGCCTGAAGCGGGGAATTGTTTCCGGGATGCAAGGAATTGGAGATGAGTATTTTAGGTTTTCTCATGTTAACATAATTACACGTATAATTTACGTGTATAAATATTTAAAAATTAAACAAATAAATATTGATAATATTGCGTAATAACTGGTAGTATACTTTATGCATGTGTAAGTAGTCTTTTCTGCTTTTGAACTTTTTTGCAGGGATGGCTGGAGGTGCAGACTTCATGAGATGGATACGTACTAAATAATCTGTCGGTTCTATGTATACTCCTTTTGCGCAATAAACCTGCTCGCCTGTGACCTGCGGTAGGCATTACCCATGCGAAGTGTTTTGTTGTACATAAATAAATAATTTATGTTCGTTTGATCGAAGAGAATTAGAACATAAAGACAACCTAACATTGTCTGAAATGCAATGGCTAGTGTAGAAAACACACAGTACTCACGTCCGACTGATGAAGTCAAATAAGCGTCATCCGATTGCATCACAGGTAAGTCCTCACACCTGATAATCACAAAATGTTATTCCTGGTTATATTCGGTTATTCGTATGTCAGCGTCGTCAGCCCAAGTGCGGTGCATACAAGCGTGAAGCAGGCATACACAAGTGACTGCTACTGCTGCGTAGAAGCCGCCTAATTGTGCAACTGCCAATCCTAAAAGCGGTATGTAGGTCATTGCGTCACCCAATGTATTGTCGCGTATTGCCTGTCACCAAGACTACAGCCTTCACGGTGGGCTGTTATCTGAACACCCATATATAGTAACGTTCATGACAAGTGGATATCTATGTCGTTAGTTTGGGCTGGGTAAGACAGATTAGCTATGCCATAATTTTAGGGCTAGGCCTAGGGTTAGACAACGAAGAACAGTTGGGCCTTTGGTAATGTCCGGGTCTGAGATCAAGGTATAGGAGTTAAGTATTTAGATAAATCTGGGTCTAATGTCAGCTTTGTGCAGGAGATTTAGGCGTGGGTCGAGCGTCAGGATGAGGAGGAAAACACAAAGGGTAGGCCAAAAGACACATGACACAGGTCGGTAGCCAACAGACACATGATACGGGTCGGTGGAAAACAGATGACAAGGTGGGTGGCCAAAACAGACATGACAGTTCGGTGGAAAACAGATACATGACAGGTCGGTGGAAAACAGACACATGACAAAGGTGGGTGGCCAACAGACACATGACACAGGTCGGTGGAAAACAGACACATGACACAGGTGGATGGCCAACAGACACATGACACAGGTTGGTGGAAAACAGACACATGACATAGGTGGGTCGGGCCAACAGACACATGGAAAACACAGGTCGGTGGATAACAGACACATGACACAGGTCGGTGGAAAACAGACACATGACAAAGGTGAATGGCCAACAGACACATGACACAGGTCGGCGGAAAACAGACACATGACACAGGTGGGTGGGCCAACAGACACATGACACAGGTCGGTGGATAACAGACACATGACACAGGTCGGTGGTGGCCAACAAACATGACACGGTGGAAAACAGACACATGACAAAGGTGGATGGCCAACAGACACATGACACAGGTTGGTGGAAAACAGACACATGACATAGGTGGGTGGCCAACAGACCAACGGTGGAAAAAACACATGACACAGGTCGGTGGAAAACAAACATGACGCAGGTCGGCGACCAACAGACACATGACACACGGTTTGGTGGAAAAAAACAGACACATGACACAGGTCGGTGGCCAGCAGACACATGACACCGGTCGGTGGCCAACAGACACATGACACAGGTGGGTGGCCAACAGACACATGACACAGGTCGGCGGCCAACAGACACATGACCCAGATCGGCGGCCAACAGACACATGACACAGGTTGGTGGAAAGCAGACACACATGACACAGGTCGGAGGGCAACAGACTTAGACACAGGTCGGCGGCCAACTGACACATAGCATAGGTGGGTGACCAACAGACACATGACACAGGTGGGTGGACAACAGACACATGACAAGGTCGGCGGCCAACAGACACATGAAACATGTCGGCGGCCAAGAGGCACATTACACAGGTGGGTGGACAACACACACACATGACACAGGTTGTTGGAAAACAGCAACATGACACAGGTCGGCGGCCAACAGACACATGGCACAGGTCGGCGGCCAACAGCCACATGACACAGGTTGGTGGAAAACAGCCACATGACACAGGTCGGTGGAAAACAGCCACATGACACAGGTCGGTGGAAAACAGCCACATGACACAGGTCGGCGGCCAACAGACACATGGCACAGGTCCGTAGAACACATACATGACAAAAGTCGGTGGATAACAGACACATGACACAGGTTGATGGAAAACAGACACATGACACAGGGGATCGGCATTCGGTGGAAAAGAGACACATGACATAGGTGGGCGGCCAACAGACACATGACACATGTCGGTGGAAAACAGATACATGACACAGGTTGGCAGCCAACAGACACATGACATAGGTGGGTGACCAACAGACACATGGCACGGGTCGGTGGAAAACAGACACATCACACCGGTCGGCGGCCAACAGACACATGACACATTATCTCCTATCACAGCCTCTGCCAAGGTGAGAAATCTTGGAGTCACTTTAGACCAGCAGCTCAGCTTGAAACATCATATAACCGTGTGGTCCTGTACACAGAGCTCAGATCACAAATCAGTTGAAGTTAAGCAACATCGAGCTCGGACAGTCCTTGGATGGGTGACCGTGTTTGGCAGCTTGACATCTGAGAGTTTCTAGGACTTCAGTCCTGCCCACAACAAAGCACATATGAGACATGTGGTGTCACCTAAGGCAAGTGAGTTTGTTCAAAAATTGCCTCTGTTCACCCAGCAGAAAATGGGTACCCGGTTGGATAAAGTCATGTGACTATAAGCTTCTAGCGCCTAACAGGCAGCTTGGGTTATCCAGGGTAATAAGAATCAGATTCTGATTAAGCGCCGCGGGCGATCACTTGGTGTTTGGAGACTGTGCGCTATAGAAGATGACTTATTATTATTATGTCAATCTGCCAACTTTCACTTGAGAAAGATCGCCAGACTTCGACCATACCTGACAAGATCTGCAGTTGAGAAATTAGTTCTGTCCCATGTAACATCTAGAATGGACTACTGCAACAGCCTGTTATTCAACATCCCCAAAGAACAAATACATCGCTTGCAGTTGATTCAGAATGCGAACAGTGCGAATGATCCTCCGTGTTCACAAGTACGATCACATCTCCAATCACTTAAAGAATCTTCATTGGCTCCAGTTTCATCACGGATTCACCTTTAAGATTCTTCTGTACACCTACAAGTGCTACAACAATCTAGCCCCGGCCTACTTGTGTGACCTTCTGAAATCTCACACACCTCCAAGGACTCCATGATCCCAAAATAAACATCTACTGACAGTTCCATCTGTAAGAACGTGCACCTTTGGAAAAAGGACGTTCCAATTTGCTGTTCACTCATACTCGAACTCAAAGCCATTCACACAAAACGCCTAAAGCCCACATCAAAAGAGATCGAGGATATTTAGTTCAAACAATATTTATTTCCTTTATGACATATGTAATACATTTACACATAACCGGGTTTTAGGCGATTGACAAAATTGCCTATGTTAATGCCTCTCCCCACATAATACGGAACATACACACGCAGACGTCGCACGTTGATTAAACCAAAACTAAACCCATAATAATGCACATTCTTGATGATGGGTACCGAGCGAAGTTTCTTGGAGTTTGAAAATGTAAAAGTGATAATGACAGTTCAGTCTTAATAGAGTAGTTTAATATCGTTGTTAGGTTATATTTATCAGTAGATGGGTTTGTTTCTTGAATGTAATTGTGGACTGATGTTGCTATGTTATTAGTTTCAGTATCATTCAATAGGCTATCACTGTATAGAATAGTTTTCATATCAAATCCTTTGATGTAGAAATATTTGTTGTGTCTTAAATGATTAAAACTAGGGCACAAAAGTATCATGTAATGGATCCTCTGTGGAATGGCCACAAGGACAGGAGGATATTTCAGTCCATCCGCTTATGATGCACTCCTCCACTAAACGGGGCCTTCTCATTTACACACCACCTACTGTTCTAGGTGGGAAAACCACTGACAATAGATGTCTCTGAAATTTTGATCCCTGTGAATTAAGATCCCCCAATAGTATTCAACATCAAGCATCACATAACGTATACAATATTATTACCTACGAGGGCGAAAATATCGGAGTTCATATGTTTCATACGATGCCATAGGGCAAAATATCATGGTCATGGTATCATATCATTTGTCATGGTGACGTGACGTCATGAACAATGCCGTCAAAGGCTCGCATAATACACTTTTTTATTCCTAATATATGATATTAATGATACGGAAACACACTCGGTTAATAATCTCTTCATCATATTCGTGCCCATATCATAATATATTTACGACACTCGTGTCTAAATATTGGTACATCCCTCGCTCTTGCTTGGGAAATACCAACATTTAGGCACTCGTGTCGTAAACATAGTATGACATGGGCACGAATATGATATCCTCTATGTAATCAACATTAAGTATCACTTGGACATAAATAGTATTAAATACTCTTATGATCAGTTTTATTAGTTTATTTATCAGCAATAAAATATACAATAAATTATGCAAATATGTGAACAATTCAATAGCCAGTTAAATGGGAAACGGCGATACAATGCACATTTGTGTTTCCTGCCGCAAGTTGTTGTTTAAGATCTACTATTCAAATGGAGATATTGATCTTCTTGCGTGGTGGATTTCGATTATTTACAGACCGCCGCCATATAGCTGGAATATTGCTGAGTGCGGCGTGAACTAAACTCACTTCTTTCCCCATCGAGAGAAATTGATTATTTACAGAATATCAGTGTATTTATATATGCTGTGCTGACGGGTATGAATCAATTAGATAGTCTGCATTTTTTATATAATGAGTACTTACTTTTCAAAATTGAAATATTGATTACATTCGTTTTCTAAAATATTATTAGGATGTAGTACTAGTATTGGTTAATTTGTCAGAACTCACACAGCTCTTGTTTAAGTTAGTCAATAGTCCAACTCGCACTAGAATACCATACCCAATACCATGCTTGTCCAACACTGCACAAAACTATTTGAGCAAACTCAGCAGAAAAAGAATGCAACAAAATGCACCAAGGGACCTTCGCAATGAACAGAAAAATGTTGAATTTAACGTGCAAAACGTACGATTTTGAGTTGTGTGGTGTAGTAGTTGGGTAGCAACATTTGCTTATGTTTCACCGCAGTACGGGAATTTAGAATTGAAACGATGTGTTAAACCAAGTTTATTAGAAATAGAAGTTGACGTATAAAAGTGGACTTAATCCACAACTGGTGAGTAAAGTTGTTGAAATAGTAAATATTGTAGTTTTAAGAGCTGCATTAAAGGTTTAAAGTTGTTTTCAGAATGTTATAATTTGGTTTTTTTTTGTTTGTTGTTTAACGCCACGCTTAGCAATATTCCAGTTATATGGTGTCAGTCTGTAAATAATAGACCAGACAATCCAGTGATCAATAACATGAGAATCGATCTACGCATGGGATGCGATGTCATGTGTCGACCAAGTCAGAGAGCCTGACCACCCGATCCCGATAGTCGCTTCTCAGGACAAGCATGGGTTGCTGAAGACTAATTGTAACCCGGATGTTCATGGGTAATGTGTTTTTATTTCTGGGGGCTATCTCACTTCACACGTATGTTAACGTTCACTCATACTGTAACAGCACTTACAGTTTGTTCGAGTACTGATTGTCATCTCCTCACTTTATGCCCAATCTCATCTTAGCAAACAAAGGTAGGTCTGAAACGGTGAAGGGTGAAAACAATGATAGAAGCTGGTTAACAATACTGGACATGCTTGTCTCAGGAAATTGTTTGGTATGTGGCAATTAATATCTGATTTGACAAACCACAATAGCGTTATATGTTTGGATGGGGCTTGTCATTAACGAAACCCATCTGATAATTGGAGTATGTTGTTCTTCTATGAACTTGGTTTGCTCAGAGATTAATTGTCTAAACATTCACTGTAATGAAAACCAGCATCATTCGCTGTATTGTAATCATTTGACTTTCACTCGATATAAGTCTAGGGGGCGGTGGGGTAGCCCAGTGGTTAAAGCGTTCGCTCGTCACGCCGAAGACCCGGGTTCGAATCCCCACATGGTTACAATGTGTGAAGCCCATTTTCTGGTGTCCCCCGCAGTGATGTTGCTGGAATATTGCTAAAAGCGGCGTGTTACGACGTAAATTGTAATAAAAACGCAAATTGTAATACTTGCAGCAAATTGTAATAAACTTGACGTAAATTGTAATAAAAACGTAAATTGTAATAAAAGTTGACGTAAATTGTAATACGCAAATTGTAATAAAAATTGACGTAAATTGTAATAATTTTCGTTGCGGTAAAATGTAATAAATATTTACGTAAATTGTAATAACAGTTTTAATCACGCGGGTGTTTGTTTTTCGTTGCATTTCATACATCAAATAAGCTTGTTAGGGCGATAACTCAAGAAAGAATTGATGGATTTTGTTCAAACTTGGTACCAAGGTATATTGGCGAGATTCACCGACACAAGTGAAATGGAGTGACCTTGAGATAATTTTCAAGGTCACAGCAAAAATCTGAGGGTTTTGCCAATATAAAGATTGTTAGCGCGATAACCCCAGAAAGAATTGACAAATGTTAGCCAAATGACGAAAATGATATTCGTCCTGATATATAATCGATATAAAATCTCTGACTGTCCTCTGTATCATGTCTTTTCGTAAATATCTTTTGAGGTTTTGATATGTATAAATATAAAGTGGGATGGGGTGGGGTGGGTTTCTAACGGGTATATCAAATCAAATCAAATCAAATTAGACGTTTGTATAGCGCTACATATCCAGAGTCCTGCTCATGTGCGCTTAGTCGAATGCTCGTTTGAAGAGGATGGTTTTGCGACAAGATCGGAAACTGTTGATATTTTCCGATTTTCTGACATTTTAAGGTGATCAGTTGCTCAGAGTACAGCACCCGGCTGCCTGCTAGAAATAGATCTGTCTCCGTATGTTGTGGTGAACGACAATTTTGACAAATGGAACATGTGCCTAGCGTTGTTCAGTCCTAGAAACTCTCAGGAGTCAAATTAAACTTCAGGAAACACCGAAATATGCAAGGAAACATTTTTGTATGTTTGCTAAAATGATTGTCTCCGTATGTTGTGGTCGGCAAATAGAATCAAACTTCACAGATATTCAGGAAACAAAATATGCACAAAAGGCAATTTAGAAACTACAATGAAACTACAATCGCTTGTTCAAATGACTCCCCTTCGGTTTACTGAAAGAACTCGAGAAAGAAATGATGGATTTTGTTCAAATTTGGTACCAAGGTTTATTTTGACGAGATTTACCGACACCACTTGAATTTAGTGACCTTGAGGTTATTTTAAAGGTCACAGCGAAGGTGTAACAGTTTTGCACATGCCAAGCTTGGTAGCCGCGAACTTAGGAAAGAATTAATAGATTTTGATCCAATATTATATCAAGGTGTATTGGCGGGAATCCCCCTACACCAATTGAAACAAAATATGCAAAAAACATGTTGTATGTTGGTAAAAGTCAAACTTAGATATTAAACTGCACAAAAAAGTAATTTTAAACTATAATCGCTTGTTCAGGTGACTCCCCATTCTTGTTTACTACTAGTAGTAGTAGTTTATTTCGGTAAATCAGGCCACAGGCCCATTTTACAATTATAGTTTGACAAAGATGTTGATGTCGCGCCACCAGTGCGAGTAGCAATGTTTAAGTTCTGCAAGTTATATCTAGTACAATATACATGTGACTATAAAATATGTAGGTTATGTAATGGACAATTGCTTGCTCCTCATTTTCAGAGCAAAGAAAGTAAACTTGGCGAGGTTATTAAGCATGGAAGTATTTTTGGTGGTAAATAAAAGTTTACATTTACACTCTGAAGGGAATTTGTAGTAATAACATGGCAAGAAATTTCTTCTAAGGTCATTATAGAATGGACACACTAGACAGACATGGTATTCTGTTTCTACATTTGGGATGATACAGAATGGACAAAGTCTTTCACGTTTAGATATGCCTAATTTTCTACCCTGTGATATCATAAGATCACTACTGGACGTACGAAATTGTGAAAGAGTAATCCTAAATGCATCAATATTCACAGCATTTAAATAGTTTTCATATTCATTGGATAACTTGATTGTTTTGTAAAAATACAAGGAAGATAACTTGTCAAACGATTCAAAGAGAAACTGATAATCGATATCAATACACCGTGTTCAAAAAGTTGATAGAAATAGTTGAACGCAAGAAACAGATTGCCGGTTCCAAATTTCACAAAATCCATATGAACATAAAAGGTTTTTAACTTTAAGTGCCCAACAATCCAGACCCTTTTCAGCTCGGTTATACTGATATACATAACTATAATGTAATATACTGTTTTCACTCTGGGATAATAAACGTAACCAATACTTAATTATTTTCAAATGTTGGTTTACCTTTAATGAGTACCTCCCCAGTTCAGCTCTCGCAACTATATTAGGGACAGGTCTTCTTAACTTTAATATGAGTTTACAGAATTTGTCATGAACATTCAAAATATCTTTACAGGGATGGAATCCGCATATTTCTGAACCATATAATAGTATGGGCAGCACTTTAACATCAAAGATATGAAGTAACATTTTCAAGAGAAGTTTATGAAAATTATACACATTTGATTGTAACAAAAGTATTACTTTCCAAGCCTGTTGAGACAATATCTTTTGAGATTTATACCATGAACCAGAGCTAGAAAGATGTACTCCAAGGTATTTATAACTGGGAACAATATCAAGCGGGCTGCCATTAAGAGAAAACTTTTCGTACTTTTTAAGCCTACCCGCCTTACGAAACACAATTATTTTACTCTTGGATGAATTTACCTTTAGTTGCCACTTATTACAGTAAACCGTCAGTTTATCTAGTCTTTTTTGTAGACCAATAACAGTGCTATCGAATAAGATTATATCATCAGCAAATAAAAGTATGAAGAGATCAAGTAAGTCTAGATTAACACAATATTGCTTATCTATACTCAGAAACTCTGCTATATCATTTACAAAGGATGAAAACAAGAAAGGTGATAATTGGCACCCCTGACGTACACCAAAGAGGCAATCAAAAAAGGGACTACAACCATTGTTTACCAACACACATGATTTCACATTTTCATACATATTCTTGATAAGTCTAAACATTTTCCCCTTTACATTACCAGTCCACAGTTTGTAAAATAGGGATGGTCTATGCACAGAGTCGAAAGCTGCTTTCAGATCTATGAAAGCGCAATAAAGTCTACCTTTGTAAAGTGATAAGTACTTATTAATGAAGGTGTCAATTACAAAAACATTATCAACCGTTTGAAAGCCTTTCCTAAAACCTGCTTGTTCAGGAATAATGATATTCTGATTATCAGTCCATTTCGAGAGTCTGTTACATAGGATTTTAGAAAAGATTTTACCAGAAACCTCAAGTAGAGTGATTGGCCTAAAGTTTGCTGGATTATTACTCGGCCCCTTTTTGTGTATAGGAATAATGACACCAAGCGTCCACTGAGAAGGGTAAACACCAGTTGACAAAATCATGTTATAAAGTACTCTCAACATATCCAAGCATTGCCTAGGAGCATACTTGAAAAATTCTATTGGGACGCCACTGTATCCAGGGGCTTTCCCACAATGCATACTTGAGATTTCGTCCTGAATTTCAGAAACAGAGATGTAATGATCAAGGCCATTATCGACATCAATAGTTGCATCAATGAGGTTGTCAGTTATACCCGTGACAAAATCATTTACAGAAATATAGAAATCAAGTTCATTTGGATCATAGTTTGTACCATTAAACTGTTCTTCGAAGTGTGCAGTCCACGCAAGTGATGTAATAGTTCCAGACTGTGATTGTATCTTCGGTCTCAATAAGGACCAGAAAAGTTTACTGTTATTACTCTGTAGCGATTGTTCCAACTTGTTCACAAACACATCGGTCGAGACAGCCGATTTACGCAGGCAGAGTTCCTTATAGTGTTTCCGTGCCGAGATGTAGGTCAGTCGGTCGCATTCTTCATTGCTTGCATGAAATGCACGCAGCAATTGACGAGCTGTCAATCTCGCGTGTAAACAGTCATCGTCGAACCAGTCACTGCGCTTATGCACTGTTCTAGCTCTGTCACACGATTTTCTGGGTTTCCCAGAGCATTTCTCAAGCGTATTCTGAAAGCAGTTTAATGCACTGTCAACATCATTGCTGCTAATGTGGTTGTTAAAATCGTTCTTAGTTGAGTCCTCAAGATTATGCCATGCGTTTACATATTCACCATGGAAGTGATCGGACCAAACATACTTCAGACGGTCAGTGAGATTTTCACGATGACAATCAAATACAGTGTTGAGAGCTAAAGAATAGATTATAGGTAAATGGGTACACTCTATTTCATCTGAAACATCAAATTTTGTGAATAGTTGGAAAAGATGTAAATTGCACAAAACATAATCGACAACACTCTGACCGCCATTGGCAAAACAGGTTATTTTACCAATACTACTGTCTGAACACAATCGACCATTACAAATCCGGAGTCCTGTTGATTGACAAAAGTTTAACAAAGAAAGTCCACGCTTGTTGACAACACTGTCTTGTGATCTGCGTGGCAGGCAATCGTCTTGATTATAGCTCATGTCATTATCGATTGGCAAATAGGTGATATCATCGTTTTCGACAAAATCAGGTAGTGTACCATCACCAGTACGAGCATTAAAGTCACCATGAATAACTATCTCACAGCTTGGAAAGCCTGATTTTAAGCATAAGATATCATTCTCTAGGATATCAAATAATTCCTCCTCGGAGTGCACACTAGACCCCTCGGGGAGAAGTACACAGTACAGATGAATAAAGGCGTTTGTCCTCCGTTATGCTTTATCCACAGAATGTTGTTGGACGCTGATTTAAGTTGAGTGACTTGCGATGAGATATAGTCCTTGACTAGGGTAAGTATACCGCCCGAGTTCCTTATAGCCCCTTCAGTTTTGCTTCTCAATTGGATGAATTGTTGATATCCAGGAAAGCTGAACACATCATCGTGATTCGCCCATGTCTCCACAAGAGATATTATATCAAATTTATTAATAAATTCCATAACACAGTTATTTCTCATTTTTCTTTTCAGTCCTTCAACATTCCAGATGACAAAATTTAAAGTACCTGGGTTTTGATTACGGCCTTGGATTCTTGTTTACTGAAAGGGCTTGTTTTGGAGACACTACCCACCCCCTTTCAGTTGACGTCATCATAAGGATATAACTCATCCTAAAGTTTTCACTTAGTCATACATTGTGTCAAGGGTTCAAACTAAATACTGAATGGTCACACAAGTGTCAGCTCTCAATATGTTGTATATCTGGAAACAATGTTTTTGAAAATTTAAAATGAGGGTGTCCTAAAAAAACAGTCCCCGTCTAAATGTAAATCAAGCAATCCAAATCTTTGAATGTTGATGATGACGGGAAGTCATCCAATACTATGCTGAACATATTTTATATGATACTATCCGAGGGTATACCATTATCCAAGGGATAGCGCAATAGTGCAGTGGTAAGGCGTCTGCCTATCACGCTGAAGGCCCTGTTTCGAGGAGGCACCGAGGTTCGGTTCCCGAGATGGGCACGTTTGCGTAGTATCCTTGGACAAGATACTTAGATCTACACTGTCTCAGTTCACCCAGCTGTAAAATGGGTACCCGTGAGTATGTGCTGGCAATGTGAGTGTTTAGTTCATTGCGCCTAACAGGCAGCAGGGCTGTACAGTCCCCAGGGAGTTGAAAAAGTATCGGAAACTACGATAGTGTCCTATGATCGGGGATTGTAGTGTACGTAGCGCCATGGGCAGGCAATGTGCCTGGATGTGAGCGCCATATAAGCGGACTATTACTATTACTAGATACCAAATGGGAGATCGTTTTCCATTTTCTGCAAATTTGCAAGAAACATAATACCCCAATGATGTGATGACTAATATTTCGTTAACCACATTACCCACATGGAATTTTGGATATGACTTTGCTAATGATTCCTTCAAAATAAAATGGAAGCTTCTTTTCAAACATTGGACATCGAGAATATAGTTAGTTTGACTACTTTTTCAACGCCCCTCGTAACATACTTAAAAGAAATGAGAACGTCTAAGGAAAAAAGCATTTCGATCTCTGAATACTTCTGAGCTATTTAAATACAAAAAGCAAAGGAATAAAGTAAATAATCTGAAAAGAATAGCCAAGGGAAACCTTTATTTTAATTTTGATAACTATTTATCACCTCAGTCTACTCAATCAGGTGGTTAGTACTTCATCGGGGCCCACTCCCCTTCTTGTCACTAATGCTTCTGGGATACCTTCAGTTTTTACAGATTTGGATAAAGCTCAAACATTAAATGAATTTTTTGTATCTGTTTCAAATGTTACTGATGGCGGCAAGACTTTGCCACCTGTTAGCCATCGCTGTGTTAACAGTATAACAAATGTCATTAACACGTCACAATTTAATTCTGGACTCACAAAAGTCCAGAAACTCTCCGTACTGTGGGTACTTTCTGACAAGTGATTTGACCAAATTAAACATGCAGTTGTTTTGAATATATGCCAAGGATGAAAAAATGAAAAAAAAATAATTGCGAAAACTTTAGATATAAACTCGCTCGCCTATGGGCCGGCCCATGGGCGAGAATGTTTAATTTTGCTCAGAATTCATGTTTTGGAGGTTGTTAATGAATGAGTGTATGTTTATAAGCATCATGACACAAAATTCAACTCATTTTGACTTAATTCGACTAACTTAGGGCGATATTAAAACATCTGGCCCATGGGCGAAAAATATGTTGGCCCATGGGTGAGAATGTTTAATTTCGCTCAGAATTCATGGTTTGGAGGTTGTAAATGAATGAGTGTATGTTTATAAGCATCATGACACAAATTTCAGCTCATTTTGACTTAATTCGACTAAGTTACAACGATATTAAAAACTCTCGCCCATCAAAGTATATATTCTGTGAGACATGAAATGAAAAATAGTGAAAAAAAAGATTTTTCGTAATGTTGCATTGCTGTACCTTTACCCGACGGAGAAGTCCTTCTCTAAAGATATATATTCCGTTGTTTGGAGCAGGCCTATATGACTATTACGCCCCAGTGCTGCTAAACAACTCGTAGACCTTTAGTCTAACATAGACGCAGACCTTGCATGTTCAAGTTCACATCTGATAGGGGCCGAAAAATTGAATGCGACATGAATGCAATATCTCATTGGGTTATTGTTTTCCTAAGTAAGTGGAGTGTCTTCTACAACATTGGAGACAAGTGTATCGCTGTCCTTCTGATATTCCCCCCGAACGGAAGCTCTACCCATTTTAGGTACAATGTGCATGTTATAGAATAGTAGGGAATAGTCTTAAGATGTTTCAACTTTGACCAGGATTCTCCGAACTTGTAACAGTCGTTTGAGAGATCAAAAGAGAAAGGGGTAGTGCGCGATGTATCTGACGGACGTATGTGGAGAACGTTTGAAGAATGTTACTGTATAAATACAATAATTGAAATACCAGTTATGTTTAAAAAGTACCCTCAATCTGATAGCCAGAGAGATTATTGTGAAAGATCGCAGTATTTATCTTCATAAACGGGCCAAGATAAAAGTACATGCCATTCATCCCCATATTATATCCCCCTCTATATACAAGGGACATCGTTGTTACAGGTAGGGCAAACACTTTCTTCTATAGGTATCCGCCGGTTTCACGCTACATACATGTATTCAGATTATTGAGAAAACTAGCGACGCAAGATCTCCTCCATCACACATATAATTGTATACATACCCAGTGATTAGTGATAGCGTTGAAGCAACTTATTAAAATTTACGACAGACACTATCAGCTGCAGTAGTACTGCCATACCTAGCATCGTATTTATTACTCTCTTACATAAGGTGAAATATCACAGGGTTGTCATGGTAACGATAATTTGGCATACTATTTATTGTCTTACTCTTTAATCAGCGATTAGAATTTAAATCAGTTTTGAGGTCAGCATGTTAAGAGAAAAGAAGTTGTAAAACGAAAAGTATTGTGATCGAATCTATTGGCCTTTGTAAAAGCAAGTTTCAAGCCACCTACATAAAAACCTGTTTTCATGATAAATATCTGCTAATCCGTGGCATGATTCCGACCATATCATGGGCATGTGTTTGTGAATCATAATCAAATAGTGATGTTACAAGGCGTCCATGCCGCGTCAACAACACATGAGAACGCACGAGAATTGCAATACGAGCCCCTACACCAATGATTCTCCGTGACCTGGAGACACTTGTGATTGAGCGTATGTAGGGACGTAGTCTGTCATACAGACCCTCAAGCAAATATATACAAGTCCACGCAAGTCTAGAAAATGAGGCAAGTCTAGATTTCCTCAGCTTCAGGAGAATGTCTCAGGGCTCCTTTTTATTATGTATCTCTTTTTTACTATGAACTTTTTTTCTGTAAAATATGTTCATTTCAAAGACCAGTTGTTCGTCTAGTAGGGATGGGTAGAAGTAAAAAAGACAAAATGGATACTCGTGCTGTCATACTTTTGAATTATATGTAAACATTCGTTCTTGTCTCGGGATAAATGTATATTTTCCAGTTTTAACCAAATGTACATTCGAAGAATATCGAAATCTAGGTTAAGCTATTTGAATCATATTTACAATTAAAAGACCCAAACAATGGTCTGTTGTCCAAATTGTTGGTTTTCCATACCTTGTCCCAGTCTGTATCACAGTCACAGACCGATATTATTTGCCCTTCTGTCCAGCCCTTACTGTAATATGTATACTGCAATACTGTATATGTTGCACATATACAACACAACGTATTATGCATGTAGTCAATGCTATGCTAAGCAACGTCCACTCGTATTCAAGATTACACCTGGTTAGAGATGCAAACAAATGTGTATTCGTATGTGCATCTTAATGAAATGAGGAACCAAGCAAGCAAAATCATAGTATGCATAAAAATCAAGTTGGTACACTGGGACTCGTTATCATCGGAGGAAGCTCACAGTTTACTTGTATGGACGATCTATTATAAGTACGTGTTGTCTGTCTGTAGTAGACAGAACCGTTACATTGCATGTAGAGCACGGATACACTGCTCGTGCATCCCACACACTCACGTGCACGTGCTTCACAACATTCGCAGCGCGTTTACCGTTAACATCTGTCGGTGCGTGTCACTGACTGAAGACGTGAAGGGAGGCATTGTATTTACTCTTTGAAGTGTAGCGTTTCTACAACTTAACACATGCTAAATGATACATAATAGTGGATAAAAAGAAACCTTGCTTTTTTAATTTAGTTTGTAAACTACTGACTGTTTTTTGCTATTAAACACTCACTGAGTACATGTTGTGACAACAACCATCTGTCGTCGTATATCTCATAAAACGAGAGCGTGTAGTGAACGCCTGTGTTTGTTCGTGCTGGTCTTTCCTTTGGGAACATGAATCTAATGAATGCCCTGTATGGTGTTTATGCATAAATCCATGTTGAGTCACTCACTCAACAACGCTGGGAGTTTTAAAAACTCTTGTTACCTTTGATCGCGCAGTGAATATCGAAGATATTCAGTCACAGATGATATTGTGAAGCTAATTCATAACGCCATTCGTGTTGAACATGTAACGGATATTACTTCATACGTTTACACGCGCACCACCTCCTGTACAAACTTGACAGAGAACGGTTCTCTATGAACGGTTCTATGTTCATGATAACTGTCTCTTACAGTAATATGTAGAGTTTCAAGTTAGGGTTTAGTACTACGGAAGCGTAGTAGGGCCACGGCGAAAAAAATGTTTGGTCTCACTATCTCCTACGTAGGACTTAATATCTCCTACGTAAGGCATATTTTCTCCTACGTAGGGACAAATTATCCCCAACGTAGTACTTAATATCTCGTATATACGTAGGAGATGAGCGATATATTAATAGACATTAATCTGATATGGTCGACTTAAATCCGCAGACATATATATATATATATATATATATATGTCTGCGGATATATATATATATATATATATATATATATATATGTCTGCGGATTTAAGTCGACCATATCAGATTAATGTCTATTAATATATATAGTTATAGTTATATATATATAGTTATATGATTTTTCTACTGGAGTATATCATCCGAGTATTCAATGTGCTGCACGTCAACGTGAACTCATTATTCTTATCACCAAAAGAGCCTGACAAAGAAAACAGTATTACTCAAGCTAACACGCCTTATTAAGCTGCACTCGCTCTTGCTACCACGTCTTGTCTGCGGTGTTGGCAGATCTTGTGAGGTGCTTGTTTCGAGGGATATAATGGTTCAGTGGTGAACAAAGGGCGATGAGGTGCCTCTTTGTCCTCTCAAGTGTCCCTAGCTGTCCCAATAGAATAGCACTTTATCTCTCTTACATCCTCGATAATGTCCAGGGTATACGTTACGATCACTCTCCACTATGCCCTGGATGCATCCACGGCTGATTTTATTACCTCAATTGGCTGTCTTTTTGTCCAATCAGGTGCCTACGCTGTGAAGTTGAGCGTACCAATCACAACTCACTTTCGCTTCTTAAATTATCTAACCGTTAAAACTTGGCAACACAATTGATGCAGAGGTACTCTGAAAGAAGTAGAAGGAGTTCTGTCATATATTTTTTAAAGTTTCAGATCTGTCAATTTGTGTTTATTACTTCCCCCAAAATCTGAGTGGCACTGCGAACAAACCTTCGCGACTGCGACCGCTATCCTTGTTGACACTGGCAAGCTCGGTTGTAACGGCGGCTTAGCTGATTGGCTACTGTGAGAATGCGGATCCAGCCAAGGGAGGTAATAAAATCATCGCCCTAAGCCGTGGATGCATCCAGGGTATAGTGGAGAGTTATCGTAACGTATACCCTGGAGATTATCGAGGATGTCTCTCTTAGAGCACAGCCAAACATGCCACACGTACCAACTCGTAATTCTTAAGTCTATTCAGCTCACTACTGTAAAATATTTTTTGGCAGTACATAATTTGAATATTATTGCGCTGCATGTGACCTTCCTTAATAGTCTCACAGTGCCGGAACCATGTTATTTCTCCTTCCGCTCAGCCTTTGCTGTAATAACGCCCTACATCAGCTTTAAGTTGTCCACATTTGTTTCACTAACGCAAAAGTATGCGACAACAAAAAAGGGGGTATCTGATAAGACCTTACCAGCAAACAAATCTAGTGGACCTGATGGCATTAACATGAGAGTGTTAAAACGAATTTGTACATCTATAGCTGAACCTCTTTGTTTGTTGTATAATATATCACTGAGTGACTGGTACTGTATTTCCTACATTGTGGAAAACGGGTAATGTTACTCCTATTTTGAAAGAAGGAAATGCATCCCTCCCAACTAATTACAGACCTATAAGTTTAATACCTATCCTTTGGAAAATCCTTGAAAGAATAATGGTAAAGCATGTGCACGACCATTTCCATGAACATAACATTTTAAGTAAATTCCAGTCAGGTTTTACTGCTAGTCATTGTACTACATCTCAACATAGACATTTATCATAATATATGCTCAGTCCCTAGATAATACATGCCAGTCTACCATTTACTGTATGCTGTTTTCCTGTGATATTTCAAAAGCTTTTACCAGGGCTGGGGCATAAAGGTTTATTGCACAAATTAGTCAAAATGACGGTGTTCGTGGAAACGTACTTAGTTCATTTTAACTAACTATCTATCTGGGCCCGGTTGTTCAATACTCGGTTATCTTAACCGCCATAAAGGTTATGACTCGTGGAAACTAACGGCCGGTTAAATCCTTAACCGGCCGTTAGGTAACCGAACGTTAAATATGCGTTGTTCAAAACATGGTTAGTCATGCCGTTAGCTAACGTCGCCGTCAAAGTTTAACAGTGTGGTTAACGTCACTGGTTAGCTTCCATATATCCCATAGTTCCGTTTTCTGTTTACTTCCGGTTTACCAATAATGGAAAAGCAAAATGTCGCCTGCACCCCAAGGAAAAAGAGAAGTCGAAATTTCTCTGCTGACGAAGAGAATGTAATCCAGTCAATGGTTGAGGCCAACTCTATAGTTTATCATAGGCATGCGAATGTCGTAGCGTTACGAACGTTTTGTATTGGAACACAAGGTTCCAGCCGTTTGCATAATTTATATTTCAAAGACATATGATTCCAGCTCTGTATGGGACTTACTTCAATTCCAGCAACAGAAAAGACATTTTAATGAAAATCTATAGCACAGCTATAGATAAAATATGATGAACCCATGAAAATAATATTAATATAAGAAGCATGTTGTCCGTGGATAGAAAATGTATAAATATTACACACAGAGTTATGCTTAGACGGCTACAGTCTTAATGAATCTTTGAATTCCCATAAGACTTATCGCTCACTTTTGACTCCTTAAATTGTCATGACTGTATGGCCAAGTCGTGAAGATGCTATCAATATCATTTATTATTTATTTGCCAAGTCTGTCAAAAATTGTAATGTATTAACACACATTGCCAAATCTTTTAACATCAAACAATATAGATGTTGTGTAATTAATACCATAGCTTTTATCTGAAATATGCATTCAATACCAATAGAAACTTAATATGTTACTAGCACCACGTGCAAGTAACTAAACTGTAATCGCACTATAGGACCCAGGGCCAACACTGCTGAATACAATCGATCTATTATCCGACCTTACTTTTGACAAGAATCTCATGAATAATACTGTGCAATATCGTCATTATCTGAACGCCTTCACAGACGCATATTCCGGAAAGATGTCTTGAAAAACATGAAGCTGCGTCTAATTTATAGATGAACATAATTTCCTCGATACTCATTAATCAGATTAACCTTCATTCAGTTCAATTCACAAGTGACTGCAGAAAATGCATAATTCTTGTTAATGACTTCACGGTCGGAAAACATATATTATATTTCATAAGAGTATTATAGAACGCTGTAGTAGATAAACATAATTTCCTCGATACTCATTAATCAGGCGAACCTCCTTTTAATGCATAGATAGTTCTTTTCTGGTGTCCCCCGCCGTGATGTTGCTGGAATATTGCTAAAAGCGGCGTAAAACCAAACTCAGTCAGTCAGTCTTTTCAATGTCTTCAAGGACGGAAAACATGTATTATATTTCATAAGTGTATTATAGAACGCTGCTACGATTCGGCAGAGAAATACTATTGTGCCATAGTATTCCTTATATGAACCTATCAGTGTATAACATTAGCATTCAGATATTGTTATAAAATAAGTTAAAAATTCCAAATATTATCGTGTAATATGACGAGAGATAGTGTTGTGTTCGCTGTGACAAAAAGGTTTCGATATTCAAATATAACATTTAATCAAAGTGACTACGAAGTAGGCTTGCATATCACTCACAACAGAAATAGATACATAATAATGTTATGTTTATTTTCCTACACATCAGTTGCGAGAGCAATGTTTATGCTAAGTTTTCATCAATTAATACAGCATTTTTAAAAGATGATTTGCTTCAATTAAAACATTCGAAGAATGAAAAAGAAATAAGGCCTATGGCTGAAATGATTAGTAAAAATGTAATTAAAATCCATCTATGGGAAGGGATGCCAGACAGACATATCAAAACAAAATCGGATAATTACTTTGAGTATAGACTTTCAAAAATAGCATATTAATTAACAATGATATCAGTTTTTAATAAAATCACTAATAATTCTGAAACGTTGCCGATAAACCTGGAATCGTGTTCAGATGTTTTCATAAATACACTCACACGAACGCCCAAGTGCACTTTGCGCCCTATTGGATAGTGTTTACAAAATCACGTCTCGCGAAGGCCGGTATTGAAACGCCAATTACATCACTTGTATTTCATATTCAGCGACGACAAATGAATCACTGCATTCTAAGGCTGGGGCGGGTACTCGGGTACTCGAATCCGGGTCGGGTACAGCTGGAATCGAGTCCTATTTCTAGGAGTGAGTGAGTGAGTGAGTTAAGATTTTAAGTCACATCGGCAATATTTCAGCCATATCGTGACTAAAGCAAGCCTATTTCTAGGAATCGAGTATCCGGAAAGGGAGAGAGCTCTGTAATGACGAGGGCAGACACTAGCTTGTCTTTTTTTAATTTTGACGTAACACACATTTACATCATTGAGTCAGTGAGTGAGTGAGTTTAGTTTTACGCCGCACTCAGCAATATTCAAGCTATATGGCGGCGGTCTGTAAATAATCGAGTCTGGACCAGACAATCCGGTGATCAACAACATGAGCATCGATGTGCGCAATTGGGAACCGATGACATTGTCAACCAAGTCAGCGAGTCTGACCACCCGATCCCGTTAGTCGCCTCTTACGACAAGCATGGGTTACTGAAGATCAATTCTAACCCGGAAATTCACGGGTTTTTACATCATTGGTAATGTCCGATTAATGGAGCATAGTTTTAATGACTATAATTTATCTGTGCATGTGCAGTGAGTAGTTAAGTTACAGTAGCAGCAGGAACAAAACGTTCGTTGTTATAACGAGGAATGTAAGTAATGGTGTTACTCTCTATATTGGTTAAACAGACGTAACTTAAATAGCTTGAGGTCAGTTTTAATGTCTTATTACCAATTGTTCAGGTTTTCTATAATAATCTCTGTCAAATCGGGATTGAATATTCAGAAAGTTGACCCGAATGTATTTCTTACATTTCCAGGTACTCGATTCCGATTCGGGTACGTACATGCGGGTACTCGATTCCATTGTTTCCTACTCGTCCCAGCCCTACTGAATTTCTCATACATTTTAGCATCTAATTACAACTGGTCTTTTTGGCACCAATACCAAGTGTCTAGATAAAGTGAAAAGAAAGATATTGGGGGTGGAAACAACTGCTGTGCTCGAAAGACAACACCTGTTTGAAATGTAAACAAAGAAAATTTCAGACTTTACACTGTGTAGCATTTTCTCAAATTTTCAGACACCCATTTGCATGGAAAGAATCTAGTAGCATGAAATAGGAAATAAAAAATAGATACAATACAGGAATGTGATATGTTTATACGAGACTGTCAGTTAAGTTTCTGTGCAGCGTGACGCCATGACTGACGTAAAATCACGCAGAACGACAACGGTAATAATCGGCATTTCTGGCCGCTTCTTCTCTTTCTTAAAATGGGAATGTATTTGGCAATTTCTCTGAGGTGACGGTCGGTAGAATAAGAGTATACACAATCACCATATCCCGCCGATTACACTTTCAGTATCATAATGTAATCGTTCGGATATTTTTTCATGAAACTAATTTAATTATCTACATGTAGCCTTGTTCAATATCATATCATACGTTGGTATAGGGTGTACGTATTATATTCTTTGAAAGTGTTTGTTGAATAATATTTACAGAAGAAATTCACACATTTAGTGTAGTAAAACATATATAAATCTTTCCACAAGTGTTAAAAGATGAAACGTAGGCATCATGTACCTGTACAACATGTATTTTAGTTCCTATGATGTGCATAGATACAGTTTCGTATGTAACTCCAATATCGAAGTCCAGTCCACGATACACCCTATCCTTTCTTTGCTGAACTGGCATCATGAAAGCAGTGTTAGCCATGAACGCCACTTGCGAGTTAACCACACTGTTAAAAAGTTAGCGGCGGTCCTTAGGTGTGTTAACTTAACGTCACGTTAACAGCCTGTTAAAAGTTAACAGAGTTTTGAACAACAAGATAACCCTCTGTTATTAGGTAACAGTCGGTTAAATGTACTTAACGGCTGGTTAAAAGATAACCGAGTTTTGAACAACCGGGCCCTGATAGACGACAGTGTGTCTCTGTTAATGGAACATTATGAAAAACTAAATGTTACTGCAGGGGTTCCTCAAGGATCTGCCCTTGGTTAATTTGTGTTCCTTGTATATATCAATGATTTACCTGGAAATTTACAAAATATCACAATAATGTTGGCCGATGTTAGATTTTAATGAGCTTCGTCCTTCAAGCCTGAAAACCTTTTAATATTGTTGATTAATCCTTTGTCATTTATCAAAATAAGTAGTGAGGTTGTGCTTTATTGTTATAGATTTCTAAAATATAAGGACACTATTGGGACGTTGGTTACTGTCATCAGACATTATTTGACGACAATTTTCATGGTTTGAATATAGCCGACTTTATAGAAGATAAATATCAGTTTACAACACAACTGCCTAAATCTTGGTATTTTCGGAACCAGAGAAGGGATATGCCGATATTTAAGTCGTTAACCTAGCATATTATGGTCACGAATATAATTTTCTATTTATTACCGAAGTCTTTAATTGCGGAAATTACGCGATAATCTACTTTCCAACAAAGGCAGGCTCCCCGTCATCGTTGTATTTAGAAGGCGGCTTCTTAGAAGCAGCGTGACGTCATAACATTGTTCAAGATGTCATGTCACCATGACAAAGTGATATTTTACGCGGTGCATATCGCATGAAAACAAATTATTCCCGATATGTGTGCTCCCGTATGTTATAAGCATTGTTATTATCATTCTTTGAGGTTAATGCCACCCGTTGAATTCTTTGTTGTATTTTGAGCGGTGAAACTAAATAAATGATTTCTTTGGTCTACCCATAACAATTAAGGTGTCAACTTCCACTGTATACCTTACAGAAAGAAGTTTTGACTTTACTTTGATAACGAGCACATCTCATCGATTCCTTGAAGCAAATGATGCAATTCAGTATCATTTCTACATTTTATTTTAAATGCATCAATCAAATACTACAAATGAGTAGACAGATTGACTGCTATGTGGCAAGGAATAACCAGGCGAATAATGTTATAGCTGGTAGAATTAACATGAAATTATAGAAACCATATGCTAACAAAAATTTGAAAATTAGTAATGACAAAGCGTTTGTCACAAACATAGCTATTACCCCCGCCACATGTCGATATCTGCATGTCGCAAATATCTTCTGTCTGACCCTGAAAATTACGTAAACGTTACCGAAACTGTCATCTGATGCCTTGATACAAAATGCGAACAAATTCCATCCATTAGGTTTGGAGATATCGCAAGAATACTCGCTGTGACCTTGAAAAGAATCCGAAGGTCACTGAATTCGACTGGCGTTAGACGATACTCCCAACGTATCTTGGTACTACCTTTAAGCAAAACATATTAATTCTGTCTTGTATTTTCGCACTAAAAAGTTAGACATGTGCAAAACACTTTTCACTGTGAACTTAAAATGAGCACAAGTTTCCCAATCAATTGGTGTTGGGGGAATCCCGCCAATACACCTTGATATAAAATTGGATCAAAATCTATTAATTCTTTCTTGAGTTCGCGGCTACCAAGCTTGGCATGTGCAAAACTGTTACACCTTCGCTGTGACCTTTAAAATGACCTCAAGGTCAGTAAATTCAAGTGGTGTCGGTAAATCTCCAATCTCCAGTCAATAAACCTTGGTACCAAATTTGAACAAAATCCATCATTTCTTTCTCGAGTTCTTTTAGTAAACAGAATGGGGAGTCATTTGAACAAGCGATTGTAGTTTTGAAATTGCTTTTTTGTGCAGTTTAATATCTAAGTTTGATTCTAGCCGACTTCTACCAATCTCAAACATAGCATACAGTGGAAACCGCTTAAGTAAAGACCGCGTTAACTAAACTCGGATAAGTAAACAATACCGCTTAACTAAAGGTTTTTTCACGATCCCTGGAAGTAAATTCCTTAACAAAAGAGACCGGATAACTAAATTAGCGATCACCACATAATCCGACATGAGGGGCACGTGTCAGTCTCCAGTCAAACAAACATCCTACTTACAGCTCGCTGTCGTCATGCAGTTAACAATACACTGACAACTGGAAGCCAGCCCTGATAAGTTGTTCATTGTTTTAGGTAGCTTGCGAGTATCAGTGATTACACCAATCAGCAATGACAGTGAGTTTATCCAGTTTACATTGTGAATGACATGAAGCAGGCCGCCATTACGGTCACGTGACAAGTACAATCTCGCTGCGATATCGGAATAAGATCAATTGGAAAAAATGCTTGTTTATTTAACACAAATGCTATCGGATAAAACAGAGGGAAAAAATATGTATCGTCAAAAACTTCAAAAACATGCCTTACACGGTCGAATACTAAATTTCATTCACTCTTTTTTAAACGATAGACAAATAACAATCAAATCTCACAACACCATCTCGGACCCATATCCTCTAGAAAATGGAACCCCTCAGGGGAGCATATTATCCCCAACTTTATTCAACTTTATGATTAACGACATTTTCCCAGATAAATGGCCTGAAATCACTACAGCCAAATTCGCAGACGATATTTCATTTTGGACTTCCTCAACCTCAGTTAAACAGGCATCACTCAAAATTCAAAAAATGCTAAATTCCATTCAAAATTGGGCCCAAAAATGGGGGTTCCACATCAATGTTAAAAAAACCGTGGGCATATTATTCAAACGACAGCATATGCAAAATTATACCCCCAAACTACACTTAAACAACCAAGAAATCGAATTCAAAAAAGAAGCGAAATTTCTAGGAGTAACTTTCGACCACCACATGACATGGACACCCCATATTAATAACTTGGTCAATTCATGTCAAAAAGATCTCAACTTAATGCGAGCCATCAGCGGCACAAATTGGGGTGCCGACAAACATACCCTCATTAATATATACAAAACTCTCATATTATCGAGATTGACTACGCCGCACCGGTTCTCCACTACCTCCTCCCATAATCTTCAAAAACTTAATTCCATCCAATTCAAAGCCCTTAAACTAGCCCTCGGCGCGAGGAGTGGTACCTCTCTTAACACACTACTTCTTCTCACAGGCACCTCTTCAATCACACAAAGAATAAACCAAACCACACTCACTTACTGGGCTGGGGCCCAACACAACCCCACATTTAAATTAATCACAAACAAATATAATAACATTAAAAAATCTACACTTAAAAAATTCAAATCAAACCCACTTAAAGCATCATGCCTTACCCACCTATACAGTCTGCTACATGCACAACAGCTAAACACCTTACAACACACACCTCCCATTACAAGCTACATTCACGACAAACCCCCTCCCATCACAGACATGTCCCTTGACACAATCCTCAAACAACTACCTAAAAACACCCGTCAATCCACCATAACTAATATCACAAACAACTACTTAAATACAACCTACCCCAATCACACACACATATATACAGATGCATCAGTCAGCTCTAACAAACCCACAGGCCTAGGCATTCACGTTCAACAAACCCCTCCCATCACAACAAATTTTCACTATACCAACTATACCACAATAAACACTGCCGAACTCACTGCCATTCTCACTGCATTACACCTAATACCCTCCCTTCCCCAAACAAACTTCCTTATACTATCCGATTCACTCAATTCTATCAAACAACTTCACAACATGCATTCTAAATCGCGCCCAGACCTAATTCACAATATAATTATTCAAACAGACTCACTCACACGCTCAAACAAAAACATCACATTCACATGGATACCCAGTCACTCAAACATCACAGGAAATGTCACCGCCGACACAGCAGCCAAACTCGCCACATCCCACACATCACCAAACCTCAACTTCCACACATCCAAATCAGAAATTAAAAAACTCATTAAAACAAACATATCAAATACCAACTTTCAACACAACATCAACACAAACAAATCAACCTGGGTCACATCCATTATCAAATCCCCAATAAGAAAAATTCCCACATATTCTAACATCAAAATCATCGACAGGGCAATTACCAGATTAATTACAGGCATCACTAACTTAAACTACACACTGTACAAACAAAACAGACACCCGGACGGATTATGCACTCACTGCAACACCCATGAAGACATAAACCACATATTCACACACTGCCAGCTGCAACAAACAAACATTAAGCAATTACACAACAACATTCCCACCAAATACCACAACAACATTCATCTCCTTCTCAACCCCCACAACCCGCCCAATATATTCCAAGCCATAGCCACCTTCCTTGAAAACTCCAACTTACTTCAAAAAATTTAGAACCTCCCAAACAAACCCTCTCATTACCACTCACTTCTAGCCTATATATTCAGATCAGGCGTCAAAATTCAATTTACCCATATTATCACCAGCACATGCCTACACATTTAGACCGGGAGTAAATTTCATTCATCAATAGTGCCCTAAATCCGCTGCGAGGTCCGCGCCCATCCCCTAGCCAATCACAGTCCACTAAAATGTAAACAAACCAGCCCAACCTCTCTTACGTAAGGTCAATGCCATTCACCCAAGCCAGTTCACCTCCAACCTTCACTTATAGCCACGGCCCTTACCCACAGCCTTCTTCGCTCCCTCACCCCCATTACCCACACCCTACCAACAGCTTAATCCATTTTTCTTTCTTTATTAAATCCTTATATTAATTATGCAGCTCACCTGCATTCATATTCATGCCCCACTATGCTATACCCCTTATCATCTCTCTCCCCTCCACTACCCTACCAAACACCATAGGTCCAACATTTTCACTACTACTATTCAGCTATTACTCTACCTCTTATCCCTATAAATTCAATTGTACTGTTTTTTCTTTCTCTCCCCCTTTCCATTCCTAATACCGGCTTTTTATTTATTTATTTTTCCCATGTTTTTAACGTTTTTCATTTCAAAATCACGCCTAGGTTAATGCCCCATTATTTATATTTTTTTGGGTACGGTGGTTTACTCCTTATTCAAACCTATTTATTATTATCTTACCCACCACCTACCCCGTCGGCGACATTGGCTACAGCTAAAAGCCGACGTTAAACTCCAAATCATCATCATCATGTATCGTCAGTCTAGTCTGGCAAAATGTCTGAGCAATCTCGCGAAGGACCTAGCGTGACTGGGGGGGGATACCGAGATCAAATCGTTCTGTCAAAGGTAAACGCAAACTTGTGGCAAAGTCTATTGAGGACAAATTCGCTGTACTTATAGAAATTGAAAATGGTGTGTCAAAGTCAGATGTTGCAAAGACATTCAACATACCCACTGCTACTTTGTACAACTGGATCAGAAATTCGGACAAAATTAAGGAATGCTACCACAGAGACAATCCCTCATGACATCTTTTGTGGAGTAAAATGTTAGACTGTTAGACTAAAATATTTTGTTTCATTATGTTTGATTTTTATTACTTTGTATTATAAATGTATTACTTAACGCAATGAATTTGATTTTTATTACTTTGTATTATAAATGTATAACTTAACGCAATGAAATGTTAGGGAATAAAACATGTCATATTACTTACAAATGTTGTCTGTTGTTCTGCTGTCATTTCCGGGTTTTGATAAGTTTGGATAACTAAAATACCTGATAAGTAAACAATTTTGGCGAGTCCCTTGAAATTTTACTTATCAGGTTTATACTGTAATTTGTTTCCTGAAGTTTGTGATGCATTTTATTGCAGATTTTACTTTTTTGGGGAGTACCAAGCCAAGATACAAAGTCTCAAAAAATGGGGGTCGTGAGGCTGCAACATAGCAAAACCAATTTGCTTGAGGCTGACAGATAATATGTAGAAAAATAAAACATAAAAACAGCTGCATTTGTATCATATTCTAGGTGAGGCTGACTACTATTTGAACGTCCCTCGTAGTTATACCCGTTAGAACACCCACCAACCTCTCCGACTCTACATGCATGCAAGTGTGTTAGATATACCCGTTAGAAACCCACCCCTACCCCACCCCCACTTTATATGTATACATATCAAAACCTCAAAAGATATTTGCGAAAAGACATGATACAGAGGACAGTTTATATCGATTATATATCAGGACGAATATCATTTTCGTCATTTAGCTAATATTTGTCAATTCTTTCTTGGGTTATCGCGCTAACAATCTTTATATTGGCAAAACCCTCAGATTTTTGCTGTGACCTTGAAAATTATCTCAAGGTCACTCCATTTCACTTGTGTCGGTGAATCTCGCCAATATACCTTGGTACCAAGTTTGAACAAAATCCATCAATTCTTTCTTGTGTTCTCGCCCTAACAAGCTTATTTGATGTATGAAATGCAACGAAAAACAAACACCCGCGTATTTCCGAGTGATTAAAACTGTTATTATAATTTACGTAAAAATTTATTACATTTTACCGCAACGAAAATTATTACAATTTACGTCAATTTTTATTACAATTTGCTTTATTTCAATTAACGTCAAGTTTTATTACAATTTACGTTTTTATTACAATTTACGTCAAGTTTATTACAATTTGCTGCAAGTATTACAATTTGCGTTTTTATTACAATTTACGTCGTAACAACCCGTCCTGGTTTTGCTTTTGAGACGACCCCTCCTACCGGTTTGTTTTTATAGTGATAGTGAGACCTCATGGTGGCTACATCCTTAATAATTAATTTCAGTATTAAAGTTATTATTTTTTTACGTCAGCTATCGGGTATAATGAAGGTAATTCTAATTTCAAAATGAGTATCTAAAAAGTGTCCTTTGTAATACAATATCATCGCACTCTTAATTTGCATAAAACCATGATCTGTTCCAAATAAGATTTAGAAGAAACAACATTGCTCATTTCTGCACTAATCTCTCCTCAGTAAATTAATTTTTACGTTTCTTATCTCCCTACCACGGAGACTGTAGTTAGGCCGAACTTATAGTTTAACAGATTGTTCTCACAGGAATGTATGGGGCGCGACTTCCTGCGTCCTATACGCATAAAAATTGACAACGGACGCAACAAAATTTATTAGCGCGTCCACAGGCACGCAGAAAAAGTTCGATCAAGTAACAGTGACATTTGTATATTCTTACCGTTACAGTTCGCGTGATCAAGTTGCTATTCCAAGAAGTCGTTGTTTTGATTTGGAATTCCAAATGCTATTGTTATATACAGCCCTAATTATCTTTTCTCACATTGGCCTCGGGTTAATTCAGGTGGTGTTTACATTCGACAAGTTTTCCACTGTCGACAGTACTAGTGTCACTAGTACTGTCGGTATATAGGCAGTGAGTTTCATTGCATTTATTTAGATTTTTGTGGTGGATGCAAGTCGCTGTTTTTCCGTGGAGAGTGAGTCAGTGAGTGAGTTAAGATTTTAAGTCACATCGGCAATATTTCAGCCATATCGTGACTAAAGCAAGTTATAAATATATCGACAATTTAAGTGAAATTATAAAATTCTGCCGACGAAGGACAGTAAAATAACTAGATTATCACAGATATAGATATAAAACTAGTAACAATAATCTAAAACAGTTGAACTATACAAGACGATACAATATAAAAAAACAGGCTATTGATCGCCAACAACTGAAGGTAGATCACCATACTAGGGACCATGGGGACTTACAGTACATTTGCTTCCTGCATGGACCCTAGCTGGATTTACACCATCCCTTCAGCCATTGGCGACAGAAGAGAAACCTAGCCATAAATTAAAAGTACACATATTCTACGATTAATAACCTGGTACACTTAAATTGACTAAATGTTTTGGGACTTACGTACCCTCTCAGGAGGACAATAATTTTACGCTACTTCAACCCCCTTTGAGGGTACAGCCACTAACAATATCAGTTACTAATTTAAACTACCAATACTAAAATATATATATATTTACAAATCAGTCAACAAATCTAATTTTTTTAAAAATGCAATAATTAAATGAGAACTGACATTATTAAAAAGATCCTTCAGAGTTTTGGATTTGAAATAGACATCCCTTGTGATGGAATATTCAATGCAGTCAAGCAAGACATGCTTGACTGTGATTCTTTCATCACAAGGGGATGCAAAACGGAGGATCTTCGCCTTTAAGCAAATATTCATGGGTATATCTAGTATGGCCAATGCGACATCGCCGCATAATGACCTCTTCAAATCTGGACTGACAACCCAAGTAGGTGTAACCAATGTAGGGTTTTATTGCATGTAATTTATTAATACCTACTTGGGTGTCCCACTTCTTCTGCATTAGATCGCGGACGTATGCTCTAATGCTGGCTTTGTAATCAGAGTAAGGAATAAGAAGTGGTGTCACAGATTTGTTGAGTGCTGCCTTAGCAGCAAGATCGGCCATTGTATTCCCAGAAATGCCAACATGGCTGGGTAACCAACAAAAGACGATGTCGCATTGGCCAGTTGCAAGCTCATTATACAATTCAATAATTTCTAATAAAAGTGGATGTTTACAAGAAATATTTTAATAGCCTGAAGGCAAGAAAGTGAGTCAGAAAAGATGATATATTGTTGATATTTAGGGTGTTTTTTAATATATTTTAAGGCTGTTAATATGGCGTTTGCTTCTGCTGTAAAAATAGAGCTGTTATCTGGTAAACGAGAAGAGATTGTTCTGGATCCAATGACAGTGGCACATGCCACCGCGCCACCATCCTTGGACCCATCTGTAAATAAGGATTTATATGTATTATATTTACTTTTTAATTGATTATATTCTTGTTTATATTGCAAGTCATTAGTTTCGGATTTTTAAATTGAGTGAGTGTTAGGTCGACTTGTGGCCTAAACCAATTGCCAAGGAGGAGAAGAAAGAAGACGGGAAGGAGCTTATATGTTCTAGCTCAATGCCAGCAGCAGAAAGGAAAGGTTTCACTCTTATACCAAGAGGCGGAACAAGAGAAGGCTTCTTGTTATACAGATCTTCATATAGTGGATTAAAGATACAGTTATATGCAGGGTTTGACTCATTTGAATAAAGTTTTGTAATATACTGTAAAGTTAATTTTATACGGCGTTGTGTAAGAGATGGCTCATCAGCCTCGACGTAGAGGCTGTCAACAGGTGAAGTTCTAAAGGAACCAAGACATAGTCTTAGACCTTGGTGGTGGACAGAATCTAAAAGTTTTAGATTACTGTTGCAGGCTCCACCATACACGATGGAGCCATAATCAATTTTGGAACGTACCAATGATCGATATAATTGTAGGAGGGTAGCTTTGATCCCTCCCCACTTAGAATTGGAAACGACTTTCAACAAGTCAAGTGCCTTCAAGAATTTAGTTTTTAGGGACTTGATATGGGGAAGAAAAGTTAGATGCGAGTCAAAATTAAACCCAAGAACTTGGCTTCCTTAACGACTTTGATGGGAGAGTCATTTAGAGATAGTTCAGGGTCTTTATGCGGTTTATATTTTCTACAAAAATGGATACAATTGGTTTTGGATTTAGAAAATTTGAAGCCGTTTGCAAGACACCATTTATCTATTTTGTTTAAACACAACTGCAGTTGCCGTTCAATAGTATGCATACTTTTACCGCGACAAGAAATATTAAAATCATCCACAAAAGTGACCCATCGATTGAATCACTTAAGACCTTGGATAAACTGTTGATCTTAACACTAAACAATGTGACAGACAAAATACTACCTTGTGGGACACCCTGATCCTGGTTATAATGGTCAGACAGGGTAGAACCCACGCGGACTTGAAATTGCCTATCAGTTAAAAAATTCGGATATAAACTGAGGCAAACGGCCTCGTAAAACCAAAATCATGTAAATCTTGTAAAATGCCATGCTTCCATGTCGTGTCATAGGCTTTCTCTAAATCGAAAAATATTGACACTGCATGCTGCTTGTTAAGAATGGCATTCTTAACAAATGACACCAATCGCACTAAATGGTCAATGGTACTGCGATTTTTACGAAAACCACATTGGATATTTGTGATTAATTATTGGACTCTAAGTACCAAGTTAATCTGTTATTGACCATGCGCTCCATGGTTTTGCAAACGCAACTAGTCAAGGAAATGGGCCTATAATTTGAGGGATCTGTATGATCACGTCCAGGTTTAGGTATGGGTACAACAATGGCATCACGCCAAGATGAAGGAAATTGACGAGATGTCCAAATGTCATCAAAAATATTTAATAGTGTTTCTAAACAGGATTCAGGTAAGTGTTTCAGGAGTTGATAATGAATGTTATCAGCTCCTGTGCAGTATTGTGGGCTTGGTCAAGAGCCGTATGAAGCTCGTGGATAGAAAAGATTTCATTATAGTCTTCCCCATTATCTGAATGAAAATTGATTTGTTTCTTTTCTTGCAATTGTTTGTATTTTTGAAATTTAGGAACATAGTTTGACGAGGAAGAATGCTTTGCAAGTGTTTCACCCAGTTTATTTGCGATATCAGATGTATCTGTTAACAATTGGTCCCCAGTTTTGAGATGATTAATGCTTGATTTGGTACCCTTACCTTTAATTCTCTGGATCATGTTCCATACCTTGGACACCGGCGTCCGTGAATTTATTTTCGAAACATAATTTTGCCAAGATTGGCGCTTATTTTGCTTAAATGTTCGACGTGCTTTAGCGTTTAAAATTTTAAATTTATCTAAATTATGCACCATTGGGTGGCGACGGAAATAGTGTTCAGCTTTTTTCCGTGCCTTTCTAGCTTGTTTGCAGTCATTATTAAACCATGGTTTACGTATATGTGGATTTGTAGAGGACCTAGGAATACACTCATCGGCTATTTTGTGTAGTTCATCAGAGAATAATTGTACTGAATCAAGAGCATCAATAAAACGAGCAGGAGTTAGTTTGTCAATACAGAGTAATTCAAACAAAGGCCAGTTTGCTTTGTTGAAGTTCCATCTTGATGATGGAGCAACATCAGCAGGAGTGATTGTTTTAAGAATGGTCGGGAAATGATCACTGCCACACAAATCATTGTGGACAGACCATTCAAATTCATTAAGCAGACCGGAATCAGTAAGAGATAAATCTAGACAAGAGTACGTACCTGTACCAGGATGTAAGTATGTTTTCGAATTATCATTGAAAATACACAGATCGTTGTTAGAAATAAAATCTTCCAATATGTTCCCATTTCTGTTTGTATCAGAACTACCCCAAAGTGGATTATGACCGTTTAAATCACCCATGATGACACATGGCTTGGGGAGCTGGTCATAGAGAGTCTGAAGATCAGTCTGCTGAAGAGAAGAAGATGGTGGTACATACAGTGAGCATAATGTGAAAACGATGTTTAGAGTCAGTCTGACAGCAACAGCTTGAAGACATGTAGTTAGGGGAACAGGGCTATGTATAACACCCCGTCTAACCAAAACGGAAGAACCCCCAGTAGCTCTAGGCCCTGGAGGAGAAAAGTAGTTATATGAATTATATTGTCTTACATCAAACTGATCTGTATTTTTAAGATAGGTTTCCTGTAAACAAAATGCCGATGGTTTGAAATCTTGAATCAGTAACTGTAAATCATTATAATTGTTCCTTAGTCCTCTACAATTCCACTGAACAATATTATTTGAGCAGTTCATGGAGGCTCAATGAGAGGTCGTACATTGGAGTGGGGTTTCCTCCCATGGCTAGGAGGAGCGAAGAATCGACCTCTATCTCCAAAGGTTCAAACTGATTTTGAACCTTTACGGAAGGTGTCTGAGAGGAAGGCACCTCCAAATGCTGGAGAGTTCTGGTCTTATTTTTGATTGCTTTTCTCTTTTCTTCCAATTTTGATATGTTTGATTGTGCAGGTGTTGATTCCGGCACAGATACTGGTTCAGATGAATGATCCATTGAAAGTTGTGATGCTACACGTTCTGTCTGGGAAGCTGAAGAAGATATATTTGACGGAGATGGAGTGATCTGATCATCGATAATGATTTTTTCATGAACCCAAGATAGGGATGTTTGACAGGCTGTTGAAGTCAGGGAAGGTCTGGAGGCAGTGGTACGAGAGGACACTGCATCTGAGTACAATATAGTTGAAGCAGTTGAGAGAGGAACAAGCTTTTTCGCTTCAACATAGGAAATATTGTTCGTGTGTTTGATTTTTTGAATTCTTGTTTCACGATCATATAATGGGCAGGATTTTGATGAGGCCAGGTGGTCTCCGTCGCAGTTCGCACATTTGATGTTATTGGTGCATTCAGAAGAGTCATGAGCGCCTCCACAACGGGAACAGACCGTGTTGTTCCGGCAGAACTTGGACCCATGGCCAAACTTTTGACATTTAAAACATCGGAGTGGAGTTGGTACATATACCTCCACCCCAATGTTAAAGTATCCGGCTTTTATACACTTCGGAAGAGTCGAAAGTGCAAATGTAAACAGATAAGTAGTAAGTTTAGTAATACTGCCATCATCTCTCTTTTTGGTAAATCGCTTTACAGCGATCACCCCTTGATTTTTCAGCTCAGCTGCAATGTCCTCCTCACTCATATCAGAAAGACAATGAGCCCTGTCTCTGACTATACCTCGGCAAGAGTTTAAAGTTCTATGTACCGAGACAACAACGGGTGTATTGACGAACTGGTTTAATAGTAACAGATTATCCGATTGTTGCTTCCGCAGACATTCCACTAACAATGATCCGTTCCGGAGACGTGTCACGCCCTTCACCTCCCCACAGACACCTTGAATGCCCTTGGAAATAGCGAATGGGTTCAGTTTCAAAGGATTGTCATCTATAGATGAAAGCACAATGAATCTTGGCCAAGAGTCAACTGAATCAGGAGATCCTTCATCTGATGATGTAGATACTACATGTCTACGTTTGTGTTTTGATGAACCAGATTGAATGGAAAAAGCCATGGTGTAGGAAAAGTGTTCAACATCCCTGCTCCCCACCCGCCATGGAGTGTCAACAAGGACGGTGTTACAGCGGAAGCCACGCTGTTCCACCAGGGCTACAGGGATGTTATACTCCAGCAAATAAAAACATAAATAGCTGTAGAATCTGAAAGAAAAAATGTCAGGCTGGTTCGCCCATGACATCATTCTGGAGAAACACAGAATTCAGCGGTTTATATTGCCAGATTGGCCCATGAGCCACCGCCTTCTGGCATAGGACTCTAGGCATATTAATCTATTAATATTTTGTACATAATAATGCAAAATAGCCAAGACCAAAATAATAAAGTTTGTGCAAAAAGATGAACCATGCACAGGGCTCGGCGTGACCAGCCGATTGGTAGAACCGGGCCCATTCTACCACCCGTCTAGGTGAAGTAAGGGTCGAAGTGGTGTATTGGGCAAAGGAACACTGTTCCTGGAGCCCTTGCCCTCAACCACCAGAATCCCGTCCTCCACCGACACAGGGGCGCAACCCACGGCAAACAGGTTGGTGGACCTAATGTCCCCCCGGGTCCACAACGGGGGTTTGAAGGGCGCTTAGCGTTACCCAGCACCCACCACGAGGAGGTGGCCCTTCATGGGTGCCTTTCCGTGGAGAAGAAGTTTCCACTCTTTATATATAAATTTCACCGGTACCTACCGAGAACAATACTATGTAAGTGTACTACATCCAAGCTTTGCTTGAGACTGAACTTACTTTTTGAGAGGAATACCATTCGATATCTAATGAAGCGTCCCATAACTCTCTTTTGAGTCTGTTAGCAGCATTGAAAATCGTTCTCTTTGTATTCCCTACAGGTAATTGTTATGTTTAATATATGGCATTACTGATTTTGATAAATTTATAAGTAATAAATTCTTGTTCATTGTTTCAACTATGTGTTGTCAAAGTATTTTCTTAATTGGTAAAATCTGTAATTAATAGGGTAAAAGTGAGAGTGGTCCACAGAACCGACATTCTACCTAAATGAAATTTAGTTTTCTCATTTTACCCCCTGAACCGTTACACTATTTTTAACAAATGTCTTAATGTCACGACCTGTCGTCGTCTGTAGATCGAGGCCATTGCGCGGAAGGGGAAACGAAGCGAACCATGGCAACGGATAAACAAAAAGGTCAGACTTGTGGTGATTTTGAAATTTCTTCTGCGGCCGTGATGCAAACAATCTACTGATGAATATGCTGGGGATGAATCGTCGGAAAAAGATTCGTCAGATAACCCTGGTGCGTCAACTTCGAAGTTGAAAAAAACCATTGAAAATTGCAGAATGATTGGTTACACGTGGCTGAAGAAAACTGACTATTGTATGTTGTGATATTTGTTTGAAGGGGAAGGCAACTAATCCCTTTACAAGTGATGAAGGTTGTACAAACTTTCAAAATTCAGCTTTGATACGGCACCAAGAATCTCGAAGTCTCACATAGACAGTGTTATGAAAATGAAACTTCGCACACAACTTAAAGTAGCACGCCGTAATGCGGCAGTTCGCAACCAGGAATCAGAGAGTGAAAAACTGCAATGTTACATAAAACAATTAAGAATTGTCTATTTAATGATGAAACGAGACATTGCTGCAAACGTTTTCACTGATTTTATGAACTTGCAAATTTTGAATGGTGTCAAATGTGACCATTACTATAAAATTGAGTCTGTCCTCGGAAAGGAGTTGATAGAAAGCATAAATCAAAGTGACTATTTGGGTATCATGTTAGACGAAACATGTGACATTACTGTTGAGAACTTGCAATCTATGTGAAGCTTTTAAGCAATATTGACTGATGTACTAACAGTGGTTGGAGTGTGGAGTCTTACATTTCAAGAGGATTCTGTGAACTTGTCTTGTCTGAAACACAGCGTAGCTTCAACTGAGACCAACTTAGAAGCAACGAGAAATGGCTCAAATAAAGTGGATGAAGTTCTAGCTAATCTTGGTAATGTGCCTGGCCAGAAATCTAACTACTGTGGTGTTGACATTGTGGATAACCAGCCAATGAGAGACAGGTTTAATCATATCAGGGACCTCCACCTAACAAGCCTCCTCCAAAAACTAGATGACACATTTCGTGAAGATGAGTTAAACCTGTTGGAGTGTTTTGATACTATTATATATCCTTCCAGGTACCTAGATGATAATGCCAATCTGAACAGATATGGCACTGACCAGCTGAATACCTTATGTGACTATTATCATGAGTGTGTTACCAGAGACAGAGCTATTGGCAACTTTCTACAATTCCAGCATTTTGCTAGATCCTATAAAGGTGTGCTCAATTCTGATACTTTTGTCAAACTTCTAATCAACGATTTTGAGCAGCAATACCCAAGATTTTGTGATCTTTTCTAAGATTGCCCTCATTATTCCTGTATCATCAGCCCCATGTGAAGGGGGATTGTCTGTTCAAAACTCTGTAAAGACAAAGGTTTGAAACAAGTTAAATCCTGAAAGGTTGAATAGAATGTTCATATAGCTAGCTGGTACTAACATGGAGGACTTTCTTAAAGCTGCGAGAATGTCCAGTCACAAGACGAACAGGTGAATAAGATGACCCGAGTGGTTTTGTAGGTTGTAGGATATTCAAATATCCACAGAGTAATAGTTAGTACCTCTCCAGTCACCCTGTTGACCGTTACAATGTTATCCAAACACTTGTAAAGTGTGTAACTAAAACTGCTGCCAAATCAATAGTGGAAGCTGCTGAAAGAAAACAAACAAGATGACTCTCTTCTCTATGGTATCTTTGGATCAGATCTTGTTGCCAAAGCGGGGTACTATCACAATGTATGCAGACGTAACTACACTCGTGCAGAAGCTGCTGAGAGACAAAATAGATGCACCCAAAGCAACTACAACAGTATATTGGATGCTCATGAAACAGCATTCAACTATATCTGTTCCTATATTGAAGAAAACATAATCCAACAGGATAAAATTGAACTGATGACTATGCTGAAAGATAAATACCTGAACTACATTCTTACTCACAGTCCTCCTGAAGGTGCATCACGAAGGGTACAAAATATACAAACTCCAAAACAATCCAAAGACATTTTCAAAGTAAAATACGGTTTTGGCAGTCTAATCACCATAGCGATATTGTCTATTCTCAAAGTGTTTTTCAAGGAAAGACGGTTGAAGTTGCATTCTAGGCAGCTGCATCCAAAGAGTGAGTTACAATTTAAAGTCACTTTGGCAATATTTCAGCCATATCGTGACTAAAACAACATATATATTAATAATAAATAAAGATAGAGTATAAAATCCTGTCAACAAAGGACAGTAAAACAACTAGAATATCACAGATATAAATCTAAAACTAGTAATTAAATCTAAAACATTTTAACTATAGAGGACAACACAATGTAAAAATAGGCTACAGATCACCAACAACTGAAGGTAAAGAGGAAAGAGTTGAGTCAGCAGTAATTTTGAGACGATCGTAGCAGTACACAAGACTTCCACGGCCACCGTCAGTTAAACATCAGGGATTGTTCTCCAGGACTTCAACCTCTTCTGCTTGATTTCGTGGCTCGCGTACTATCTGGTAAAGCCTATTCTTCGACCAGCACAAAAAAACAAAGCTACTTGTGAACTTTTTAAGCAAGGATCTGTGTTTTGCTCCAACTCATGGTAAGTGGCCATGACAAATGCATTTTGCTTCTGGTAATGACAACCAGACACTGGACTGGCAGTGCAGAGATGTTGACTCTTCTAAATCAACTTGGACATGACAGTCTATCAGTTTTCCAGTCTTTAGTGAGATTGCAACAGTTCAACATCTCCTGGAAATATCTCAAGAAGCAAGCGGTCAGCTTAATCAAAGGGACGCTATTGTTACCTTTGATCTTGCACTTACAAAGAAAGCTGTCTCTAGTCTGACAGAATACATGCTTTGGGAATGTTATGTTGCTTTGCTTCAACCCGTGACAAGAGGACATGACTAAAGCATTTGCTTCTCGCAATGACAATCAGACACTGGAATGGCAGTGCAGAGATTTTGACTCTTCTTAATCGGCTTGGACATTGTCAGTATTATGCCAAATATTTGGCCCGCTCCGATTGATCACTTGATACATTTCATTGCCCATCTCTCCGTAACAGGAAAATCTGCTTGCATAGCACGGTCATATACATCGGTCTTAGGAACATCTTAGGAACATAGCAAAAGTTACATGGTGTCCATGAAATGACTTCACATTTTCAAATTCAGAAAACCTTGATCTGTTTTAGCAGAAAGAAACAGAATGCTGTGTCAGACTTCCAGTTACATTTGATTTGTTGGCTGTTATTTTTCAAATCGTTACCAGCTGTTTGTGCTGTTTTTTTTAGTTTCTTTACAGTCAGTGAGTTCGTGACATCATCAGCCAAGGACTTCACACTTAAGGCGTGCCTCTTGTCGAATTTACACATTGCTGCAGATTTATGACATGTAATTTTACGCTTTTCTAAAACGGATCAAAGGAGTAAAGTTATTTTTAAGTAAAAATATTATTATCAACAGACCAGACTTAACTTTTGTCATTTGTTTACTCAACTATTAAGACTCACCTTGCTGTCTATATATCAGCTAGTTTTGACTTAAGTCTTCAGAACAAAATTTTAAGATACTTAATGAAAGAAGAACAGTTCTACATTCATTAGATGACAATAACATTGTAGAGAAATAGGAATTTGACAGAAACAGCATTGCTTATATCTGTGATTTGCTCGACCAGGGACCAAGTCTCACAACGCAGCGGAGGTGTGCCGAGTCCTGCTCAACAGGTGCTCGTCACTTTGAGGTATCTTGCAACTGGCAAATTTCAGATGTATAATGGTTATAGGCACTGTTTTCATCTTTCCCGTGCGAGCCCTACAATTGAGTTGAGTTGAGTTGGGCTTTACGTCACATCGGCATTATTCCAGCCATATAGTGACGAGAACAAGTCTGCATTAATAAACACTGTAAGTACAGAGTCAAAATGAGTTTTATTTCAAATACATATATTCATTACATTGTCATTTAAAGACAGAAAAAGGCATAGCACTAAATTTAAAGGCAGGCAATTTGTTAGTCACATTACACAGTTACAATTTATGATACAGATCAAATTGCCTCAGGTAGTTCACTATCAGATGAGCGCTCACGCGGGAGAACAGATCTTTCAGATTTGTTGCATCATAGTGTGAGTCCCTTGCAGGCGATAAGTCCACACAGTCAAGCAAAATATGCTTCATGGTGAAAACCTCATCGCAAGAGACACAAATGGGGGGTCCATCCCAATCCGTTTTCAGCAGATAGTCATGTGTAAACCGACTGTGGCCAATACGACATCGTCGTAAAATTACCTCATCACGTCTTGACTGACAACCCAAGTAGGAATAACCAATTGTTGGCTTCAGTTTATTTCTTCCTACTTGAGTGTCCCACCTATTTTGCATGAGGTCCCGAGTATAGCTTTTGATAGTGTGTTTGAAATCACTGTAACTGATCAGCAGTGGAGTAAGGGCTTGTCAAGAGCTGCTTTAGCTGCAGCATCAGCTTTTGTGTTACGTGCTATGCCGACGTCGCCCGGCAACCAGCAGAGGACGATGTCCCATTGGCCAGTAGAAAGTTCTAAAATGTCCAGAATGATTGGGTGACTTGTAGTAACATTTTGAAGTTCTTGAAGGCAAGATGATGAATCTGTAAAAACGATGGAGTTTTTGGAATGATTCTGCTGTTAAATATAGGTCAAGGCTGAGAAGATAGCTTTGGCCTCGGCAGTGAAAATGGAACTGTTGTCGGGAATCCTAGAGGAGACAGTCTCGGATCCAATGACTATCACTGGCAACTTGGCCCTCATCCTTGGATCCGTCTGCGAAAATGGATCTATGGGTGTCATACTTGGAACGTAACTGGTTGTATTCCTGCTGGAACACCAAAGGATTTGTGTCGGACTTTTTGAGTTTAGTTAGGGTAAGATCGACCTGTACTTTCACCATCTGCCAGGGTGGTGAAGACATGAGTCGGTAAGGTGCTATGATATTGAGATTAATTTTAGCTGCAGATATGTGTGGTTGAATTCTGATTCCAAGTGGAGGAACCAGGCTTGGCAGTTTGGGAAACAGGTTTTCACAGAGAGGGTTGAAAACACAATTGTATGCTGGATTGGACTGATTTGAACGTAATTTAGTGATATACTTCAGTGAAAGTTTAATGCGTCGTTGTTCAAGGGAAGGTTCGTTAGCCTCTGCATATAGAGTCTACTGGAGAGGTCATAAAAGCTCCCAGGCAGAGCCTTAGGCCTTGGTGGTGGATAGAATCTAATTTTTCTAAATTGCTTTTTCAGGCTCCACCCTAAACAATGGAGCCGTAGTCTACTTTAGAGCGAACCAAAGATCTGTACAAGTGAAGGAGGGTAGTCTGATCCCCTCCCCACTCTGTATTTGAAACGACTTTTAGTAAGTCCAGAGCCTTCAAGCACTTGGTTTTCAAATATTTTATGTGTGGTAAGAATGTCAGGTGACGGTCGAATATGAGTCACAGGAATTTGGCCTCTTCTACTACCTTGATGGGAGCACCATCTAAAGATAGGTCTGGATCCTTGTGTGGTTTGTATATACGACAAAAGTGAATACAATTAGTTTTGGATTCTGTACACTTAACGCCATTTTCATTGGCCCATTTTTGGATTGTGTTAAGACAGACTTGTTGCTGCCTTTCTATTGCGTGCATGTTATTACCACGACATGAAATATTGAAATCGTCCATGAAAAGTGACCCATCATCACAACTGTTCAAGACGTTAGTGAGGCTGTTAATTTTGATGCTAAAAGGGTGACAGACAGGATGCTGCCTTGAGGGACGCCCTGATCTTGGTGGAAATAATCAATGTGGAACCTATCCGTACTTGAAATTGTCTGTTGTTTAAAAACTGAGATATGAACTGAGGTAATCTGCCCCTCAATCCTCAAACCACATTGGAGGTCACTAAGGAGGTTATTGGTCTCCAAGTACCAGATTAATCGATTGTTGACCATGCGCTCCATGGTTTTACAAACACAGCTAGTTAGTGATATAGGACGGTAGTTTGAGGGATCAGTATGATCCCGGCCAGGTTTTGGTATAGGGATGATATTGGCATTGTGCCACGAAGGAGGAAAGTTGCCTGTTGTCCAAATGTCATCAAATATATTGAGTAGTGTTTCCAAAATTGAATCAGGGAGGTGTTTGAGGAGCTGATAATGAATATCATCAGCTCCTGCCGCAGTGTTGTGAGCCGGCCCAAGGGCAGTACGTAGTTCATGGAGAGTAAACGTCTCATTGTAATCCTCACCATTATCAGAGTTAAAATTGACTGATTTCTTTTCTTGATGCGTTTGGTATTTCTGGAACTTGGTGTTATAATTTGTGAAAGAGGAGTGGTTTGCCGAGTGTATTTGCAATTTCAAATTTATTTGTTAAAAGAGTCACCATCTTTCAGATTTGGATCCTTTGACCTTAATCTTTTGAATCATGTTCCACACCTTAGACATGGGTGTGCGGGAGTTGATTTTGGACACATATTTCCTCCATGACCGGCGTTTAGTTTGTTTACATGTACGTCTTGCCCTGGCATTTGTCATTTTAACGGCATTCAGGTTATGCACAGTAGGATGTTGTCGGAAGTATTTTTCCGCCTTCTTCCTATTTTTCCTAGCTTGTTTGCAGTTTGTATCAAACCATGGTTTGCATATGTGCGGGTTTGCAGAGGACTTAGTAATGGTTTCGTCTCCAATAGTATTGAGGAGATCAGAAAATAGTTCCATGGGATCAGGAACATTTCTGAAGTTGTCCGGTATAAGTTTTTCAGAGCAGAGAGTTTGGAATAATGGCCAATTGGCCTTAGTAAATTTCCATCTTGTTGATGGTGGTTTATCTGCGGGAATGATAGGAGTAAGAATAGTTGGGAAGTGGTCACTTCCACAAAGGTCATCGTGGACCAACCATTTAAACTCGTTGAAGAGATTAGAATACGTAAGTGATAGATCAAGTGCAGAGTATGTTCCAGTGGCAGGATGGAGATAAGTGTTTGATCCATCGTTGAAGATCACAGATCATTATTGGCGAGAAAATTTACACCGGGAGGAGAAAACGAGTGGTAGGAACTGTACCAACGGATGTCAAATTTATCAGGATGGAGATAAGTGTTGATCCATCATTGAAGATGCATAGATCATTATTGGCGAGAAAATCTTCAAGGACCTTTCCCTTATTATTTGTATCAGTACTCCCCAATAGAGGGTTATGGCCGTTCAAGTCGCCCATGGTTATGCAGGGCTTTGGGAATTGATCATACAAGTTCTGAAGATCTGATAGGTGGACAGTTGAGGAGGGCGGAAGATAGAGTGAACATAGTGTTAACCCTATGTTCAGAGTCATGCGGACAGCAACAGTTTGTAGGTTGGTGTTAAGTGGAACAGGGCTATGGAGGATGCCCTGCCTCACCAGGAATGAAGTGCCTCCTGTAGCTTTTACACCGGGAGGAGAAAACGAGTGGTAGGAACTGTACCAACGGATGTCAAATTTATCAGTCCTTTTTAGGTAGGTTTCTTGGAGACAAAAGCGGATGGTTTGAAGTCTTGAATCAATAACTGTAATTCATTATAATTATTCTTAAGTCCTATGCAATTACATTGAATCATGTTTTGTGGGTCCATGGTGCTTCCACTGGTGATATGTCACGTGAACGCGAGAAAGCGTTTGATGAACTCCTATTGGTGTCAGATGGAGATGGAGTGACCTCCATATCCAGAGGGCCAAAGGAGTTATGGACCTCGACGGGGACCTCTGAAGGAGAGGTGGCCTTTGGTTTTGTGTTTGGCAGTTGCTCAAGCTGCTTTAGTCTCTGTAGCTTCTTTCCTTCTTTTTTTCGGCGCACAGTATCTGTTTCTGGTTTTGGCATTTGTTCTGGTGTTTGTGATTCAGAAGTTTTGACTGTTGGCTCTGGACCAGATAATCCAGTGATCAACAGCATAAGAATCAGTCTACGCAATTGGGATACGATGACGTGTGTCAACCAAGTCAGCGAGCCTGACCACCCGATCCAGTTTGTCGCCTTTTACCACAATCGTGGGTTACTGAAGACCAATTCTAACCCATATCTGCACGGGTCACGCCCAGAAAGGGTGCTCGCGGCCTCATCACAGACTTACAATTACTCAGGGCATTCGCGCTGACCTTATATTATAGATTCAATTCATTTCAAGTCATAGTAGAAACCTGTTCCTGCAGCCAGGGATTTCACGCGTACTTTCAGGCCCACTGGACTAACGGCCGATGGCCAGCACGGTGGCAGGAAATAGGCTGGCTGATGGACTTAACAATGTTTGATGCATTTCCGATTTTCTTTTCATCGAACAACGGGGTCATATTATATAATAAACTGCCATCCTGCAAAACCTCCGAGGTTCATGTCACTTTTCATAATTTGATGTTTTCATGTCTGCAACACAACACTGTTTCCAGAGGGGTAGATACTCGGGCTGTAATTCGGATACTATTAGCACCATCAACATTTATTTTTTTCCTGTCGATAAGTTCAAACTATGATAAACGAGTTCAAATTTTGGCATGAAAGTAGAACTAATTTAAAATTAGACTTAAATATGAATAATTTCCTTCTTGGCGATTCTAAGTTGAGTATCCTTGAAAACCACCTTTCTATAATAACCAAGCGTTATATTCAAAATTGTCATTACAATAGGACCATTCCCATATTTACCCAATTATTACCGCTAATAAAATATAATCAGAACATAGAGAAATTCATTTCTGGAGACAAGACCAAATTTGCAGAAACATGGGCCCTTTTACTAATACAGATGGACGCAAACCAATGTTTGATCATGCCATCCTTTCTGACTTTCCTATATTCCTACATCCTTTCTTACTTTCCTATATCCCTATACCTTTTTCTTTGTACTTTATTCATACAGCCATTAATCATGTCGTCTCCCATTTATTCCGCAGCTTGAATAAGTGTGTTGTGTGCATGAATATTGTATCACTTGCTATCACAATAAAAAAAATGAAAAATGAAAAAAAAAACCATTAGCACCATCAGATGTGACCATCCCACTCACTAATATTCCCCGAAATGTCTAATCTATGTCCAGTTCAGGTTTAATGATGTCCATGGCCCAGACATCTTATTTGGGAACGACTGGTGGTAAAGAATTCTTAACAAAGCAAATGATTTCGTTTATGAAATAGGGAAACAGATTTGTTTGATTACTATGAGAGAAAGATGCTTGAAGAAACACCTTGAACAATGAGCTCAAGCTTGTTCACAGAGGTATCATATTTTTCCTCAGATTTGTCAACAAAAGGTGTTACAGAAGTGATTTGTGTCTCTCAAGGTGCATACTTAACAATTGAATGAACATGTGTAAGTTCCCCTGCCTTTAAGCTGGTTGTGTATCCTCCAGGGCCCGGTTGTTCAAAGCACCGTTATTTTAACATACCGTTAAACACTAACGGACCCGTTAAATAAATAACGAAAAGTTAGTTAACAGAGCGTTAAAATTTGGTTGCTGGAAGTTAATTTTAACAGGCCGTTAACTGATGGTATGATTAGAGGTTAACAGCCTGTTAAGGACCTAACCATTACCCACAATTCCTTGCACACTGTCCCATGATTCCCTGTCAAAATGGCATCGCTATCAAAAGCACCTGAAATGATCACCTCAGTAACTGTAAGAAAAGAAAAAGAAGAAAAGATTTCAGCACCGATTCAGACAATGTATCAAGAAAATGCTGAAATTTTAAGTAAAAAATTCAGCAATGAGGTTACAAATAGGGCCAAAGCTGCCATTTGGCAAGAAATAACATGTGCGGTAAACAACAAAGGCGTCTGCTGTCGTGATGTAGACGTGCAGGTGAAGGAAAAATGGGGAAACATGGCCCAAAAAGCTAAAGACATTTACTGACTACCGAATGCAGCAAAGGAAGATTGGGGATGGCCAATTCAATGAACAAGACAATCCCTTCAAATATGTGTGCATATACATTTCATAAAATCATTTTCATTAATATTATCAGTTTTACTTATAAGGTTGAATTAAATCGCTGTTCATTAATGGCATTTAGTACTAGTTTTTATTGCAGGTATGCTATCTTATGTTTACATTTTGATTTCGCGCATCAGTGGAGCTCCCTGAAAATTACGTCACTCATGCGTAACACGTCGTGCATTACGTCATCAATCTAACAGTAATTCTTTACGCATCACTTCGCGTCAGCCGTTCACCGGGCATACTCGTACCGTTTTTTCTTTCGCTTTCCGTATCTCCTCCGCTGCAAATACTTCTATAATTTTGTTCAAATTCAAGTCCTTGATTCGTACGGCTGTCTTTCTTCCTTGCTAATAATCTGTAGCTGCATATATCGATAAATCACTGAAGTCCTTGGATTCAACCGCCGACAAGCATGCCACCAAAACGCCGAGCAGCTATCAACCATAGGGGGGGTCGAAGCGACCACGGGACACAACTGGAACACCGAGGGAGGTGAATGGAATACCAATCACCATGGATGCATCAGCAGATGGTGAGTTTCATTACGTTCCTCGTAATAATAATTTTGTGTCCATACCGTCAGGCATTTTAACTTCCACCGTGACCGACTCCAACCAAACGGATCACGCATTACCTAACCCACATAATGTTAATGAGCCGATAAGAGAGCAATTGCAGCAAATATGGGCGCTTTTGGGGCAGTCAGGAGCCAATAACTCCGGCCATTCGTCTTCTGTGAGCGCTTCCAATTTCCCCTGCGCATTCCTTCGCTGAGTGCGAGCGAGGCAGGGTCAACCCGTCTTCTCAGAGCGAGGCTCCTGGTGATGCATCAACCAATCAAATGCTACCTTTGGGGGAATCCCTTGTCTTCCACGCGGAAGCCATTGATGCACACGTCAAACAACAAACAAGGGAAAAAGTATGGAGAGGTGAGTATGTCGACCTCGGCACGCTTCTCCCTGTTGACGGGGGCGTCGAAAAGGGCGAATCACTTGCCGTGACAACAGACACAACAGGTAGGGTGATTTTTAAACCGGTCAAAGCTCCAGCTAAAAAAACTAACGCTTGGCAGCTGGACATCCGCTTTTCATGTTTACATGAGCATATACCTCGGTAAACATTTCAGTTTATCTATCGTGCAAAGTCTCCTCTCTTACATGGAGACAATCCGCTCGGCGGCATTAAGATTTGGACAGGAAGCCTGGATTCTATATGACCAGCAATTTCGACACAGAATGGCGAGAGACCCTCTCCGACGCTGGAACAGAACTGACGGTGAGTTATGGTTAAAATTCATGACCCCACTGTCGGGTACAGGTAGGTGTTTATCCCGGTCAGCAGTCTGTCCCTGGTGTGTTAGATCCAGCGCTCAACATCTGCTTTGCATTCAACAAACCGCATGGATGCAGAAGGTACAGTTGTGTGTACCCGCACAGATGCAGCAAGTGCAACGACGCTTTGCATGGGGCGGCCAGCTGCTTTCGAGGACCGGGTGTCCAACGACCCCCCCTATCCAACAACAGTATGGGCCCACGCTTCACCAGCCCAAGGCAGCCAACCAGAGGAAACAGAGGAAAGGTCTTTCGCTCCTACACCCGTCAGACTAGATAGATTAACTCCCTGGTTGCATCGTTATGGTCAGTCCAATGCAACAATATCTACTTGAAGGTTTTACATTTGGTTTCCAGCTCGAGTTTCAAGGTATGCGCCATAGTCGTCTCGCAAAAAAATTAAAATCAGCAACATACAGGGATAGGGTACACATTGTCCGGCAAAAGCTAAAAAAGGAACTGGATCTGAACAGAATGGCTGGGCCGTTTAACACTCCCCCCTTTGCTAATTTGCAAGTATCCCCAATAGGTCTTGTCCCAAAGAAACAGTCAGAATCCCAATTATGGCAGGGAAATCAGGCTGACGATTTTCGTCTAATACATCATTTGTCTTATCCAAAAGGCGGGTCAATAAATGACCACATAGATCCGCAAGCATGCTCAGTGTCTTACGCTAAGTTTGACGAAGCTATCCGAATGATACAACACTTGGGTCGGGGGGGCACTGCTGGCAAAGTTCGATAGAATTATACCAGTACACCCAGCTGATTTTGAACTGATAGGGGTACAGTTCGAAGGTAAATTCTACTTTGATAAATGCTTACCTTTTGGCTGCTCAATATCATGTGCTGTCTTTGAGACTTTCAGTTCTTTCCTACAGTGGTGCATAAGTCAACGCCTCCCAGGCATACAAATCATGCACTACCTCGACGACTTTCTGACTGGGGGATCACAGGGCACAACCCAGTGCCAGGCTAACTTACAGACTTCACTGGCAATGCTAACTCATCTAGGTATTCCCATTGCTCATGACAAAACAGTTGGCCCAGCATCTCAATTAACATTCTTGGGCCTTGAAATCGACACGCTGGCCATGCAGGTTAGAATACTTGAAGGTAAGATACGTGAAATCACATCCCAGATACAGCATATCCTCTCCAAACCTAATTCCAAGGTAACAAGAAAGGAGCTACAGTCCCTCATCGGAAAGCTCAGTTTTATCTGTAGGGCAATTCCAATGGGTAGAGCCTTTTGCCGACGGCTCATCGACCTTCTCTGTCAAGGTAAGCAACCATTCCACCATATTCGAATCACTGAATGGGTAAAACAGGACCTGCATATGTGGCTAACATTTCCCACAAAGTTTAATTGTGTATCAGGTTTTCAGGACCAGTTGTGGGTAGACAACTCTCATCTCCAGCTATACACAGATGCATCAGGCAGTACAGGTTTTGGGGCCTACCTTCGGGGGGAATGGTTTTGCGGCAGATGGCCTGATCAGTGGGTTGTGAATGGGGCCACACTCGACATGACTTTCCTGGAGCTGTTTCCCATCGTCTTGGCAATCAAAATATGGGGACCTCAGCTTGCAAACAAGAAAATCCTTTTCTACTGTGACAACCAGGCAGTGGTGGCAATCATCAACAAGCAATCATCCAAAGCGCCCCGGGTGATGAATCTCCTCTGTCGCCTTATTCTTCTTTGCTTTAATCATAACGTCTTGTTTAAATCTAAATACATTGACACCAATTCCCATGTTATAGCCGATGCACTCTCGAGGTTTCAGTTCGACCGCTTTCGGGCAGCCGCACCAGAAGCGAAAGCTGCACTAACGCCCATCCCAGACACCATATGGCAGATCTAGAACAAGAAGCAGACAGGCTCATACGTCGGTCCCTATCGACAAATACCTGGTCGACCTACAAGACAGGCATCGATGCCCTGCAGCAGTTTCGAGCAGTACATCGACTTCCGGAGACATGGCCAGTCCCTCTGGATCAGGTTGTAAACTTTATTGCTCATTTGTCAGTCACTAATCATTCTCCAAACACAGTAAAAACATATATCACAGCTGTGTCTTCCTACCATAAATTCAAAGGCCTCCAGGACTGCACCGGGCATTTCCTTGTCAATAAACTGATCACAGGTATGTACAAGTCCAGTGGGCGGCAGGACAGGAGAAAACCTATTACGCTGGATCTGTTAAAAATAGTGAACAACAATCTCAGGCAGGTTTGTACCTCTTCCAAGCAGTATATTGCGTGGCCTTCTTTGGTTTCTTCAGGGAAAGTGAACTAGTTCCAACAAAGACATCACATCCTGGCTGCACAATCCAGGACGTAAGTATATCAGGTCAACCTGAGACAGTTACTATCCACCTCCCACATTCAAAAGGTGACCCACGAGGGTTCGGCGTTTCTTGAGGCAACACCTGGTCAATCCACATGCCCTTCTCCAGCGTTCATCCATTTCGACCATACTCCGCTAACCAGGTACCAATTCCAAGCCGTACTTAAAAAAGCCTTGGCCCTAAGCTCCATAAATACTGAAAACTATTCTTCACATTCATTCCGTATTGGAGCAGCAACTACAGCAGCCATGAATGGGGTACCCCCACATCTCATCCAGCAGGTGGAAGTCACAATGCTATCAGTCCTATATTCGGCTACCAACAAAATAATTTAGCATATCAGTTACTTTTTGTAAATGTAATCAAATAATATCAAGCACTCTCTTTAAATCTTCATACATTCAAACGACCTATTTGTATCCAAAGGGCACTAACTCCTTCTAACTCCTGTAAATGACTTCCGATGCTACTACTGCGTTTTCTTTCCAGTATGGATCGTAGGATAAAGTTTCGTGGCAAGAGCCAGGCGAGAGCTTCAAATGGAGTTGGCTCGTCACAGAACGATCTTGTGGCTTGCGAGGGGGGGACTTGCGTTGGGCGGAACTCGACCAGCTGATAGATGCCCAAATCCAGGCGATGCAGCGACCACCCAAGGCTGTAGTCATTCACCTTGGCTCTAACGACCTGTGCACCACAAAGGCGAGCCAGCTGCTGGGTGATATGGAGATGTCCATAAAGCGGCTACAGGTCCACCTGCCGAACGCCAAGATATTGTATTCCATCATCTTGCCACGCCGTTATTGGCATAATGCGCGGGACCCACGTAAGGTGGACCGCAGTAGGTCCAAACTAAACAGGCGTCTAGCCAACCATTTTACGCAAATTCCTAACTTTGTAGTAATCCCCCATCCACATATAGTGGCCACGGACCCATCCTGGTTCCAGTGGGATGGGACACACCTTAGCATTAAAGGGGTTCATCAATTCGTCAGCGACATAAACGATGCCTTGGTACAAATTTTCAAGTAAGTACATATTAAAGAGGTAAGTGAATTTCTTATATGAGGCAATCATGGCGGGTACGCGTATCTTCAGCCTTAGGCTGGATTTACACTACGTCCGATTTTCTCTGCGTTGCGTCATGCGTTGCGTCGGAAAAAACGCAATCAGTACTTTTGTCATTTACACAATACACTAGGTGCGAATATTGCATGCGTTGCGATCCGATGCGATTTAGATAGGTAGGCCTCCTATTTTTGACGCAACGCAAATGAACTCGCATGAGGAATTCCTCTGATGACGTCATTCCAATAAGGTATTTCCCCAACACTTGGGCAATCAGGTAAGGTTATTTCCTCATCTTTCGATAAAAATACATGATTCCAACTGCAGAGAAGCTGTGTTTTTGATGGGATATTATTTATAATGTGTTTCTGCGCCTGTCTGTACATAACATATTCTATAATATAACAAACATTTGATAAATTCCATTCTCAGAACAAGCAGGGAGACAGGAAAAAGAGGTCATATGCAAAAGATTTAAAGCTACTTCCAGATGCTTCCAAAAGTCTTGTGAAAAATAAAATTGCCCAGATATTGCTCAATTTGGTTCATGTCAACAGAACCCTTAGGATTATAACTATGTTCCCCAGGAAAGCCAGTACTGCTCAAATTCTGTGTGGAATTTGTAATACGTGAGTGTATGAAAGAACAAAGTTGATATGGAAGTAAATATTTTCTACTTACTTTTAGTTCAATGTTTCGAAAACACATCAAAGATTGATGTTATTTAATTTGAATTGTTACCTTTTATGTACCAATGTAGAAATTAAGGAGCTCTTAAACTCGATATATATAATTGTTACTTTTTAAGGAATAGTGAATCTTTCCCGTGCTGCAACAGCGGGTCACATTCTTGTGTGTTGTTTCGATATTGTATGTTTCATTTTCGACAGTAATGCATAGAATTGCTCTTTAGATAGCTTGAAATAGTTTTGGAATTTTTCACCATTCTCTTTTAATTCCCATATTAGACGATTATAGGCTCCTTCAAGAAATCTTTGTTGGTATAAGGGATGAACCCACCATCTCCGTGTTCTGATCTCTTCCTCATGCACAGAAACTGCCAGAGATGCTAGGATTTCTTCCTCCATCTCTTCTTCTTCCTCATCTAGCATAAAAGCAACCTTCGATGCCATCACAGAGTCAAAACGCACTGGCTTATATCGCAGATGATCGCACCTAGTGTATCGGAAAAACGCACTCGATAACGCATGCGTCAAAAAATGCGGACGTAGTGTAAATCCAGCCTTAGCCGTATGGTGTGGGGTAGCACTGTTGTGCTAGATGGCGTGGTTCTTGTGGGCTACCTTTCAACATAACTCATAAGAATATATATATGTTAATTAGGGTTTCCGGTTACCTGCTTTCCAGCGGGAACCTCGGCTGGGTTACCTTCTTACCAGTTGGAACCCAGTCTTTCCCGGGTTTTCACTCGGGGAATCTAGTAACAGTTAAGTTAAGTATCGGGGCCTGGCGGCGTTCGCTCCCAATTAGACCTGCGACGTTTCCGTCATTTGGGCCTTAGCATTAATTAGAGATTAGCAATTACACAGCTGGGCCTGGCGGCGTTCGCTCCCATTGTTGACCCCCAGCGTTGGTCGGGTTGCGACGTTTCCGTCATTTGGGCCTCAGCATTCTTTGGCTAGTAACAATTATGTTGGCGACGCTAGTTGCCACATAGGTAAAATCTTTTAGGCTTATTGTTAGCATTCTATTTCAAGATTGGGGTAGCCCACTAGAACCTCCACACCCTCGGCCATTAAATCCACAGTTGCGTCTCTGTTTTTCCTTCATTGTAGTCCTCTTCTCAGGAAAGTGGGTTCTTACTGCAATATCATGCGATAACATGTTCATATGAAACTGCAATATTAGTCTCAATGCATTGAATATTAGGAACTAAAGTACATGTTGCAGTTATGGCTAGGCTGGATCTTCTAACACTTGTGTAAAGGTATAAAATATGGTGTACTACACTAAATGTGTCCATTTCCTATGTAAATATTATTCAAACAATCAAAAACTTTCAAAGATTATAAAAACGTATACCCTAATATCCACGTATGATATGATATTGAACAAGGCTATGAAATTAGTTTCATGAAGAAATATCTGAACAATACGCAAAACATACATCATAATACTGAAAGTGTAATCGGAAGGATAGGGTGATTGTGTTTACTCTTGTTCAACCGACCTTCACTTCAAAGAAATTGCCTAATATGTACAACACTGTTGACATGTGACATCACTACCGATGCCTGGTTTCTTACAAATGGCGGCTTTGCTGACAAGGATACACAGGATTTTGCAAAGAATCTTCCCTTGATTCAGGGATCGTTTGTACATAAATATGAAATGTAAGTCATCAGAATGATTCTGACTATCTGTGTATTGTTATATGTTTTCATTGTAAGTAAGAGAAGAAGCCAGAAATGAAGATAATTACCGTTGCTGTTCTGCGTGATTTTGCCTCGGTCATGGCGTCACGCTTTACGGAAACTTTGACATATCATTGCATATTATCTGTGTTTAATTTCCTATTTCTTGCTACGATACTCTTTCCATGCACATTTTTATGACATTGGGCCGTTGTAAGCAACGAATAGGCGGCTGGATAACAGAAAATTTCAGAAAATGCTACACAGTGTAAACTCGGAATCTTTCTCTGTTTACATTTCAAACAAGCACAGCATTCGTTTTCACACCAAATATCTTTCGCTTCATTTCATCTAGACAGTTGGTATTGATCACAAAGAACATTTGTAATTTAAATCTAAAATGTATGGGTAATTCAGTAATACATTTGTCGCAGCTGAATATGAAATATACGTGATGTAATATGCGTCTCAATACCGGCCTTCGCGAAACGTGATTTTGTAAACACTATCCAATATAGCGGAAGCGCATATAGAGGGGTTTCAGAGTTATCCCGTGATTCCGTGCGCGCCGCCATGTTGGTTGTCATTCGCGTCCCCAGCAACCATAGCGTCACTAGCAACTATCGTCTACGCATACGTCTGTCTGCTTCAGTCCGTCATCTAACCATCTGTCATGGAGAATTATGCAAACTTACTGGATAAAGCATCTCGCATACGATATATCGAGAAGACTATTGTGATAGACAACGAAGTTCCGTACAGGATTCCCAGATCGGATTGGAGTGACGACCACAAGTATTTGCCGGCAACAAACTATGTCGACATCGTGAACTATCTGGTGTTCAGCCCTAGTCCTTTTTATAGTTTATCCGATATGAGAAACTATAGGAGTCTGGAAGCATATGACAGATTTGTGTGTGGTTGGGTACGAGACATCGTCTCATATGTGCATTTATCCGTCCAAGATGGAAAGGCCATTCATGTCGTGATGTCAAAAGTAAGAGAACAATAGTTTACCTACATCAACAAATGTGTTTGCAAATATACAATGATAATATTCTAAATATAACATAGGCTCTGTTTATGTAGCAGGGTTGCCACAGATCAGGGAAAAGTCAGGGAAGAAATTATTTTTTCAAGATCAGGGAATTTTGTTACAAAAGTCAGTGAAAATTGAAGTTTTGGAAAAAAGTCAGGGAAAACTAGTTCTTTTCAAACTTCACTGAGGCAACGATTGTATGAATTTGAGTTCCATGTCTGTATTAAATGTGTTTTTGTATAGATATTGGTATTATCAACTTTAATTTACTTGTTTTGGCAGTGTCCATTTGTAGACATATTTTGGAATAACTTCCAAGGATGTTTGACACAGAAATGTGACCAAATATTCAATCTCAAGCTCTCTGCTGAACTTTTTATGTTTGGGTTTGACTCAAATACTGTCCCAGCTACTGTTTTTGACCTCTTACTATCAATGTCTATGTTCTTTGTGTGTTCTTTTTTTTGTTGAAAATGTCAGTATTTCTACCAGTAAGATTTCATACTATACAAAGTCACCCTTTTCCTGGAGGTGATCCTCAATCTTGCAACAGGGACTTTAAAATGAAAACATTGAAATTAAAAAAGAAAATCAAAACTTATGTGTCAGAGTTTGCCAGAGGTAATATTTCTGTGTCATACACTTCATCTTGATGTTAGATTGATCTCTGTGTTTGTTTGATTACTAAATATTTTACTTTGTCTTAAGTAAAATGGATAGAAAGGTCGTCTGTAGGGGGGAGTTTGGAGGCCGAAATTTTCTTTTTCTTTTAATTTTGATCAGTGAAAAAATCAAATTGGTCAGGGATAAGTCAGGGAAAGTATGGAGTTTGAACTTTCGTCATCTGTGGCAAACCTGTGTAGAGTACTGCAATATTTTAATTACCTTTACACTGATTTAACAGTAGAGATAATGTTGATACAAAATCCAAAATGTCTTTAGTGTGTTAATAAAATTGTGTACATACTAATTGCCTTCAGTGTGCTGCGATGAAAAGCCTTGGTTTAGTAAAACTGCCACATTTCAATCAATTTCTTAATATCATATAGCATTATGTCTGAACAAAAATTAATTCCTGCACTGTATTTTCACAGGTTATGCATTCCCAGCGCTTGAACGAAGCTCCATTGCAGCCCTGGTTTATCACTGATGACGCTGGCACAGTTTTATCAGCTCATTGTAACTGTATGGCGGGTTTGGGTGAATCATGCTCACATGTGGCAAGTATGATGTTTGCTGTTGAAGCTATTGTGAGATTAAGAGAAACCGCCACTGTCACACAGCAACCTGCATACTGGAAACTTCCAGCTTCTCTTAAAAAGGTTAACTATGCATGTCTAAGAAAGATTGATTTCACCTCATCAAAGACTTTGAAAAAGAAACTTGACCTGTTAATTGAGGGTTCTACGACATGTTCGACTTCATCAAGTGCTAAACATATCAAGAAGTTAAAACCTGCATCTACCGTCAGTTTTGACAATTTCCTTCGCACTATTAATGCAGATAAACCATCTTGTCTTGCGGTTCATAGTGATTACAGTGATCAGTATGTACCTGTACCATTACAACAACAATTTCCTCAAGTGATCACTGAACTATTTGATGAAAGTATGGTTGGCATCCCATACAATGATGTTTTACTACACTGTCACAACGTTATAAATCAACTAAACATTACAGCAGAGGAGGTTTCAGCAGTGGAAGCAGCAACAAGAAACCAAGCGTGTTCCCCAGTTTGGTTTCAGTTCAGGGCTGGCCGTATAACAGCATCAAAGATGAAGAGTGTCAATCGTACATCACTGTCTAACCCTTCGAGGAGTTTACTTCGCCACATCTGTTACCCGACTGAGGTCAAGTTTTCTAATCCAGCTACGAGATGGGGATGTAGCCATGAAGTAACAGCTAGGGACACCTATGAGAAATTGTCTTCTGAGCGTCACCATAACTTCAGTGTTGAGGAATGTGACTTATTCCTCAGCTGTGAGTATCCACATCTTGGGGCAACTCCTGATGGTATTGTGGACTGTGGCTGTTGTGGAAGGGGCTGTCTTGAGATTAAGTGTCCATTCTGTGCAAAGGATGACTTTGTTGATAGTAACATAGTTTACTTAGAGGAGATTAATGGGTCACTGCAATTAAAAAGGGACAGTCAGTATTATTACCAGGTGCAAACACAGATATTTGTAACTAATCATGATTACTGTGACTTTGTTGTTTGGACAAACAATGATATATTTGTGGAAAGAATTACACCTTGTATGGTATTTTGGAAACCAGTAGCTGATCATGCAATGCAGTTCTTCACATCCATTATTCTACCAGAGATTGTTGCACGTCATTTCTTGAACACATGTACAAGGGTTGCTGAAGAAAGAGTCGACAAGGAAGTGTTTTGTACATGCCAGAAGCCAGAAGATGGAAGGAGGTATATTGGCTGTGATTGGAAAGAATGTACAGTCAGATGGTTTCACTTCAAGTGTGTTGGTCTTGTGCGAAAACCGAAAGGGAAATGGTATTGTAAACACTGTTCTACAAGAAAGAAGCGGAAACACAATAGTGAAGAGTGATGTTTCATGAACAATATCTTATCAGTATAACTTGACTTATGTGTCTCAAGCCTCGCTGACACCAAGCAACTTGTTCTGTGTCTGTGACACACCACCTCTTTATTGAACTTGTTCTCAAAATGATATTGATGTCATATTTTGTTGGCACTACACCAAGGCCAACATAGAACAAAAATAATCACAGATAATGTTTCAGCACATTAAGAATAGTTTTATTACTATAATTGACAGATTGTACATTTGAGCAGTAACTCATAGACTTGTGTATGAAATATTTTCCATTGGTTTGTGAAATGGTCTATGACATCAATAGTTGCTGGGATAATTATGCAGCTGAATTATTGTGTGAAACAAAATATCAGTAAAGTCATTTGAATAAGATGTCACTTACAAATAATTTTGTGACATATGATCTGCTTGAATAATGACAACACATCACAGTGTTTGAAATAGCTACTTGCCTGCTAGCTGATTGTGAATCGGGCCAGTAATATACTGTTAAAGCAAAGCTATCCAAACTGGTTCAGTATATCAGATAAATTGTTCTTTGTTTAATGTACATGAATATGATGAAGTCATTTATTAACATGATTAAGGTGCTAAAAGTCTGTCCTCAAAAGTTTAGTGATATATATTATCTCTTGCCACACGAAGATCACTATATAGAAAATGTTAACAGCATTGCGCAAAAGAAGTTAGGAACCATTACTACAATACAAATGTATTGTTTCAAAGGGTTGACAATAACCTACCATCTGTAATTACCAAGCATAATACCAGGCCTTACCAATGTGCATGCTGATATTGATATTTTGCAGGGCCTGTGAAGTATGATATGGGCAAGCGACAGTTTTACATAACTAGCCCTCCTTGCCAGTGACATTTTAAACTTAATTCAATCTGAACACATCTATGATCATTAACGATGAAGTTATCAAATAATACCTTTTTAAAACTTGGAGTGAACAACATTGATCATGGTCATGTTAGAAACATAGATTACATAATTTTCAGATAATAGTATATCAGATGCAAACTACAATGTGGTTCTAGTCGCCATTGAACATGTCAAGGTGTATCACCGAGTGCTAAATATGCCAACATTAAACACATTTGACCTTTCATTTATGTTTTTCATCTTTTGTAAGTCTCACAAGATATAAGTAGCCTTCACTCAAATGGAACAACTGATGGACACATGTTGGTAAGTGCACAGCAAACATGGACAAGCTTGTCAAGTAATGAATCAGTTTCATTACTCTTTGTCATAAGGTAATCAATGGGAATAGTGATGCTGAGGATCATGTATTTTTGACGGACACTACCAATAACTCATTCAACATGAATTCTTACATTGGCAATTTTTCTTGTTTCCTCTACTTCAGTGCCACTTAACTGTGGTTTACCTCGTGTAAATGCTGGAATCCTTAACTCCGCTCCTACAGAACCAATAATTTCTTGTATATCAAAGCCTCTATCTGCTAATACTATATCACCGTGGAGAAGATGATTGGTGAAATCACTATTATTTGTTAAATACTTATCACTAACACGACCTCCCCATCCCTCAGAAATGTAACTTACAGAACCTTAGGGAGTGATGCCAATAAGATATTTTACAGTATTATGATGCTTGTACGTTGACCATGTCTGGGTTCTAGCTGTCAAATTGGATGGTCTATCAATAAAAATCTCAAAACAGTCTATAATAACAGACACTCTGCGTCCAAAATACCTTCTGAATACCATTGGCATTGTTTTCCATAAATCCTCTCTATCTGGCCAGAACACAAGTTGTTTTAAGTTGATGTACAAGACATCCATAACCTGATTAAATGTCCTGGAAATTGTAGCTTTGCTGACACCAAACCTGTAACTTAGGTCAAGAGTGGGTAAATTCAGTCTGAGTCTCATTAATGTAATAATTAACTTTTGAAACTTTGTCAGAGATGAATGTGAAGACTGACAAATTCCATATGATACACGATTGAACAATGCAATTAGTGTTACAAACGAAGGCAGACCAGTATAATATCGTACTTTATCATCATCACCTTCAAAGTCTTCAGTATTATTTGCTTTCATTTTATGAACTATCTTCTTAAGTAGATTATTCTCATGTTTTAAAGATTCATTTTCTGACTTAATTTTGCAACTTTTAAGTTCCTGTTCGGGTGTAATATCATGCTCTTGATATACTGGTTCAGTGTCTGATTCTGCCTCACAAAGTTCCTCTTCAACTTCAAGATCAAACCGCAGGTTCCGGAGTCTTGATGCTTCCTTGCGCTCCTAAATGACAAAGAACACAAGTCCTTACAATAAACCTTATATATATGATGTAAATAATTTTTAAGATTGAGGGGAATATCTGTGTTACATACTACAGCAAAAAACAATTAACCTTGCACCCCTCAATTTGACTTCTTTTGAATGTTCAAGGAATTTCAAAATGAACAGAAAGACAGAAACATTTCATTTAATTAAGTGTCACAAGTCAGTAACATATGAAATATACATACATCAAAAATATTAAACATGTTTAGGGACCCTTCATAAATTATGGCCAGGGGGGTGATGATGATTTTTATGGAGAACCATGAACAATGTGACTGGCACGCCTAAAATTTATGCACAAAGTAAGTGACCCCCCTCTGCATGTTGTGTACAAAATCAATTACCCCCCTTCCCATATTTTGTAAGCCTAATTATTAAATATTTCCATGTACAAAATTGCTGACCCCCCAAGAAAAATTTGTGTACAAAATTGCTGACCCCCCCTACCTCCTCAGAACAAAATCAAAATGGGTGACCCCCATTAAAATCATCACCATCACCCCCCAGCCATAAATTATGAACGGTCCCCTTACTTTACCTGCAGACGGGAGAAACGAGAACCCTTGTTGTCATTGTCAGACTTGCCATAGCCAAGTTTCAAAGTTGGTATCCAATCGGGATGGGTGTCCTGATACAAGGCCGAAGGAGAACCTGGAGAAGATTATTTGATTATTATCGTCATCATCACAATATTACACAATTATTGTCTTGTGGTGTTAACTGCATAATTGTACTGCAGTATGGAGGCATGCAGAGTTCAGGCATGTTCCTACTGTTAAATTATCGGTGACAGCCTCAATTTAGCCTGATATGTCACAGATCACCTGGACTATTTCATATATTGTGGCCTTATATAATTCAGCGAAGCGGGTTAAAATTCGTGTATTGAATTGATCATGTCGACGCAGAAACGAATAATTTCGTGACGCCAGAGCTGGTTTGGAAAGACAAATAATTCCTTCTATCGGTGTCATACTACTACTGACAGGATAACGAGTTTTGATTAGTAAGACAACCGAACCTACTTTCGTATTACGCAGAGTTACCGGCCATAGCCACATATTGTACTTACCACCAACAAAATGATCGCTGCACACACGCATGTATTTGGTATCCTTGAATGCAAGATCCTCCCGATTGACAGCTGCAAACCACAAACGGCGCCGTTTCTGACTGAGATCTCTTGTTTTCTCATCACTATTACTAATAATAGCTGGGAATCTGAAAAATCTCTTCTTGTCTCGGGTTGCACGATTACTACATTTAAACACCGCGCATGAAACGGGCATATCGGCATCAGGTGGAATATCGCACTTGTTTACTTTTCGCGCTTCCAAGGTTGACAACCAACATGGCGGCCGCGCACTGCATCATGGGCACTGAAACCGCTCTATAGGCGTTCGTGTTAGTGTATTTTCAAAAAACATCCCCAACCGATTCTAAGTTCGTCGGCAACGTTTCAGAATAGTCATTAGTGATTTCATGGAAAACTGATATCAGTGATCATCAATATGCAATTTTAGAAATTCAATACTCCCAGTAATTATCCGATTTTCACATTTCAAAACATACAGGAAATAACGCTGTAAATCGTGATTTCGTGTTGTGTCAAAAATGGCGACATTTACGATGAAGCCTATTTTGAAACGTCTTTTACAGCACTTTAGCTTTGTCTGAGATAATAGTTGATGGTATCAAGAAACAGGGAATTTCCCGCAGAATTCAAAACTATGAATTCCTTAGGTTTTCTTTGTGGTCTAATGTTCATGAATGCTGCATTACGCTGGACAATAAACGCCATGTTGTCACCATGCAGCTAGGTGTAGAACTAATGCTAATGGTAACGTTTGTGAGCTAATGTACCCCCTCCCCTTCCCTTACGTTAAGTTAACGTGGTCTTAACGGACCGTTAAAGGTTTACGGCGCTTTGAGCAACAGGCTTTCGCTCTCTTAACGTTAACGGTCCGTTAAAATTTAACAGGCTTTTGAACAACCGGGCCCAGAAAGCATTCTGGTCACTCACCATGTCATGCTCATATTTAAAACTTCTTGATTCTATCAACCATCAAGGTCAAAGACTGTCTTTGATCTTTCAGAACCTCTCCTACTGACAGACCGTACGTCGAGGCCGATGAGCCAACTTTGAAACACGTTTACCCTATGTCACAAAACTATATATTCTAATGAATCCAACCCTGCATACAAGTGTGTTTTGTAATCCTCTTTTTGAGTAACTGTATAATAAATAATCATTATTAGCTAATGGAGGATAGAGCAATTTGATAAACTTGGTATCCAATTCTGATAACTATGCAAATTACGTCAATCCACGAACTACTTTCACAAAACTCCACACACGCCATGTGAATCCAAAAACGTTAACATTTCATTGATGACAGCGGTTCTGGAGTCATCACTGCAGTAATTGACTTTGGAAAACATGAAACGGAATAATTCGTTCAATTTGAAGGCGATCATCTAAGAAAGGTACCAACCAAGGATTTCGATCTATGGAACACAATACAGACGACGAATCAATTCCGTCAGGTATCAGAAAGATATTGATGAGGTGATTACCCGCAATGAAAATAGAAACACTGCTTAGAAACCCTGCCCGATTTTGTTGTTGTTTTTAGACAGGTTATGTGTGCACTGTATTAGTGACTAGTCACAACCATATGTCGCCGTCATGAACGACCTTCACCTTGGTGTACCGCTAAGTATTCTTACGCGAATGCTCGATTCTTTTCATATAAATTTACGTCCGATATGCTATATGATATTAATGTCACGGAAACACACTCGGTTAATGATATCTATTTACTTGTTCCACCTCTTGGGATAAAAATAAAACCATTAATTTGTGCTGCTAACATTGAACTGGATAATAATTATGTCTCCTTTATTCTTGCTTTCTTTTCTTTGGCAATAAAAAGACCACAAATACGTTAAAAATGTCAGAAACAAATAGGTTACAGTACAGACAGGAATTTAATCAGTTAAGAAATAATTATTATACAGATATGGATCCAAGGATGGTCACGCAGTTGCTTGTGCTACTGTCACTGGATCAAGAGCAAAATCTTCTCGATAGCCAAGTAACAGCTCAATCTTCACAGCTGAAGCATATAACAGCTCTTAAATATATCTTTCTTTGCGACTTACTTCCTTGTCTTCGGGCTATTAAAGATTTCTTTTGTAATAATCCAATTATAATCGAAATAATAGAAATATAGAAAGATCTAGCTATTAGGTCTTTGAATTGCATTTAGAAGTGATACACATAAGGAAGAGCGTTTTATGGATGTCAACTTCTATATTACGTTGCACACAAAAGCCGATGCTGCAGCTAAAGCAGCTCTCGACAAGCCCTTATCTCCACTGCTGATCCCGTACAGTGATTTCAAACCCACTATCAAAAAAAGCTATACTCGGGACCTCAAGTGGGACACTCAAGTAGGAAGAAATAAACTTCATGAATTGAAGCCAACAATTGGTTACACCTACTTGGGTTGTCAGTCAAGACGTGATGAGGTAATTTTACGACGATGTCGTATTGGCCACAGCCGGTTTACACATGGACCCCCCATGTGTGTCTCTTGCGATGAAGTTTTCACCATCAAGCATATTCTGCTTGACTGTGTGGACTTATCGTCTACAAGGGACTCACATTATGATGTAACAAATCTGAAAGATCTGTTCTCCCGCGTGAGCGCTCATCCGAGGGAACTTGATCTGTATCATATATTGTAACTGTGTACTGTGACTAACAAATTGCCTGCTTTTAAACTTAGTGCTATGACTTTTTCTGTTTTTAAATGACAATGTAATGAATAAATGTTTTTGAAATAAAACTCATTTTGACTCTGTACTCACAATGTTTATTAATGCAGATTTGTTCTCGTCACTATATGGCTGGAATAATGCCGATGTGACGTAAAGCCCAACTCAACTCAACTCAAAGTATATTCTTACTTAAAATTGTAAAATAGCTAAAACACACATTTTGGTTTCCTTTTCACATCAGATGCTCCATTCTATTCCCACAGAGGTTACTTGTCATATCTTCCTACGAACCTCTGTTCTAATACGGCCCTTTCATGGTGCGAGTGTTCAGAATTCGTGATTGGTTGCAATCAGATTTAGTTGTGCAATCAGCGACGTTGTTTCAAAAGTGACCATTCGCAAGGACTCGGTTATGTCCGTATGCTTCGGAAAATGTGGAACCTCTTCCCATGCGCGATACGCAAACGTTACTTCTAGACAGAACTCAGTGATGTAATGGCGGATCAATGGTGTCACCATCGCCCTCGTTGACAACTGACAAGCTTGCCATTAAATGTCTTGTGTGTCACATGAACACAAGTCCCCGGCAGAGAAGAGGGATATTTGAGGCCCCATTTTTACTTGCATCGATATAACACGTGCTCTGATTGGATAGAAAGAAGGCAGGTAATTCGTGTTGCGATGTTTTGCCGCTAGGGGATTTTACGAGAACCGGGAAATATGGCCGTATTAGAACAGAGGTTCGTAGGAAGATATGACAAGTAACCTCTGTGGGAAGAGAATGCAACCCCTAGTGTACAGTACACTTTCCTCTGCACTTAAAAGAACCCACGAATCCGTTGGTATTTGACCAGATGGTGGGCACATGAATACGTGCAAAGACCTAGTTGCGGGTACAGCAACGTGCAGTGAGCATGGACAAAGTACTGTGACTATGTGTCCCAGTCCACCCAGCTATGAATAGGTACCTCGTAATGATGAGAAAGCCACAATAACTCGGTGCGCCTAGTGGCTGCAAGAGTTGTATACTCCCCAGGGAGTTGAGATTGATAATGCGATGTGCCGTTGAGATTGACATCCAATGATCGAGGGAAAAAATACCAGCGCCTTGAGCATGCACTAGTGCGTGGATATTTGCGCTATATAAATATCCTATAATAATAATATAATAATATTTAATGAAAATGCAAGCTTACACATTCATAATGTCCAGTTAAACCACGAAGGGAGCAAAAAAATGCGGCGATTTTTTCCATATGTAACATGTAATAATACCCCCTTACCTTTTTCTTTTATATTTTCATTTTTACGTAAACGGAAAATTATTATAAACAGATTTCTCAAATAATATGCATGGTCGTCTGTTTCCCGATACCAGTGGCTTTCCGCTCGGTAACGTGATACAACAGTTGGAAATACCTCCGTTTTGGAAGCTTCGTATGAATAACATGTGAGGCAATTCGTTTGATGGCGGGCATCGTTCGAAAGCTCTGAACATCAACAATATCAGCACCTTGCCAGGAGTATTTTCGCAGTTGTAAGAAGCGATTTTCTTGGATAAAAATTGGTTTCTAATGACGCTTTTCTGCCACTGTCTGCTATGAGGATCGTGATTGGTCAAAATAATGCACCTGACCTAAGGCAGCCAATCATAAGACAGCAATGGATACCGTCCTCGTAAACAAAAACTTTTAGATTCAGACGAAAGTTTTGGGAATAATCATGCTATTCTGAACGTGTTACGCAAAACATCACCATAATACGTATCTTATGGAACTTAGTGATCGTATCGTGCTATGTTATGACCTGTGACAAAGAGGCTTCATGCATATATTTTAGCATTAAACATTGTGTCCGAGCGCGAAGTTCGAGGCGATGAAAGCCGAGATGTCACTTGAATTACATTACACGATCGCACAAAAAAGATGGAAATAGTAAGTTGTAATGCACGTTTGACAACTTTTATGAGTACCGTTGTTGATTTTATTCTTCCGTTTATTCAATTTGTTTAATTAAGTGTTTTCAGACATTGTTAAAAGTGACAGATTTAATAAATGAATCATACGTTAGTTAGGTTCCTAAAATTATTTGATATATCATTTTGATGCGACTACTGCCTGGCCGGTGTTCCATCTTTTACAGGCCCAGCAGGTGAAGAACCACAAGGGCAGTGCTTCAGCAGGAAAACCATTCCGATGGTACATTTGAAATATTATACTAATATATGTAAAACAACAAAATATGAACTAATGTGCATATTTCAGTATTGTCAAAGTTGCAATTTGGTTACCATGATACTAGTGTTTCATTATGCTTATAGAGATAAAAAAAAAGCAGCAATTTGCTGAGGCAACATATGAAAACACCATAGAGGACACTAGAAGCATCAAACTTGAGCAAAAGAAGCTGCAACTTGAAATTCAAATGTTAGAAAAAAGATCAAAAGAAATTAGATTCAGAAATTCAGTTGCTACAGGTCAAATCGGTCTCCTATCAGCTGAAGATGAATGCGGAATTTGGAGTTTTTTTTTGGAACAAATAACTTCCAAATTTACTCAAGATTTGGTCTTAGATTTTTAAGCAGAATTTTTTTGAAATATTGAAAGTAAGAACTATTTTGTCTAGAAAATGTAAATTGTAGTATTTGATCAGAAGAACTTTTAATTGAAACAGCATTCGTGCCACTCTCCTGGTCCAGTTGGTATTGCTGCAGGGAGAAAAAGGAGAAAGAAGATGAGAGAAAGAAGAAAGAGGACAAGATAAGACGACAGAGAGAGGATGGAGAGGGAAGAAAGACGTAGAAAGGATCCAAATAATCTTTTTAGTTGGCCACCAGGGGTCAGAAGACATCGCCAATAAGAACGGAAGGAAGAGATCTACTGAAACGAGGAAGTAAAGGTGTTAATCTAAAATACCAAACCGAAACCGAATTGATACTTTGCCTGCAGTTTATTGTCTTGCTATATGCAGATGATGCTGTCGTATTCAGTGAAGACCCTGAAGACTTACAACAATCACTCGACACTTTTCATGTATATTGCTCACGATGGAAACTAAAAGTAAACTTGTCCAAAACCAAAATAATAGTTTTTGGAAGCGGGCCTGCTAAAAACAGTAAACTAAAATATAAATTCACGTTCGGCAATCAAACTATCGAAATGGTTGATACTTATACCTACCTTGGAATAAAGTTACACAGAAACGGGAGATTTGTAGAAGCCATTAAAGTCTTAGCAGAAAATACAACAAAAGCTATGTTCTTATTATTAAAAAAAGCACGACGAGCTAATCTATCGTTGGACTGTTTAATATCGGCATTTGACACTTTGATTGCTCCGATCCTAATGTACTGCTCTGAAATCTGGGCATTTGAAAACATAAAACTAATTGAAAAGGTTCATTTAAGATTTCTTAAGTTGGCAGCAGGTCTTCGAAATTCAACACCAAACTATATGATTTATGGAGAACTTGGTAGGGAACCCCTCTACATCAAAATATATAAACGTGCTATTCTATCCTGGCACAAAATGGCAAGTCATAATGAAACTCCAAAACTAACAAATATTATCTACAGATTTATCACCAGTAATTTCACTGACAACACTGAAAAACTACTATGGACAACGTTCGTTAAGAAAATATTAAATAACTGTGGATTAGGTGATATATTTGACAATCCGTTTATGTGTTCTTCACGGTGGTTAGCTTGAAAAGTTGAAGAAATATTGAAAGACCAGTTCCTGCAGAACTGGCATAGTTCCATTATTGAAAGCCCGAAAGGTGTGTACTATAAAATGTTTAAAGAAAATATAAGTTTTGAAAAATACCTTTATCTACCAAAACACGTCTATTACCCAATCTTGAAATTTAGAACAACAAATCACAACTTACCAGTTGAAACTGGACGCTGGTCTGATACCCCAAGAGTGGAACGTTTGTGCCATCTATGTAATTCCCCGGCGGTTGGTGATGAGTTCCACTACCTGTTCAGGTGTGAAGCCCTTCTCCAGCCGCGGTCTATACACATACGTCAAGATCTCTACGAATGGCCTAATATGTTCAAGCTAAAAAAATGTTTATCTAGCACCAGAGTAAAAAATGTGAAAGACCTGTCTAAATTCATCAACATCATCTTCAGACTAGTTGCAGCTGCATGAGAAACATGTTAACTTACTTTGTCATATTTCATTGAAAATTTCACTATATATATATATGTGTTTACCTTATATTGCTGTCATCTTGATTGATTATATTATCATATGCGAATTTATATTGTACTTTTCTCATGTACCACCGTTGGTGGGTTCTCTTGAGAATAAACTGTCTGTCTGTCTGTCTGTCATAGTAGAGTGGTGGACGCCAGCAGAAGAATAGATTCTTCTGCTGAACATTGTATTGTAAATATATATATATATACAAGTGTAAATAATTATAATTGTAAATTACATTGTAAATACATGATAGACCAATTGTACATATATATATACAAGTGTAAATAATTATAATTGTAAATTGTATTTAATGTTGGACCAAATGTAAAAAAATTCACAATTGTAAATATAACGTAAGAATCTCATACATATATGTATTTATTTATTTTGTTTTATTTTACCAGAACTAAGGTTAAGGCTAAGTAAATAGGTGGTGTCGGTACAACCTAAGACAGATCCACACCACTTGACGTACAACAAAAGACAGATCGTCCTGTAAGTAGGTGGCCACGTGAATTTATACACTATGCGAGGGCGCATTTGTTTTTCTTAGGGGGGGGGAGTTGAAGCGCAATAGGGTATCATTAGCTTATCTTAAAACGTACTGTTCATTACGTCATTCTGCACGTAACTGTCGAATCGAATGTCCATCATACTTCCGGTAGAGTCCTAGGTTAGATTATGACTTTAGGAAGCGATTGTACATCTTTAAACTATTTCTCAAGTATATAGAGAATACATGTATTACCTTACTGTCAGAATACCATATGTGCGTAAGCCCTACAGTTGTTAGAATCGTCAAACAGCGTAGGGATGACAGGTTGTTTTATGGGTGCCGCCACCTTTGTTTACGAATCTCTCGCATGGTCACGTGGTCACTGCAGCGGGTGCATTTCGATTGTGACGTCATTGTAATTAAGTATAAAAGGGAGACGCTACCCTGCATTTCTTGGAAGCATTAAGCAGCTATACACATACGCAGGACTCGATACAAAGTAAAGAGGTGACGATGGCAGAACATTCACCAGGACTCAGTATATTTTATATAAGTAATTTGTAAATGTTAACCAGGACTTATAAGAATTAGTAATAATGAATTTGGGGAATTTCTAATTAGGATTAGCAGTCAGTTGGTACTATGTAGGTAGTCACGATCGGGATGCACCGACTTAGAGTATTTTTCTAAGTGTCTTTTTAAGTGTATATATGAAGATATGTTACTGTAATAATAAATTATTATTGTTGTTGAAATACATCTTGTACGTTTTTATACAAAGTTTCTAGTTGTTCCAAAAGTTTCGGAGTTATGGAAAGTATAAGTTTCGCGGGTTCAGAAACCAATGCCAAGTCTAGCCATAAGTAAATGTCAGCTAGCTAATTATATATGCAAGGAATATCGGGTCAGAGGTTAAAGGGCTGTCCTCCCCAGGAACTGACCAATCAGGAACAAGTACATTGTAATGTCAATATGGCTGACGTTTTCTATGAGCTAGACGCGAAGCACAGAAGTCTTCATTTCAAGCGAATTTAAACTGAACACAATAGTTTACATATCACAAGTTTATTATCTTAACACGTATTCCCTACATTTATCACTATTCAGCAATATATATTCTTGGAGTAACAAGCAAACTCGTTAGTGTAATGCAAATTAGGGGGCGGAATTTAGACATGTTTTGTAAACAAACTCGCACTACCAGGTTATCAATGGGACTATGTAGATTCTACACTTGTACTTTCGCATGCACAAGGGTACATATTTTAGTGACTCTGAGCATGGAATAGCATACCCTCCCCTGTTTGGCGTTACAGTAACATTGAAAATGTTGTATGTATGTGATATTATCTGTATCCCAGTTTCTCCTGTTTTCGGCGACGTAACAGCGATTCGCGGTACATATGTAACCATGCTATCGTAATAAAAATATTTTACATTCAAGACAAAGTACGTTAGCCAAGGTGTTTCCTCTTACTTTTTTATGATTCTCTCGGCTTCGTCGGTTGAGCAAGGCCGCCATGACCGTAACGTTCTATATTTGGCAACTTGAGCATTACGTCACCAGTTTTCGGCGATAACGTTATACACAGAATATCTATGGTGTTCCAATGTGGATATAATTCATCAAGGCAAATTCGTGTCTTCTAGTCACTTGTCAATCTTTAAGAGTTAAAATAAAATGTCAGTTCAACAATTTCAAGCACAGATAACGATGAAATCCAAACAGGTTATATACACTGTTGATGACAGTTTATGAATGCAGTTCACTCTTTCACTGGGCTGTGATCACAGTGGGGACAGAAAAATGCCGCATGTGTACGTAAAACGGTGACACTTGTACAAAAGACAAGGTGAACCCAGTGACCACATTTGTCACACTGTGCCCCTTTCACAAACGTGATTGAGTCACAACGATGCAATGCATCGGGTGTAAATTTTCCGCACACACAGCAAACTTCGTCGTCATCAGTTGCACTGTCGGAAAAACTGTCTGAGAAGGTTGTTGATGGGGGCGGAGCCTTGCATTTCTTGCGTGCAGGTCCTTTCCCTTTTGACTTATTCTGGGCAGAATTCCCTTTAGACAACAGGGACGATTTGGACAACGATGTAGTGCCGCTTGACTTCTTCTTCCCGTTGCCGACTTCCTTATCAGCCTTCCGTTTCTCTGGATGCTGTTTCTTGTGCTCGGCTATCCTGTCAACAACTGCCTGATCTGTGATGACTTTCCCGCCAACGATTTTACTGATGGTGTTCCTTGGCTTGTATGTTTGAACATTTCTCAAAACTTCTCCACCCCGACATTCCAAGAATGTATCAAGTCTGTCGTCGGTGTCCTGTACGAGCGTACCTGTTGAACTTGAAACCGCTGGTGTCGGGTCTAGAGAAAGATCGGGCCGGCATTACAGCAAAGTCATCAATCACTTCTGGGTTGAGGGGGAAGATTCCTGATTTTGTGAAAGATGACAAAATGTTAACAGGAGTTAACGTTGAGTTGAAAACACGACATGCTATGCTGCATATATCATGCTTTCCGATAGCTTTTCCAGAGTTCACTCTTAAGAATGAATGACATGATCGTATCCATGTCGTCTCAAAAGGCCCGTAACATCCGATGTCCAGTGGCTGTAGGAGGTGGCTTGTATGAGGGGGAAGAACAAATAGGACGATGTGATTTTCCCGTGCCCATTCTATCAATCCAAGGGAAACGTGACTCTTGTGTCCGTCATAGAGGATGAGAACGGGAGAGTCGTTTTCATATACGTGCTGAATACTTCAGTATTAGACCACCCTGTCTCTGAAACTGTGCCTCCAGTACAGGGTGTAGCTCCTGATAACAGCTCATCTCTCATACGATGTCCAGGAAATACAAGGTAAGGGGGAACGCTGCCACCAGCGGCAATCATTGTTACCGTTTGTGATTTCCCAGATGTCACGGTCTGTTGTTTGCAATGTATCCCGGCGACGATTTTTGGTGGTGTTACATCAGTTGATAGTTCCTTTTCATCGATATTAAAAATTGCCTGGGGTGAACTTTGAAAGTTGTACTTTTGCATGACGTTGGAGAGTTCTGTGAAATACCGACTGATGTTTTCTTTGGTGGCTGATCTCGCCCTCGCTGCTTCAAGTTTCCTCGGTTTCTGTACTTTAAGTTCCGGCCATCTATCTAAGAAACTGTACAGCCATCGGAGACTTAAAGGATGATCTCTGTGTCCTTGATTGACAGCGTAATCGCTTGCAAGACACTGAGCCCACTTTGTGAATACAAGCGAGACACAATTTTGCAGTTCTTTCGGTTGAAACAATTTGCAAACACAACACACTTCGTCATCACCCTCATTGTCCGTGTCTGTACCGCTGTCACTTGCGACAACCTCACGTACATGGAGCTCCTGACGCGTATAACCATAGCCAATCTCCCATAACTCTGATATGGCTCGCTAAAAAGGATTCTTCTTGTGAGGAGAACCGAGGCATGGGACCCGACTTGACAGTATCTACGCTGATATTGCCCAACAAACGATCCTTAGGGGTAGAAACCGGAACCCCTAACCTGGCTGCTGCTCTCTGTGCGGACACATTTTCTTCTACCACTAGTCTGTAAGCATTATCTAGATTATCTCTGGTGTTATTGGACCTATACGGACCGCGCACAGTCGTATTTGTCTGATAGGATACAAGAAAAACCTATCAGAAATTGTTTAACGTTACGGAGAAATTGGATAAGGATGGCCTGAAAATGTTTCCGTAGTTTTTTAATCGAGCGGCATCTTACGTCACAAGTCACGTGATATAATGTTGACAAACATCATCGGGTAGCAGACGATGCAAACGAAGATTGATAGTCCGCGCAATTACCTTACTTACACAGCTTTATAATGAGGTAAAATAAAGTATTAAGAAAATTCATGTTATTATTTAGGTACAGCTTATTTTTTGTTATTCTTACCTTCCCGATTTCCATTATTGAAAACTTTTTTCACGGAGTAGGTTGACGTGACCTCCTTTCAGGAAATTTGCATACTGACCCCTGACCTCGCGCGCGTTCGGGCGAAATCACGCGAGAAGTACGATCGCCGAAAACAGGAGAACGCCGAATTCATGTTACGGTGGGATATCTAGTATGCCATCAAAATCCAGGTTTGACTTCGTGGATTGATTTATTTGCTAAACTACAAGCAGACCTCAGTAAGCGAATAGGCTCGGTACCACTGTATTTTCCGTCACAGGGGCGTGTCACGCTTAGAAACAGCGTTAGAAAGACAAATAGGTATATAGGCCCTACCCATAGATGGCCTTGACGTTCAAGTGATCTGAGCAGAAACGAAATTGGGCCATCCGATTGGTGGAAAATATAATATACTGTAAGATTTTGACTATTTGCTAATGGGCGCGAAATATGAACGTTGCAATAATCCTTTATTTTGGATGATGTACGGAACAGTAAATTGTTAAGAATAGTTTTAGAGGTTGTAAAAATGCATTCGATATTGATTCATTTTTAGGAAATTATATTTATAAATATTTAACCTCTAAAATTATTCTTACAAATTTACTGCTCAGGTCACTTAAATGCCAAGGCCATCTATGGCCGACAAGTGAGTATGATTGCCGATGGTTTTGGAGAAAATGTCTGCTTACTGTCGAGGAAATGATTTGTAGATGTTGCAATTAGTTTTTAGACCCGTGGAATGGCGCTGCCGATCGAATCTAGTCCTACATGGGTGCTGTCAACGTGGCTGGAATTAATAAACGAATTTAAAAGGGGAGTTTTCGCAGTCTTGGGTGATCCATGATTTTGGCTTGGAATTGCGGAGGTAGCTGTTTTCGGTGGGTCGTGGCGTATAACTTTTGAAATAATGATCCGATTGTCACCATTTACAGCTCATTTTGTAGGGAGATCATCTTGCTTTCGATCCGTATGCCTCGATGGGGCCTTGAAAATAGTTTACGTGGTGAAATCTAACTTTGATTGAGGATCGTTACGCTTTCCGATACTAGAGTAGGGCCTATATACCTATTTGTCTTTCTAACGCTGTTTCTAAGCGTGACACGGGTTTTCCGTGTGTTCATGTAGATCTAGCGATTCTCAGGTATGACGTCAGGTGACCATCTACCTCATTATCTGGCGTAATCGCGAAATGCTTTCGAGGGAGGTGCGTTTTAGAATCCTAATACAAGCGGTATAATGAATTATTACCGTTTTTAACTGTATTTTGTGGATATTATATATACCCAGGGGTTCATTAAGAGCGAAACTAAATAATGTGAAGTGGCCTTTTTAAAAATCCTTTAAGGCTTCCAAGTAAATGCAGGCAGATTTACAGTAGCGACTCCCTTTTATCCCTAATTACAATGACGTCACAATCGAGATGCACCCGCTGCAGTGACCACGCGAGAGATTCGTAAACAAAGATGGCGGAGCCCATAAAACAACCTGTCATCCCTACGCTGTTTGACGATTCTAACAACTATAGGGCTTACGCACATATTTTATTCTGACGGTAAGGTAATAAACGTATTCTCTATATGCCCGAGAAATAGTTTAATGATGAACAATCGCTTCCTAATGACATAATCTAACCTAGTATTCCACCGGAAGTATGATGGACATTCGATTTGACAGTTACGTGCAGAAGGATGTAATGACCAGTACGTTTTAGAATAAGCTAATGATACCCTATTGCGGTTCAATACGCCCGATGAGATTGCATTTTCCTTGAGGGGACGTTGGTTTTAACACTCAAAAAGGAAAATATGATGGTTAGAGACTGTAAATCGTCTTTAGCATTTTTGGACAGATATATACTAGAACGTATTTCAGTACAAGCTCTAGACAGTGAAAACAGGCAAATGCAGGCATCGTTGAAGGAGAACATGGTCAAAGAATCCTTTCCTCTTGATGTGAGGTTGAACTATGTTGTTTGTATGAAAGACTCAGAAGGTATTATTTCAAATCGGGCTTAAGATGAACTATGATAACTATCAGGGTACCTTCCCTTCCCACATCTTTAAAAAAATCAATTCAAAGAAACTGTGTTAATTCATGACACACCATATCCAATCTTTGAAATTCACCAGTCTTTGAAAGAAAGATTCATTACCTATTTTACAAATTCTAGAAATGATGCATGACACCAACAACATTTTACAATCATATTCGTATGGAGTGATGGAACACAGTTTGGGGAGAACTCGTATCAAACAGGGGTTGACAATGCTAGGTGAAACGCTGTGTACTGCAGTAAAGGGGAACCATCTGTTAGCAGTATTTTCTGCAAAAGGAACTTATAAGTTCAACTGCTCTTTCTCAAATTATTGAATGCCACAACACCTCTTTGGCCAACCCGGTGTAGTTCATAACTTATGTATCGCTGTTAGGTCGCCTGCCACAGCAAGGTCATACATTTCAATTCAAGCAACGCTCCACAAACTCAATAATACTCACGACGTGTCACTATTTCGAAAAGCCTTTTCACCTGCCCTTGATTTGTAGCAGCTTTGTTAACATTTATGAGCTTTTTCCAAGTCGGTGAGTTGGTTGCAGCCTCAGCTAAGGATACCACGCACAGAGCTTGATATTTTGGCAGCAGAATTCACATCGATGCAGGTGCACCTGTGGAGCTCCAGAACCGATCAGTATAGCCACGGAAAGTGTATAAGTACACAGGCATTGTCAAACTCCCAGTTATGTACCGTCCCAGCAGTATGTCTCTTCCTCAGACCCAGTTTTCCCTTACATTTTGACTCCCAGTTGCGGAGGCATAGTGACAACTGATAATAAGGCCCACTTCCCACTCATCGGAAGACAAAGTTATCAACAAATAGGTGCAGCGAAAATTGATTTCCATTCACGTAGGCGCGAAAGACCTCTGCGCCTTTCGACCAGGGCCCCATTACACAAAGCTCTCGTAAATTTAAGATCTCATAACACCTACGATCTTACGATACCACGCTAAGCGCGTTTCACGAAAGTACCTTAGCACTCTCGTTGTTACGAGGTAACTTTTAGCTATCGTAATGCGAAATCTCTCCTTTGCTGAGAAGACTTGAAAAGAACATGGGTTGCGAGTTACGTAAACAGACAACCCATCGTACAATGGAGGACTTTGAAGTCAAAGGGAAGGGCGAGAAAAACTAATTGTCGTTCTTTGAATTGGACATTTTGACATCTGAAGTGGCCCAAAACAGCAGATACCTATTTGGTAAACATTTTAGCAATCATCATCACAGCTGTTGGAAAAAAGCGTCTCTGAGATGAGATTGCTGAAAAGTAAGTGATGATCGAGTCTTTCGTTCGTAGACTTCTTCCTATTTGACTCTGATTATTTCAGCTTAATTAATTTAAACGCAATACTTAAAAAACACAACGAATAAACACACACCTTACTTTTTATTTGTAACAAGTGTCATCAAAGTAAATGATTACATACTTTGTCAAACATAACATCATAAAAGATCGTGACAACCTCGCCATATATAGCGAAATTAGTGGGCGTGACAGGTTACGGCGTCCTTAGATACAAAATGGCTATGGTGTCGGTATATTACTTACAGTTGATAAATTATTGTTATGTAAAATACCTTCACATTCTCAACATAATTTCAAACAATTGTGTTAATATTTTATAAAAGATTATCTGTAAGAAGTCAACTGAAACCTAGCTTCCACTTCTGACAAAGGCGACTCACAGGATCGGGTGGTCAGGCTCGCTGACTTGGTTGAACGTCATCGGTTCCTAATTGCGCAGATCGCTGCTCATGCTGTTAATCACTGGATTGTCTGGTCCAGACTCGATTATTTACAAACCGCGGCCATATAGCTGGAACATTACGGAGTGCGGCGTTAAACTAACCTAAAGTCACTCTTAATTACAGTGGCTGGTGATCCATCTGACGACGACGACAGTTCCATTTTCACTGCCGAGGCCAAAGCTATCTTTTCAGCTTTGACCTATATTAAACAGCAGAATCATTCCAAAAACTTCATCGTTTTCACAGATTCATTATCTTGCCTTCAAGCACCCATTTCTGGTGTCCCCCGCCGTGATGTTGCTGGAATATTGCTAAAAGCGGCGTAAAACCAAACTCAGTCAGTCGGTCATTTTAGAACTTTACAACGACCTCTCTACTGCCCAATGTGACATCGTCTCCCAGCAAACATGACATAACTGGGCCAATAACGGCTCCCTTCGTCACTTGTAACTTCAGTAACGGCATTAAGAATTAACCTAAATGGCCCATTATGTATTTTACAGTACTGTCTTAACTGTATCGTTTTAATACTGGCCCAGTCGCAACATCACATTTTTTAAAGGCATTGTCTTACGTTACTGGGCCAGTATGCTCCACACAGTATAGGACTAAGTTATTGGTCCGGTACTGGCACAGTAATGAAATACGGTACGGGGCCACTACAGGGCCAGAACGTAAATGATGCATTGTGGGTAAATTGAATTGCATTGTGGGTTAAAAATGTGCCCGCCATTTTGTCGTCTGCTGGAGGTGAGGGGTTGAGGTGTCAGGAAAACATTTGGCCAAATATGTAGGTATTCCTTGAAAAAAACATATAAATCATATGTAACTTTAAGCCTAATATAAATGTGTACTAGAAAAGGTCTATTACCACTTTGGGTCCATTCAGTTTTGCTCCAAACAAAACTGTTTTTCCTTCCACATTCAAAATCTGAGTGCAGTTCCATTACCACAATCTTAACTACAGTAATGTCGTACTGGACAAAACGAAGGAAAATAGAATCTAAGCTAAGAGAAAACATACAGATTATTCAACAAGGGGTTTTACAGACAGAAACAGACACAAAGGAACATATTTCACCTTATATACAACAAAGAACATATTCTCCACCTGGTACATGTACAGACTATTATGAACATGAACATGAGCATGACTGTTCAACTAACTACACAGATTTAAATTGTAGTAGTAGCGTTACAAACACAGATGGTGCTGGATTTTCTTTCACCTACCAGTCTGGAAATGATCAACATGTAAATGGTAGTGATGATGATACTAATTGTGAAGGCAGTTGTGAAGATGAGCTTGATTGTGATGATGATGTTGATGGGCAGTTGTTTGAAATTCTTTCACACTGGGCAGTGAAATACAACATTTCTCATACTGCTCTCGGACATTTACTGTCCGCACTGTCCGCACTTAAGCAGTTTCACCCATTGCTTCCCAAAGACCCCAGAACCTTGTCGCAAACAGGAAAGGTAGATGGTATTAAGAATATTGCAGGTGGGGCCTACTATCAATTTTGGTGTGAAATCCAACATTCTTTTGAAGTTGTCATCGGATACTCACTTACAAAGGTTAGATACCATTCTAATACAAATAAATGTTGATGGTCTTCCCTTGATTCAAGACAAGCGTCAATCGGATCCATTCATCATTGGCTTGTTTTCAGGAAATCATAAGCCATCTAACCCTGAAACATTTCTGAGTGACTTTGTCAGTGAAATGGTGGGGTTGCAATCTGATGGTTTGGTGTACAATGGAAAGATATATAAAGTGAACATAGCATCATTTGTTTGTGATGCACCAGCTCGAGCTTTCATTAAAAGGGTTAAATCTCATTCTGGTTATTCAGGATGTGAAAAGTGTACACAGAGTGGTACCTATCAAGGGAAAATGGTGTTCTTAGAAACTGATGCACCCTTAAGAACAGATGTAGCCTTTCATGAGATGGTAGATGAAGATCACCATACAGGCCCAAATCCTATGAGGCAGTTGTCTATTGGCATGGTGACGCAATTCACACTTGACTACATGCATATGGTATGTCTTGGTGTCATGAAACGCTTACTTTGGGTTTGGAGAAAAGGACCCCTTCACTGTCGTCTAGGCTCCCAAACGAAAACCTTAATATCAGAGGCCTTGATGTCCCTTACTTGTTACATGCCACATGAGTTTGCACGAAAACCAAGGGCGCTTTCTGAATTTGATAGATGGAAAGCAACCGAGTTTCGGCTTGTCTTGCTTTATACTGGACCTTTAGTATTGAGGGGCAAGATACAAAATGAGATGTACAAAAACTTCATGCTTCTGTCAACTGCAATCGGTATTCTTGTGAATCCTTTATTTTGCAATGTGTACGCAGATTACGCACAAGAACTTCTTGTCTCTTTTGTTCACCATTTCTGTCAGCTTTATGGTACAGATCAGGTAGTTTACAACGTCCATGGCTTAGTGCATCTCGCTGAGGATGTAAGACGTCATGGCCCACTTGATGCATTTTCTGCATTTCCATTTGAAAACTTTCTCCAATACCTGAAAAGGTTGGTTAGAAAACCCAATTTTGTCCTTGAGAAGAGGTTGAGAGAAAAGTCTTTGTTGTCTTCATCAGAGAAGTGTGACAGTTTTGCACCATTTCAGGCAAAATTAAAACACTGTGATGGTCCACTTCCCCCAGGTAACAATTTCTTAGGGTGTGTCCAGTATAGAGAGGTCAAACTGAAGGAGTTTGTTGTTGAAATGTGACGAGGATATCTACATTGTTTACCAAACGTTCTTGTCGTCGGGAGCATTCTTTCAGTATCCCATAGACTCCAGGCGCCTTGATATTCACACAGTATCTGATGTGAATGATCAGCTCCTAGTTTCTAGAATACAGAGTGTCAAAGGGAAATATGTTCTGATGCCTTACCAGGGGAACTTTGTTGCAATCCCAATGATCCATACACGTGCATAAAAGTAAACAAAACATATGCATTAACTTTCAAAAATAAGAAATTCCACAACCTTTGCTGATGTACCAAACATAGAACATCCATTCACAGTTAAGTCAGTAAAGCTGGGACGTGGGATGATTGCACACATCTCCTACGCCCCAGCATAGCCGATGGGCTTGTATAACTGCTACTGTAGCTGTTTAGTAAGTGTCTTTGCTTGCATTTAGAGTTTATGTCAAAATCTTTTGATTTGAGACTTTGTCTTTTTGAAATCTATCCAGGTTGTTTTATAAATGAAAGTTTGCTCTTATAGCCAAAATGTATGTGGTCGTCGTCTTTGAAGAAAGCAACGAGGTCGAGTTAGTTGCTTCCAATTGGCTGCTGAATCAAACCAAAACCTACTGGCCTCCACTTCGCTCTACTGCAGCTGTTAAGGCAGTAAAGGAGCGAATTGAAGCAGAAAAAACATGGCCGGTATACAGGATCAGGGTGTTGGCTGCCTGTCGTAAGTAAATTTTGATTTCCTTTAAATTCTCTTGTCTTTTCTGAAGCTGATGTTACTGAATTGAAATATCATAGTTTTGTGAACACTTGAATTCATAGAATATAAATTTTATTTTACCTGTTTCTACAGCGCAAATGTTCTAGGATGATGTTATACATCTGCAGATAGCTATGAAGACGGTAGAAGAAAATTAAAAGTTGCCGAAGACACTTCAGACATACAAACAGAAGAGGAGGATTCTCTGGTAAAGGAGCGAGAAAGTAAGTGCTTTATGCAATTATGCTAAGATGAACTTTTTCCCCACCAGTCAGTTTGCTGAATGGCAGTCTATCACGAATAGGGTCACAATATTTGTTAATTTTCAAAGATATTTTGTAGTAATGTTTGATACACACTGGTGATAAAGCATTTCATACTATTATTCCACTCTGGTTATTATTGCAAGAGTTACAGCAATAATCTGTTTTTTGGATGTGCTATTTTGGTATGATCTTGTTTTGGTATGCATGTAATAATATGTTCTGTTTGGCCGTCAGACGAAAGCCCAAAGCAAGTTTCCTCCAGTGAGGATCAGGATGACGACTATGAACCACCCAGACCAAAAAAAGTGCGACCTGCTGTTCTACCACCAGCTCCACAGCCACCAGGGATTTCAATGCCTTCTACCACGGCAGCTACTGAGGTGGTTACGGGTATTTCCCTCTACCCGGACAACATTAGCATCAGTACATCATCAGCACATGCATCACCACCAAGACCTTCAACTTCTGCCCGGTCTTTGTTCAGTGTCCATATGCCTTCATCAGATTTCCCAAGGATCCCAGAGTCAAGTACCACTGCTACTCACATCAGACAGTCTAAGTACATCACAGCCATATATCACATGTCATAGCTTTAATATGCAAGATAAAGTTTGGCGATCTTGATTCACTTTTAAAATATGTTTGTAAGATTTTACAAATCTAATACAGGCGGAATCATGAATTATATTATATGTGTAATTTGAAGTTTCTGCTTACAGCAATGCCAGGTACTAATGAAGGGTCTCTGATCCCCGGACTTATATCTCCTGATTCAGCAAGAGTGAATGGTAATTATGTTTTTCATTACTTTCTCCTCAACAACTACAATAATATTACTCTCTCTTTCATGTCAGACCGCCGCCATATAGCTGGACTATTGCTGAGTGCAGCGTAAAAGTAAACTCACGCACTCTTTCAAGTGTCTAGTAGAATTCTTCAATATACGGTCCTGTCGCTTGTCATAAAAGGGCTCCAACTTGAATATTTCAGCTAAGGATAGGGCAATCATTAAAGCCATTTCATCAGTGCAAGTTGCTGTGGAGAGATTGGAAAAAGAGCTTGCTTCTCAACGGAAACTCCTCAATGAAATCTTGCTGAAGGTGTCCAACAGTGGAACACCAGAGGACCTCCAGGAAGATGTACAGTTTCCACTAACTGATGAGGCCGCCTCTTGAAGGCAGACTGGGGGAAAAGGCATTTAGAATGTCTTTGGTAAGGCTAAAGATTATTTTAGGGCAAATAGCTGACACTGGTGCACATGTGGTGTATGAATTTAAATATTCTGTACTAAGATACATTAAATCATCTTTTATAATTGTGATAAGTTTAGGAGTAGTAGATTAAGGCCTAGTAGCAATACTATATCTCAAGCTTATACTACTAGATTATATAGTCCAGTTGGACCTTTGTTTGTAAGCAGACTGACATGCTCAAATTAAGTATTAATCATGCCTGCTTAAAAATCATTTCAAAATACACGTTACTGTTATTATGTGTTCATTTTGATCCCATTTTGTATAAGTTATTTAGACTTTTCACCTTATTCTAAAATGCTATTGTAAAATGTTCTAAAATAATTGTCTTGATGACCTTTTTCAAAATGTTACCCTCCTAAAACCCAGCAACTTTACTTAGTGACCGAAACATTTGATATTTTCACAGGTTGATCGCCTAAAGCTTATTGGCGGAAGCACCGTGAAGGAAACCGTCCAAAGAACCATGAAGTATGTCCTTGGACTTACTATTGCTTCTCAGTATAACTGGCTGGGACAAAACTGTTGGAAGAACAAAGGACCAAGCAAGAAAGCCTTTGCTCATTTTCAGCTATGTGCTGCAATCACTAGTGAGTAATATAGCTCTCATATATAGTTCCGGATTATGTAGATTTGAGAATCGAAGTGAGTTGAAATTTATAGTCACATCGGCAATATTCCAGCCATATTTTGGAGAATTAAAGGAATATGTCAATGAAAGTTAGCACTTCAGCTGGAGTGCCTAGTCAATATATTGAACCATATGTGACATTAATGGTGGTCATTCCAATCAGATTTCAAATATGGTCACCATATTGAAAATGCCAGTTTTACTCATTGATCATTTATTTCTGCAGTGATTAAGCAGAAATTTGGTATGTAGGATTGCTACGACCCTGATGTTTCGTTTTGATCTAGATGAGCTACAGTGACTTGGAAACTGCAGTAAGACCAAGTTTCCAGGGCAACCATTCTTATAATGTTAAAGCTTTATTAAAAGAATAAGGCATTGCATATTAAGTTTGACAGGTGTGCAGAATAATTGGAACTTTATTTTTCTGCATAACAGGTTTGATGTTAATGAAAATTAATATCACATTCAACTATGTTTTAGGAGCTGTTCTAAAAAATCCTCTGCTTACAACAGCAACAGAAAAGGAGGCTCACAGTGAGATGATGCTTTGGCTGAGAAATTCGGGGGACAGGGACGGGGGCCGAAAGAAGAGGCTACTGGCTAAGGAGGCTGCGGTCACCACTCGCGATAACATGTCTGAGTAACTACAATATGCTGTATTTAAACTCAGAAGATATAAAAGATGTTTTCCTTTATCCCTTTTGTTTTCCTTTTAGCATGTTTAGCAAATTGAATACAGCGGGGTTTTGCTTCCAATTAGTCACATTAGTGACATGTTTTATAGATGAATCCTAGCACTGTATCAAATGTTGAACTCGTGCCAGTTAACAGTTTGCTGTTATAAAATTTTAAATGTAACCTAGATTCCTTTGGGGGAACAATGGACATAGTTCGTGTACATTTGCACTGTCTATTTACATCATGATACATGGAATTTTGGGTGCATCCTCTGGGGGAGGCGCGTCGCCTCGCTCACAGTGCCCACTTAACAGCTGGGTGGCCATGGACTGGAGCAATGTAGATTTAGTCTCCTTGGTCAAGGCTGACACAGGTCTAGTGTGGTTTCATACAAAAGGGTCCAGAATGTATAAGTGCTATGGTACCAGTACACAAAATTTCATACGGGGCCAGTACAAGACCAGTACACTGCCAATACAACGCCAGTGTATTGCTATTTGTACTGGGCCATTTCCACGCCAATGTGCAAAACGTTACTGGTCCGGTACTGAGATCCGTTATCAAGCCTATATTGTGGTCTTTATAATACCAGTACGGGCCCAGTAGTGTCATGTTAGCTGGGCTTATGCTGGTTGCCGGGTCACGTCGGCATAGCAGGTAACACAAAAGCCGATGCTGCAGTCAATGCAGCTCTTGACAAGCCCTTATCTCCACTGCTGATCCCGTACAGTGATTTCAAACCACTATCAAAAGCTATACTAGGGACCTCATGCAGAAAAGGTGGCACACCCAAGTAGGAAGAAATAAACTTTATGAATTGAAGCCAACAATTGGTTATACCTACTTGGGTTGTCAGTCAAGACGTGACGAGGTAATTTTACGACGATGTCGTATTGGCCACAGTTGGTCTACTCATGACTATTTGATGAAAACGTATGGGGATGGAAAACCCAGCCCCCATTGTGTCTCTTGCGATGAGGTTTTCACCATCAAGCATGTTCTGCTTGGCTGTGTGGACTTATCGTCGGGACTCACATTATGTTGTAACAAATCTGAAAGATCTAATGCAGACTTGTTCTCGTCATTGTATGGCTGGAATAATGCCGATGTGACGTAAAGTCCAACTCAACTCAACTATTGTCAACATTGAAAAAGAGAAGTTGGAAGTGTTGAGCAGATTAGCTCAGGCATTGGAGGAACGGAACCTCATTGAAAGAGAGAAGTTGGAAATAAAGAAAAGGAGAATGGAGTTTAATTAAGTTTTAAGTATTGACCCTGTAATTAAATTTTGAATTGATTGGACGCCATGCTAGTTGGTCTGTCATTGAAAAGTAATGGCATTAAAAAATCATTATTGAATACGTATTGCAAGGGAAAAGAACTATTAGCACCACTTGATCTGTACATACCTTTAAAGTATAGTATAGCAGTAATTTCATATTAAAAGATGTTGTTTATTTAGGCCTGCTTTCCCATTTGTCAGCTTTTTGTTATGTTGATGTTTTAACTCACAATACATGCAAATTCCTTATCCATTTTATGTAAATCTATCTCTAATGATATTTCCGCGTACACTTTTTCCATTATTCTGTGGTGAACCAACACGAAAACAATTATCATCATTCTCATCTTCATCTAGGTCATGATCTAAAAGACAGGACATATTTCTACTACGGCAAAAAATGTACAGCTTGAAACAGTCCATGATAATTTTGGAGCTTTTTGCTAGTGTGAAGGGAAGGCAGCCTGTGCTCTTATGTAGACATCTGAAATCAGGAAATCCAAATTTAGAACAATATATTTGTGTGTGTGATCAATATATCTGAATATAACATATCATATAATTATATGATAATCATATAATAATTGCAATATTTTAAACTGTTGAAAGGAATTGCAAATCAATCAAATTATCATACATTCTGTAACCTTGCAGGGTGTGACACCATACCTGAATCTTGATTTCAAAACACCAAAGGCCCTTCCTACTACATTTCTGGTTCTGCAGTGACAGCTATTGTATCGCTCTTCTGGGCGTGTGTGTGCCTCTAGAAGGGACGTCAAGAGCCATAAACGACTTGGATATCTGATGAAACAGTCATGGAAAAGTGAACATAGTATTTATTATTTAGGTATTTTCTTATAAAAGAAGACCATATCTTTATATATAGCGTTTATTGAAATCAAACTATGTTATAATAAATCTTTAAGATGTTACTTCCATGTATTGAGAATTGGCTGTGGATAAATTACCTTTTAAAAATTAAAAAAATTGATGCCAACTATCCAGGATGTAAAGTACATGAGTGAGTGAGTGAGTTATTGTTTAACGTCACATCGGCAATAGTTCAGCCATATCGTGACGAGAACATTTTATAATTATATTAAAGATGAATAAAGTTAGAAATTTAAAAACCTGTTGACGAAGAACAGTAAAACTACTAGTGTATCACAGATATCCATTTAAAACTAGCAATTCTACCATGGCTACGTAAAATGGTCGAATTTGATTGGTCAATCCATAAAATCAGATATCAATTTGGATTGAAAATGCGTCTGATTTCACGGCGCTTCACTGCGTACGTATATACAACACTGCCGCACTACTTCAGCTTGGCCACCAACATGACTAATATCAACACAACAGACGTGATGGAAATGCTGATGAAACATTTATTAAAACTCGAAAAATACAATTATACGATTTCTCCTCCACAATTATTAGGGGACTTCACTATCACAATTATTACCTTCTATTATAAAAATATTCAAACTCAATTGCAATCCACAGCCCCAAACATAAACAAACAATATCTAACACATAAATAAGAAAACCTTGTAAAATTACATCCCTATTTATCCGGTAAAACGTTCGTAAACATTTACCTACCTGGTAAATGGTATATTTGTTTCCGTTTAGAATGGGAAATTCGCAAGATAACGGTCAGGCGAAACACAAAATTTGCCACTCATACTCCATCATGTCCCGTTGCATCGTTCAAAATGTCAAAAACTGAACCATCAGAATTCAGTTCTCTGCCACCTTCCCCGAAGGCTGTCAACTGCTATGTTCGTACATTTTGAAAAGCTTGGCCACAATCCAGTCCCAAATGATGAGAACAATGTTCCAAGGAATCCCAAGTTAGTCGCATGTACACAAAGCTGCACTGTCACTCTTCTCGCATGCCGGGGTGGAGGCACGCACGTGAAATCATGATCGACTCTCGCCGGTCATAAAAATCAACGGTCTTTGATGAGTTACAGGTTATAGGTCGATCAGAAAAAAGGATCTATTCTTCGATTCTGCAGGGTTCAGGTTCGACAGTCAGTCAAGTATTTTCCACTGTCACTTCGAATTTCAACCTTTCGCAAAATGTAAACACTGGCTCGTCCGCCATTTCAAACTGTTGCGGAACTGTCTACTTCCAAGAAAATAAGTAAGTCAGACGATTCCATTATACTGTGGCCAGGGGGGTACAGTAACACGGCACACAAAACAATAGGCTGGTTTCGGTCTTGTGGAGTTATGATAATAAAAACCAAGCTCTTAGGTGTTACATTATTGCATTGAATAAACAGTAGTTTGTTTTCTTTGGACATAATTTATTATGTTGCAATGTTAAAAAGAATACGAACGGAACCTACCACTCCTTTATCAGACGAGTTCAGTTCGCCTCTCATCCCATGCCGGAGTACGCAGTGTCTTCCGCAGGACGAGGAAGTTCGATGTTAAATCGGTTATGGTAGAATGGAGATAAACATACTGTGTTTGGAAATTAGATGAATGTTAGACCGAATTGATAGTCTCTAAATTAATCAGCGTGAGGTTTCAAATGATTAATTTAGAGACTATCAATTCGGTCTAACATTCACCTAATTTCCAAACACAGTACGTTTATCTCCTAATTAAATCTAAAATATTGGAACTATAAATGACAATACAATATAAAAACAGGCTGTAGATTGCTAACGACTGAAGGTAGATCACCATACTATGGACCATGGGGACTTACAGTACATTTGCTACCTGCATGGACCCTAGCTGAATTTACACCATCCCTTCAGCTGTCAGCAAGTTTAGACAATTTAGCCATAAGTTAAAATAACACATATTCTACGCTTAAAAATAATGGTATGTTTAAATTTACTTTGAATGTTTTGGGACTTACGTACCCCCACAGGAGGACAATAATTTTACAATGCTTCCACCCGCTGTGAGAATGTAAAGCACATGTGTATCAGGTAAAACAAATTGTATTGACACTAACCCTGTGTCACCTAGTAGCCAGACATCTTCAGGGATTTTCTCCAGGTCTTGTCCCAAGGCAGAGTTGGAGAGCGCCGTTGCATCATGAGTTGCCCCAGGCCATCTGCTTACCACATTAAAGAATCAAGAAATTAAACATATCTGTGGGTTAGTTTATTGAATATGACCACTGTTGTAGTTTGATAGAAAAAAAAAGTCCTTTCCATTTCTATTAAGACTATTTAAAATTCACTATTTTTTTTTCCGACAAATAGTTTGTGTAACTTCACAATTATTGACAATTTTTCATGTTATCAACTCTAAATCATTATTTCATTAGCATTTATTTGTGAAGAAATATGTTACTTTTTTTCATATTTCAATGTATACTTATCATTTCTTTTGCATCTATATGGTATGTAAATATGTTCTATGGGCCTGTGACCTGAAACTATGACATAAACACAATGATTGATCAGTACTTGTGTTTTTCATTTAAATCTTTTTTCATTTTAGGAGAACTATTTTTTAAATGAACAATTATCATTTCCAAATAAAGGAACTTACTCCAGTTTGTTTTGGGATAGATCTAATGTTATTGACACAAGACACATTGATATAACATTATGGGACACGAATTGAAGTGACATCACTATTTAGTGTTGTACCTGAGTTTGTCATCGCACACAGCCTGTGCAGTTACTGCATGGTAAGCTGTCCGACACACGTAGGCGGGTTCCTCGTCACCAGTCGGAGCTTGGATAGGGATGAGGGTGCCGTCACTACATCCGAGAACTCGGGGGAAAAACAGCCAGTTGATGGAAACCTTCCTTCATGACGCGCTGCTCACTCATAGAGACTGGCTAGTGGATGTTGTCCAACGAATCACAAATGGCCTCTGTGGTAGCATGCAGGATAGGCGAAACCCTTGGGATGCTAATACCATGCAGTTAGCCAATCTTTTGGAGAAAATCGCAGAGTTACGAGCACTTGGGTTTCTGGTGAAATCGGCACGGAACGCTTAGTGTCTCTCTGAAGGTTGGGACGAGTGAGATGAATTAGCTCAATTCATATAGAGTTCTTCGTCACTTTCGATGTCCCGGAGCAGTGTCCGATCCCGAAAAACACGCTGTTTTTTAATACTTTTCTTGCGGAGTTTCTGTTCTAACAAGAATGTGAGTGAGTGAGTTTAGTTTTATGCCGCTCTCAGCAATGTTCCAGCTATATGGCGGCGGTCTGTAAATAATCGAGTCTGGACCAGACATCCAAAACTCTGAAGGATCTTTTTAATAATGTCAGTTCTCATTTAATTATTGCATTTAAAAAAAAAATTTAAGTCAATTTAAGTGTACCAGGTTTTTAATCGTAGAATATGTGTGCTTTTAATTTATGGCTAGATTTCTCTTCTGTTGCCAATGGCTGATGGGATGGTGTCAATCCAACTAGGGTCCATGCAGGTAGCAAAAGTAATGTAAGTCCCCATGGTTCCTAGTATGGTGATCTACCTTCAGTTGTTGGCGATCTCTAGCCCATTTTTACATTGTATTGTCTTCTTTAATTGGAATATTTTAGTTTTGTTTGCTAGTTTTATATTGATATCTGTGATTATCTAGTATTTTTACTGTCCTTCGTCGGCAGGTTTTTATAATAACTATATATATTCTATTACAATGTCAAATGTTCTTGCCGATGTGACGTTAAATAATAACTCACTGGACCAGACAATCCAGTGATCAACAGCATGAGCATCGATCTGCGCAATTTGGAACCGATGACATGTGTCAACCAAGTCAGCAAGCCTGACCACCTGATCCCGTTAGTCGCCTCTTACGACAAGCATAGTCGCCTTTAGTGGCAAGCATGGGAAGGCAAAAAATAAAATTCATATCTGGATCTAAACCCCAAAAGGCACATCTAGGGATCATGCTTGATATGTGTACCAAGTTTGATGAAGCTAGCATGTATAGTTTGGAAGATCTGCTCCGGACAAGATGACATCCTCATAGTCACAGCCTAAGTCGTGATTCCATGGAAACAGCAAAAAAACTAAATTCTGAAAAAACTTTCAAATAGCAAAAGGCACATCAATGGGTAATGATTAACATGTGTGTGAAGTTTGGTGAACCTAGCATGTAAACTTTAAGAGATATGCTCCGGACAAAGTTTCGGGACGGACAGAATGAACGCTATATACCCCCGTTACTTCGTAGCGGGGGTATAAAGATGGGTTATAAAGAGACTGGAATGTTTGAGTGTCAGGATTGAAGCTCTTGTTTTCATTAAAACGAAAATGTACTCAAAATAATAGTGTCTATAACTGCACTGTTCTTATAAAACAAGACAGATTCAGAATGCTAAGAGCATATCTATAATTCTTTCTTTTGATATCACAAAGCAGTATTAATTTTCAGCACATTAAAATAATATTAGACACTAATTATGTGTTTTGAAAAGCATTGTTAATGTCATTACACGTACGGCACCCATGAAAGGCCACCTCCTCGTGGTGGGTGCTGGGTCACGCTAAGCGCCTTTCAACCCCCCGTTGTGGACCCGGGGGGGATATTTTGGTCCACCAACCCGTTTGCCGTGGGTTGCGCCCCTGTGTCGGTGGAGGACGGGATCCTGGTGGTTGAGGGCACTGGTTCCAGGAACAGTGTTCCTTTGCCCAACACACCACTTCGGCCCTTACTTCACCTAGACGGGTGGTAGAACTGGCCCGGTTCTATCAATCGGCTGGTCACGCCGTGCCCTGAGCATGGTTAATGAAAATCTATTTATATATTCACTCGCTCATGTGAATGATATGGACATCAATAAATTTTGACTATTTATTACATCTTTGCCTAGAGTCCTATGCCAGAAGGCGGTGGCTCATGGGCCAATCTGGTATTAATGACCTCCGGGTTCTATTTGTCATCAGGTAATTGTCTAGGGCCGGACCAGCCTGACCTTTTACACTGTTTGACTATTATAGCTACCTGTGTCCTTTTTGCTGGAGTATAGCATCCTTGTAGCCCTGGTGTTGCAGTCGGTTTCCATTGCAACTCCGTCCTTGTTGACACTCCATGGCGGGTGGGGAGCAGGGTGTTGAATTTCCTTTATTATCATGGCTACCCAATTACTCACTGGTTCACGATCCAAAACTAAAAGACGGCACATTGACACTGACGCTGGAACGTCTTCTGATGAAGAATCTTTGTACACTGTTGATTCTTGGCCACGATTTCTGGTCGTGAATGGAATGGATGGTGCGCCCCTCAAACTTAATCCATTCGTTATTTCAAAATCCATCGAAGGCATATGTGGAACAGTCAAAATGTAACTCGTCTCCGCTCTGGTTCCCTGCTTGTGGAATGTGCAAAGAGACACCAATCTCTGAATCTTCTTAAAGCTCATCACTTTGCTACCACTGAGATTGCTGTCTCGATCCACAAAACGCTCAATTCGTGTAGAGGTATCGTACGTGATCGTGCGAAATGCCTATCCGATATGTCTGAAGATGAGATCCTATCTGAACTGAAGTCACAATGTGTCACATCTGTGAAACGGTTTAGTAGGAAAGATGGTGACAATATTATTCAGACCAATACGTATCTGTTCACTTTGGGCTTTCAAAGATTCCATCTTCTATCAAAGCTGGATACTTCAACTTAGGGGTAGACGTTTATATCCCTCATCCACTACGTTGTTTTCACTGTCAGCAGTTTGGCCATGGGGCTAAATCCTGTCGTAGCTCACCAGTTTGCACCCGCTGCAGTAAGAAGCATGTCAGCACTGACTGCACTGATACCATCAGATGTGCTAACTGCAGTGGTGAACACATGTCCTCTTCAAAGTCATGTCCTGCTTTTCTTACGCAGACTAAAATTCTTAAATTGAAGTATAGTAATGATATATCATTCACTGAAGCAAAGAGATTGGTTGCAAACGAGTCGTCTCTAGCCACTTCTACACTGACATACTCTGCCGCTGTCTCATCTATTACAAAGTTGATACAGGATGTCAAACACCTAATAGCTGGCTGTCAAATGGACAGACACACTTGTATCCAGTTGACACTGAAGACAACAACACACCATCTAAATTCGTTTCATCAGCTTCGCAAACTGAACCTCAGCTGCAAAATACAGCTCCTTCAGTCACTTTGCCCGTATTGGAATCACGACCTGAACCGATCAGTGGATTGAAAACCAACGTTTCACCTACGAGAAAAAGAGAAAAACAAAGAAAAAAAAGAATCCAGGGCCCTTAAACATATTGAGGTGCCTTCCCCATTGTTAATTCCTGCGGAGGTTCACAACACCTTTGAACCTCTTGCTATGGATGTCTCCCCATCGCTACCAGTGCAGCGTAAAGGACATTCGCACGGCTCACGACCTCCAGTTGAACCTCCATGAGCTACTCTGCTGATATAATACAATGGAATTGTAGAGGACTTCAGAAAAACATTAATGATCTCCAACTATTAATTCAGGATTTTAAACCCTCAGTATTTTGTTTACAGGAAACCTTCCTTAAACACAATGATAATTTTGACCTACGACAATATGATTCTTATCATTGTTTTTCTCCTCCGGGGGACAAGTCATCTGGAGGATCGTCTGTTATGGTGAGGCAGGGTATCATTCACAGTCCTGTTCCGCTAAATACTCCTCTCCAGGCTGTTGCTATACGCATAACGTTAAATATTGTTTTCACATTATGTTCTTTATATATACCACCATCTTATTCTCTTCAACAGTCTGATCTTCAAGCACTTTATGACCAACTCCCTAAGCCCTGTGTTATCACGGGAGATTTAAATGGCCATAACCCTCTCTGGGGTAGTACTGCCATCAATACCAAAGGAAGATTGCTTGAGGAAATGTTCCTTAATAATGATTTATGCCTTTTAAATGATGGTTCTCATACATATCTACATCCTGCGACAGGATCTTACTCTTGCCTAGATTTGTCGGTGGTTGACTCTAATCTGCTGAGTGAATTCGAATGGTCAGTTCATGATGACCTATGCGGTAGTGACCATTTTCCTACCATATTAACATCTGTGACACCATCTGATGTTCCTCCATCAGCAAGATGGAATTTTGCTAAAGCTGACTGGGTTCTTTATGAAACTCTTTGCAGTAATCAACTAAATCCTGATATGTTTATTGATGTCCCCGACCCTATTAAACGTTTCTCCGACAACCTTCATGAGATAGCGGATGAGTGTATTCCGAAGTCCTCTGCAAATCCTCACATACGTAAACCATGGTTTACAGCTGATTGCAAACAAGCTAGGAAGGCACGGAAGAAGGCTGAACAGTATTTCCGTCGCCATCCAATGGTCCATAATTTAAATAAGTTTAAAATTTTAAATGCTAAAGCCCGGCGTACTTTTAAACAAAATAAACGCCAATCTTGGCGAAATTATGTTTCAAAGATTAATTCACGAACGCCGATGTCAAAGGTTTGGAACATGATCCAGAAAATAAAAGGTAAGGGTAATAAATCCAGCATACACCATCTAAAATCTGGAGATCAATTGGTAACTAATAAATCTGATATTGCAAATAAACTGGGTGAAACACTTGCGAAACATTCATCCTCGTCTAACTATGTTCCTAACTTTCAGAAATACCAACAACAGCAGGAGAAGAAAAATATAAATTTTCATTCAGATAACGGGGAAGATTACAACGAAATCTTTTCTATTCATGAGCTTCATAATGCTCTTGAACAAGCTCATAATACTGCTACAGGAGCTGATGGTATTCATTATCAACTCCTAAAACATTTACCTGAATCATGTCTAGAGACACTTTTGAATATTTTTGACGAAATTTGGACAACTGGTAACTTTCCTTCATCCTGGCGTGATGCCATCGTTGTACCCATACCCAAACCTGGACGTGATCATACCGATCCATCTAATTATAGGCCCATTTCCTTGACTAGCTGCGTTTGCAAGACCATGGAACGCATGATCAATAACAGATTAACTTGGTACTTAGAATCTAATAATTTAATCACAAATATTCAATGTGGTTTTCGTAAAAATCGCAGTACCATTGACCATTTAGTTCGACTGGAATCATTTGTTAAGAATGCCATTATTAACAAGCAACATGCAGTGTCAATCTTTTTCGATCTATAAAAAGCTTATGACACGACATGGAAGTACGGCATCTTAAAAGATTTACATGATTTTTGGTTTACGGGGCCGTTTGCCTCAGTTTATAGCCGAGTTTTTATCTGACAGACAATTTCAAGTCCGAGTGGGTTCAACCTTGTCTGATCATTACAATCAGGATCAGGGTGTCCCACAAGGCAGTATTTTGTCTGTCACTTTATTTAGCATAAAGATTAACAGTTTAGCTAAGGTTTTTAAACGATTCAATTGATGGATCACTTTTGTGGATGATTTTAATATTTCTTGTCGTGGTAAAAATATGCATACTATTGAACGGCAACTGCAGTTGTGTTTAAACAAGATAGATAAATGGTGTCTCGAAAATGGCTTTAAATTTTCTAAATCCAAAACTAATTGTATACATTTCTGCCGTAAATACAAACCGCATAAAGACCCGGAACTATCTCTAAATGGCACTCCTATCAAAGTTGTGAAGGAGGCCAAGTTCTTGGGTATTATTTTTGATTCACACTTAACGTTTCTACCACATATTAAAGCACTTAAAACTAAATGCCTGAAGGCACTTGACTTGTTGAAAGTCGTTTCCAATTCTAAGTGGGGAGGGGGATCAAGCTACCCTCCTACATCTATATCGATCATTGGTCCGTTCCAAACTTGATTATGGTTCCATCGTTTATGGTGGAGCCTGCAACAGCAACCTAAAACTACTTGATTCTGTCCACCACCAAGGCCTAAGACTTTGTCTTGGGTCTTTTAGAACCTCTCCAATTGACAGTCTCTATGTTGAGGCTGATGAGCCATCACTTACCCAACGTCGTATCAAACTATCTTTGCAGTATATAACAAAACTCTATTCTAACGAGTCTAATCCTGCATTTAACTGTGTTTTCAATCCTTCTTATGAGCAGTTGTACAACAAAAAAGCCTTCTCTTGTTCCGCCTCTTGGGCACAGAATTAAACCATTCCTTACTGCTGCTGGCATTGAGCTGGATAATATATCTCCTTCTCGTCTTCTTTCTTCTCCTCCTTGGCAATTGGTGAGGCCAGAAGTTGACTTAACATTAACCACATTTAAAAAATCCGAAACTAATGATTTACAGTATAAACAAGAATTTAGTCAATTAAGAAATAAATATAATACCTATAAATCCTTATATACAGATGGATCCAAGGATGGTGGCGCGGTTGCTTGTGCCACTGTCACTGGGTCCAAAACAATATCTTCAGACTACCTAATGACAGTTCAATTTTCACAGCAGAAGCAAACGCAATACTAACAGCTCTTAAATATATTAATAAACACCGTAAATATAAACAATATATCATTTTTCAGATTCTCTTTCGTGTCTTCAGGCTATTAAAATCTTTCTTGTAAACATCCACTTTTATTAGAAATTATTGAATTGTATAATGAGCTTGCTACTGGCCAATGCGACATCGTCTTTTGTTGGTTACCCAGCCACGTTGGTATTTCTGGAAACACGATGGCTGATATTGCTGCTAAGGCAGCACTCAACAAATCTGTGACACCACTTTTGATCCCATACTCTGATTACAAAGCTTGCATTAGATCTTACATCCGTGATCTGATGCAAAAGAAGTGGGACACCCAAGTAGGTATCAATAAATTACATGCAATAAAACCCTATATTGGTTACACTTACTTGGGTTGTCAGTCCAGATTTGAAGAGGTCATTATGCGGCGATGTCGCATTGGCCATACAAGGTATACCCATGAATATTTGCTTAAAGGCGAAGATCCTCCGTTTTGCATCCCTTGTGATGAAAGAATCACAGTCAAGCATGTCCTGCTTGACTGTGTTGAATATTCCATCACAAGGGATAAGTATTTTAATGTCAAAACATTGAAGGATCTTTTTACTACTGTTCGTTCTGATTTAGTTATTGCCTTTTTAAAAGAATTAGATTTGTTAAGTGATTTGTAAATAGTTATATATTTTATTATTGGTAGTTTGAATTAGTAACTGAGATTGTTAGTGGCTGTATCCTCAAAGGGGGTTGAAGTAGTGTAAAATTATTGTCCTCCTGAGAGGGTACGTAAGTCCCAAAACTTTCAAAGTTAACTTTTTGCTTACCCGATTTTTAATCGTAGTATATTTGTTCATTTAAATTTTGGCTAAACTTGTCCTATAATCGCCAACTGCTGAGGGGATGGTGTAAATCCAACTAGGATCCATGCAGGTAGCGAAAGTAATGTAAGTCCCCATGGTTTCTAGTATGGTGATCTACCTTCAGTTGTTGGCGATCTATAGCCCAATTTTATATTGTGTTGTCTAAAATGTTTTAGACTCTATTACTAGTTTTACATGTATATGTGATACTCTAGTTGTTTTACTGTCCTTCGTCGGCAGGTTTTGTAATATACATATATTTCATTTCAATATCAAATTTTCTCGTCACGATATGGCTGAAATATTGCCGATGTGACGTTAAATATTAACTCACTCACTCACTCATTACACGTACGTAGGCTTACTATTACATTACAAGCCCAGAAAATTGAAATCATTGTTGGATTTCGATTATGGTGAGAAAACTAGCAATTTGAAAAGGGAATTCTATGTGATGTCTTTTTTCATATTAGAATTGAAATTGTTGGGTCCTGCTTATAAGTTGTTGCCGGCACCCGAAATGAGTGCCGGGCATTACGTTTTTTAATGTGAAACAGTTCTAAAATCGAAATAAATCTAACACATCAAATACAGACCTTTTAATACAAATTTTCGCACTGACAGTATATTGTTTAATATACACTACTTTACAGTTGTACTCTAACACATATAACCAGTTAACCCCAAAAATGATCAAAGGAAACAATATTTATCAAATTGGAATAGAAAATCCCTTATAACTGACACCATCGTATTTCAGTCATCGTGTTACAAATGTTTATAGCTTACATAACTAGATGACAACTTCACATTTATTTGACAAAGGAGTCAAAGTGGCCTGGTCCGTTCATATTTATAAGAAGTGATAATTATTCTTATGGTGTTTTAATTCATAACCCTGAGGAATAAATGAGAATTCTAAAAATGTTTTTGAAGCTGCGTTAAGAAGCCTGATTATCGATGAGCCATGCTTTGAATATGAAGCTGAAGTCCTCCGATTTCTGTTGTTAAGAACATTGGATAATGTGAGTTATGGAAAAGAATTGGCAGATGTCATATGTCATGTTCTTGGATTTCAAAAAAATGTCAGAAATGAAATGTCCATGGTATTTCTTGCGCAACATGTTGTCGATTACCTGCAATTAAACTATGTCCAAGAGCTTCAAGATGATACACATGGCATTTTGAGACACCTTGGTAGCTATTGAAAAGAAAGTAAAGTCAATAACTTCACTGTCTTATTTTTTTTAATTTCTCATTTTTTCCGTAGATGGGGAAAAAGATAACCTACTGTGCAGCAGATCTACACAAAGCTGTTGCTGCCGTTAAGAATGGCGCATCATAAAGGTCAGCAGCAAAACGATTTGGGGTCCCGCCGATGACCATATCAGACAGAGTAAAGGGCAAATACGAGGGTAATCTTAATCTTGGCCGGCCCTCTGTGCTATCCGACGCTGTTGAGAGAGACATTGTTCAAAAACAAAAAGACCGCCGCATTACAAGGCTTTGGTATCACCAGGCAGCAGCTTGCGATAAAAGTTGCAAGGATTTGCAAACAACTCAAACTAAAGACTCCCTTTAAAAATGGTGTTCCAGGGAAGGGCTGGATTGCCGGTTTCTTGCGTCGGCACCCCGAATCAAACTAAGGACTCCCATAGGACTCTCCACAGTTAGGGCTAGGATGTTGAATCCGACTGTTACAGCCTCATATTTTGACACATTGCAGACTGTAGTGAGCTCATTAGAACTCCATAACAAGCCACAGGCTATATGGAACATTGACGAGACCGGCGTGCCCCTAACGCATAGGCCGTCAAAGGTGTTTGCGAAAAGCAGCGTTAAAATCAGCGAGTAATCAACAACCGCGAACGTGTCACCGTTTTGGCCTGCGTCAACGCAGCTGGAGGAACGATTCCGCCAATGGCAATCGTTAAAGGCAAAACTCCAAAAAGTTTGAACGCATATAACACTAAACTTGGCGTTCCCGGTTGCGTCTATACTTACCAGGAACGCGCCTGAATGGAGGACACGTTGGTTTGAGGATCACTTTCTCAAGCATTGTGGACCTGAACGGCCACAGTTCAATGTTCTAGACAGTCACAGTTCTCATGAAACTGTAGGCTTACTTGAGAAGGCTAAGGCAAATTAAATAACCCTTCTTGCGTTTCCACCTCACACGACACAGTGGCTATGTCCACTGGATAAGATAAGAATTCGCACGGAATTCATGCCTGAAAGCCCAAACAACATAGTTTCGAAGTGGGAATGCAACATTGCCTATTCACGAGCAGTCACAGCTAACAACATCATTAGCGGCTTCAGAAAGTGTGGCATCTTTCCCATCAAGATGAATTCCGTGCCATCAGAGGCATTCGCCCCCTTCACAGCCATTTGATTTGCCACTAGTTTTGACACTGAAATCACGTGAAACTACTCATGTGTCCTCTGGTATGTCCCAAGGAAAGAGCAGGCACCTTCTGTCAGTGCTGTTGGTGTTGTTGGAGCTCCTGCGGTTGTAGAATCATCTGACGACATCACCGCCACTCCAGTAATTGCTACAAGTGGTTCTACAACTGTTGGAACCCCTTCCACACCAGACGAGTCCTCACTGGTGGCTCAGTTGCCTGAAGGGGGTATCAGCTGAAGATTTTATATTGTCAGTACTAACAGATGTCCCATCCACATTTGATGACTCGGGCAATATGAACATCGCACTAGAAACCCCACTAAATTGGCACCAGTCAGCGAACTAGAGGCTGTCAATGCTGAGTTCAGTTTGCCCGATCCTCATCAGCGCCCTGAAACGAAAATCAATTCCCGGAAATTAACCTCGCACAGGATTTTAACCCGTGAGTCCATAATTCAAATGAAACGAGAAAGGGCGGAAGAAAAGCTGAAGCAGAAAAGAAAAGAGTCAAATGTAAAAGAAATTAAGCATAATTTTGAAGAAGTATTCAGTTGAGTCGGGCTTTACGTCACATCGGCATTATTCCAGCCATATAGTGACGAGATCAAGTTTCCATCATTACCATTTTTGATCCAAGGTTCAAAAGAGTTATATTTTAAAAACATATATATTCATTACATTTCTATTTCAAAAAAGAAAAAGTCATAGCACCAAATACAATAGCAAGCTATTCGTTAAGGTAGTTTTGTGAATAAGGACCCAGATCTGTTATACACCTACCGTTGTCCAATGAACTGAGGTACCTCCCTGTTACGAAATAAACCTTGATTATTTCTTCAACAATAGACTCGTTCTTACATACCACGGAATAAGAAGTTTAAATGAGCTTGATTAGAAAAGAAATAGAAAAAACGTCATGTTCTCATACATACCTATTGCCGCTTAATGGGTTTGAAAATAAATTGTAATTGCAAAACCCAGACATGTGGACCCTTGGAAAGTCCCGTAAGCACCAGCACAGGACTGCCACGTGTTGAAGGAATGCCACGTGGTCCCCTGTCTGTAAAGCCCTATACTCGTGCGTGCAAACAGTTACAGTTGAGTTGAGTTGGGCTTTACGTCACATCGGCATTATTCCAGCCATATAGTGACGAGAACAAGTCTGCATTAATAATCATTGTAGGTACAGAGTCAAAATGAGTTTTATTTCAAAAACATATATTCATTACATTGTCATTTAAAGACAAAAACGCACCAAATTTTAAGGCAGGCAATTTGTTAGTGTCATTACACTGTTACAATTTATGATACAGCTCAACTTCCCTCAGGTAGTTCACTATCAGATCTTTCAGATTATCATAGTGTGAGTCCCTTGCAGACGATAAGTCAACACAGTCAAGTAGAATATGCATCATGGTGAAAATCTCATGGCAAGAGACACACATGGGGGGTCCATCCCCATACGTTTTCAGGAGATAGTCATGTACGGGATCAGCAGTGGAGATACGGGCTTGTCAAGAGCTGCAGCATCGGCTTTTGTGTTACCTGCTATGCCTACGTGACCCGGCAACCAGCAGAGGACGATGTCACATTGGCCAGTAGAAAGGTCGTTCTAAAGTTCTAAAATGTCCAGAATATGATTGGGTGACTTGAAGTAACATTTTGAAGTGCTTGAAGGCAAGATAATGAATCTGTAAAAATATGAGATGCACACCTTTAGAGTCTCTATAAAAGACATGTAAGCTAAATGAGTTTTGTGCAGTGGTTTTTGAGGATAAGTGGATAAAGTACACCCCCTGTTGTATGGGACGAACTGGATGAATAGAGCCAATTCAAGTTCAAACATCTGTAGAAGTGACAAAATTAAGACATTGGATGAACGCACACCTTTAGAGTCCCGATGAAACACACATACAAGGCCAATTCTGTTGAGCAGCTTTTGTGGAGAAGTGATAGACTCCATCCCCTATAACACTATATTCAGAGAGAAATTCAACAACATTTATCTAAGTTCAAACGGCATTAAAATTGGAAAAATAAATAAAATACAAAATCAAAATATGAGATGCACGCCTTTAAACTCCCTATAAAGCACATGTGTAATCTAAATGAATTCCATAAAGTAGTTTTTGAGGAGAAGTGGATAACTGTTGGATAGAACGAACAGACTGACTGAATAGAACAAAATTCAACTAAGTTCAAACATCTGTAAAAGTGACAAACTTAAGAAATTGGATAAACAAGGTATGAGATGCACACCTTTAGAGTTCCAATGAAACACACGTAGAAGCTCAATCAATTATGTTGAGCAGCTTTTGTGCAGAAGTGGATAGACATCACCCCCTACAACACTATATTCAGAGAGAAATTCACCAAAAGTTCAAACGGCATTAAAATTGGAAAAATAAATAAAATACAAAATCAAAATATGAGATGCACGCCTTTAGAGTCCCTATAAAGCACATGTGTCATCTAAATGAATTCCATAAAGTAGTTTTTGAGGAGAAGTGGACAACGTACACCTCCTGTTGAATGGAACGAACACTGGCTGAATAGAACGAGATTCAACTAAGTTCAAACATCTGTAAAAGTGACAAAATTAAGAAATTGCATAAAAAATTATGAAATGCACACCTTTAGAGTCCCTACAAAAGACATGTAGAAGTTCATTCAATTCTGTTGAGCAGTTTTTGTGGAGAAGTGGATAGACTTCATCCCCTATTACACTATCATCATAGGGAATTCAGCAAAATGTACCTAAGTTCAAATGTCTCTAAACTTACAAAAAAAACCAATAAAATAAAAAACAAAATATGAGATGCACACCATTAGAGTCCCAAGAAAGCCCATGTATAAGTTCATTGAATTCCACAGAGCGGTTATGGTGGATAGAATACATTCCCTGTTTCGTACGGACAGACGGACACCGAGGGTAAACCTATATGCCCCTGCCATATATGGCGGGGGCATAAAAACAAAACATATTCTACATTCATTACTATTGTGTTTTAATTGTACTTCAGAAAATTGGTCACCTTCTGATACAACTCCTACTACAAGTACTAGACCTACAACAATTACAATAACAAACTTCTAGTATAACTACTACCTCTACAATCCTTACTACAACTCCCACTACGGCTACTACAACTCCCACTACAACATCAACTACAACTACTTCAGCTATTCCAGGCACCCATGAAGGGCCACCTCCTCGTGGTGGGTGCTGGGTCACGCTAAGCGCCCTTCAACCCCGTTGTGGACCCGGGGGGGATATTTGGTCCACCAACCCGTTTGCCGTGGGTTGCGCCCCTGTGTCGGTGGAGGACGGGAGGCTGGTGGTTGAGGGCACTGGTTCCAGGAACAGTGTTCCTTTACCAACACACCACTTCGCCCCTTACTTCACCTAGACGGGTGGTAGAACTGGCCCGGTTCTATCAATCGGCTGGTCACGTCAAGCCCTGTGCTACAACTGTAAAATGTTGCACAAAATTTGGGAATTATTATGTGATATATTTAAGTCTTGGCAATTTTTGAACTTTGAATTTTTAAATTTCAACTGAACAATTTCATGTATGTATTTGTCTAGAGTAGTATGCCCAGAAGGCGGTGGCTCATGGGCCAATCTGGTGGAATCATTTATCTTTAATTTTTCTGCTAGAGTATATCATCCGGGTATCCTTGGTGCTGCAAGTTGGAGGACCACTTGTTTTTAGCATTGTCCTTGTGATACTCCGTGGTGGGTGGGGAGCCCGGATGATGAATTCTATACAATAACTATGGCTTACGAAAAACCCCCCAAAAAGACAAAGCGTCAACTTGAAACAGATCCTACTGATACTGACCTCGGACTGCCCAAACCTATCGATTACTGGCCACGTTTTCTAGTTGTTGAGACTGAAGATCACACACCGTTGAAGTTAAACCCTTTTGCCGTGTCCAAGGGTATCCAAGGCATTGCTGGGGATGTGAAGAATATCAAAAGATTACGCTCTGGTGCACTGTTAATTGAGTGTGCCAGAAAGCAACAGTCAAACAACCTGTTGAACACCAAGAACTTTGTTGGCATTCCAGTGACCATCACGGCCCACAAAACACTCAACACGAGTAAGGGTATCGTGAGAGACCGTGACCGATTACTCGCTGACATGTCAGAAGTGGATATCGTCTCGAGATGAGAGATCAGGGTGTTCTCTATGTCAAACGTTTTTCTGCTCGTAGAAATAATGAAACCTTCAGCACCAATACTTATCTGTTTTCCTTTTCTCTACCTTCAGCTCCAAGATCACTTAAGGCAGGCTATTGTAATCTGACTGTTGAAACATACATTCCGAATCCTCTCAGGTGCTTCAAATGCCAAAAGTTCGGCCATGGTGTGAATTCTTGCACATTGTCTGTGGTGAAAAGACACACACAACAGAAGATTGTGATAGTACTGTTAAAAGATGCACTAACTGCTCAGGGAATCACCCTTCTTATTCTAAAGACTGTCCTGTTTGGAGACAACAAATGGCAATTAACAAACTTAAGTTCACACAAAACATCAGCTTTGCAGATGCAAAAAGACAAGTCTTAAGCTCAGAACAAACTGAAAGTTATTCTTCCATTGCCAGAAAAATGCCTGAAACAAAACCTAGAGTCGTTACAGTCTCCTCATGCTGCCAGACAACCTTGACTTGGGTGAAAACGGATTCCCCTACCATTTTGTCACCTACTACCTCTACTCAAACAGGTGAGTCACAACCTACTACCTCTACTCAAACAGTAGAGTTACAGCCTGGTACATCTCATATACAATCAGAGACATCCCATGATCATGAACCATCTTCACAGACGTCAACAAAGTCGCAACAAGGTCTCACTAAATCCAAAATAGAAAGCTTGATTCATTGAAAAAACTTAGTGGCAGAGCCCCCAAAGGGTCAGAAAATAAAATTCAATTGTACAACAAATATGGATCTCTTGAGGATATGGACGTGTCCGAAAACGTCCGTTCTAGGGCACACAGCTTGTCGCCCACCAGAAAAGTGCGGGGTAGATCCCCAATTAATCCCCCTAAAAGATAGGTTATCAGAATAATATTATACAGTGGAATTGCAGAGGATTAAGGACTAATTTCAATGAATTACAGCTTTTAGTCCAGGATTTAACACCATCAGCGTTCTGTCTGCAGGAGACCTATTTAAAACAGACAGATGCTTTTGTCCTGCGTTCTTTCAATGCATATCATTGTTTTTCACCTCCGGGTGACAGGGCTACGGGAGGAACTTCCATCCTGGTCAAACAGAACGTTATCCATAGCCCAGTTTCACTAACTTCTAATCTGCAGGCTGTTGCAGTGCGAATTACTTTGCATGTTGCGTTAACATTATGTTCTGTATATATCTCTCCGTCTTCAACGTTTCACAAAACTGATCTTTAAGCTCTATTTGACCAGCTGCCGAAACCTTGTATTATCATGGGAGATTTCAATGGCCACAATCCACTCTGGGGTGGTGCAACTACAAACGCTAAAGGTAAACTGCTGGAAGAGTTTTGTTCAGATAATGATTTATGTATTTGTAATGATGGTTCCCACACATATTTACACCCTGGTACAGGAACCTATTCTGCCCTCGACTTGTCAGTCACAGATTCAGAGCTACTAAATGAATTTGAATGGTCAGTCCATGATGACCTCTGTGGAAGTGACCATTTTCCCACTATACTAAAACCTGTAACTCCATCTGATGTTCCTCCCTCATCACGGCGGAATTTTAAAAAGGCTAATTGGGCTCTATATCAAACACTGTGTGCTGCAAACCTTAAACCTGAACATTTTATTGACGTTCCTGATTCTATCAAATGTTTTTCCGATGAATTGAACATCATAGCTGATGAGTGCATACCAAAGTCCTCTGCAATTCCACATATTCGAAAACCTTGGTTCAACAACGAGTGCAAACAAGCTAGGAAGGCAAGGAAAAAAGCAGAACGTTATTTCCGTTGCCACCCTATGGTGCATAATTTAGATAAATTTAAAATTTTAAATGCTAAAGCGCGGCGTACCTTTAAACAGAATAAACGCCAATCTTGGCAAAACTATGTATCCAAATTAAATTTCGAACGCCCATGTCCAAAGTATGGAACATGGTACAGAAAAATTAAAGGTAAAGGTACTAAATCTAGCGTCCATCATCTAAAACATGGAGATCAATTACTTACTGATCAATCTGATATTGCGAATAAACTTGGTGAAACTCTTGCTAAACACTCTTCCTCTTCTAATTATGTGCCTAAATTCCAACAATATCAAAAACAACAAGAAAAGAAACCTATTAATTTCAATTCAGATAATGGGGAAGATTATAATGAAACATTTTCTATTCATGAACTCCATACTGCTCTTGAGCAAGCTCACGATACTGCTACAGGTGCTGATAACATACATTATCAACTCCTGAAGCACTTACCAGAACCCTGCCTAGAAACTCTTTTAAATATTTTTGATGAAATTTGGACATCAGGTAAATTTCCTCCCCTCATGGTGTGATGCTATAGTAGTACCAATACCTTAACCTGGACGTGATCATACAGATCCGTCCAATTATCGACCTATTTCACTAACTAGCTGTGTTTGCAAAACCATGGAACGAATGATCAATAATCGACTTGTTTGGTACTTGGAAACAAATAACCTCATAACAGATATACAATGTGGTTTCCGTAAAAACAGAAGTACTGTCGATCACTTAGTGCGTTTGGAATCGTTTGCTAAAAACGCTCTAATTAATAAACAACACGCTGTGTCTATCTTTTTTTGATCTTGAGAAGGCATATGACACAACGTGGAAATATGGCATTTTAAGAGATTTACATGATTTTGGATTACGAGGCCGTTTGCCTCAATTTATATCCAACTTTTTAAATGATAGACAATTTCAAGTCCGAGTGGGTTCAACCCTGTCTGATCATTATAATCAGGATCAGGGTGTCCCGCAAGGCAGTATTTTGTCTGTCACCCTGTTTAGTATTAAGATCAACAGTTTATCCAAGGTTTTAAACAATTCAATTGATGGATCATTATTTGTGGATGATTTTAATATTTCCTGTCGTGGAAAAATATGCATACTATTGAACGGCAACTGCAGTTGTGTTTAAACAAAATAGATAAATGGTGTCTTGAAAACGGATTTAAATTCTCTAAATCCAAAACTAATTGTATTCATTTCTGTCGTAAATACAAACCTCATAAAGACCCAGAACTATCTTTGGATGGCACTCCCATCAAAGTTGTTAAGGAGGCCAAGTTCTTGGGTGTAACTTTTGACTCCCATCTAACATTTCTGCCGCATATTAAATCCCTAAAACTAAATGCCTGAAGGCACTTGACTTGATGAAAGTCGTTTCAAATTCTAAGTGGGAGGGATCAAGCTACCCTCTTACATCTGTATCGATCATTGGTCCGTTCCAAACTTGATTATGGCTCCATTGTATATGGTGGAGCCTGCAAAAGCAACCTACAACTTTTAGATTCTTTCCACCACCAAGGCCTGAGACTTTGTCTTGGGTCCTTTCGAACTTCTCCTGTTGACAGTCTCTACGTCGAGGCAGATGAGCCATCTCTTGCACAACGCCGTATAAAATTATCTTTACAATATATTACTAAACTATATTCTAATGAGGCTAACCCTGCATATAACTGTGTCTTTCATCCCCTCTATGAGGATTTATACAACAAAAAACCTTCTCTTGTTCCGCCCCTTGGGCACCGAATTAAGCCATTCCTGTCTGCTGCCGGCATTGAGCTGGAAAATATAGCTCCTTCCCGTCTTCTTTCTTCTCCTCCTTGGCAACTGGTTAGGCCTGAAGTTGACCTAACTCTGACAAAGTTTAAAAAATCGGAAACTAATGAATTACAATATAAACAAGAATATAATCAACTAAAAACTAAATATAATACACACAAATCCTTATTTACAGATGGGTCCAAGGACGGTGGCGCGGTGTCATGTGCCACTGTCATTGGATCCAGAACAATATCTTCTAGAATACCAGATAACAGCTCCATTTTTACAGCAGAAGCAAACGCCATATTAACGGCTCTTAAATATATTCAACGACATCCTAAACATAAACAGTACATAATCTTTTCCAATTCTCTTTCGTGTCTTCAGGCTATTAAAAGTATTTCTTGTAAACATCCACTTTTAGTAGAAATTATTGAATTGTATAATGAGCTTGCTACTGGCCAATGCGACATCGTCTTTTGTTGGTTACCCAGCCACGTTGGCATTTCTGGGAACACAATGGCTGATCTTGCTGCCAAGGCAGCCCTTAACAAATCTGTGACAACAATTCTTATCCCATACTCTGATTATAAAGCAAGCATTAGAACATACATTCGCGACACCCAAGTAGTTATTAATAAATTACATGAAATAAAACCCTACATTGGTTACACCTACTTGGGTTGTCAGTCCAGATATGAAGAGGTCATTATGCGATGATGTCGCATTGGCCACACTAGATATACTCACGAATATTTACTGAAAGGCGAGGATCCTCCGTTTTGCATCCCTTGTGATGAAAGAATCACAGTCAAGCATGTCCTGCTTGACTGTGTTGAATATTCCATCACAAGGGATAAGTTTTTTAATGTCAAAACATTGAAGGATCTTTTTTATAATGTTGGTTATCATTTGATAGTTGACTTTTTAAAAGAATTAGACTTGTTGACTGATTTGTAAATAGCTAAATATTTTTTGATTGGAAGTTTGAATTAGTAACTGAGATTGTTAGTGGCTGTATCCTCGAGGGGGGTTGAAGTACTGTAAAATTATTGTCCTCCTGAGAGGGGTACGTAAGTCCCAAAACATTCAAAGTAAATTTCAACTTTCAACTAGAATATGTGTAATTTTATGTATGGCTAAGTATATCTCAATTGCTAACAGCTGAGGGGATGATGTAAATCCAGCTGGGGTCTATGCAGGAAGCAAATGTACTGTAAGTCCCCATGGTCCCTAGTATGGTGATCTACCTTCAGTTGTTAGCGATCTATAGCCCATTTTTATATTGTGTTGTCCCCTATAGTTAAAATGTTTTAGATTCAGTTACTAGTTTTACATATATATCTGTGATATTCTGGTTGTTTTGCTGTCCTTCGTCGGCAGGTTTTTTGTAATATACATGTATATCAAATGTTCTCGTCACGATATGGCTGAAATATTGCCGATGTGACGTTAAATATTAACTCACTCACTCACTCACTCAGCTATTCCAACTAAAATTCCTCGGTCACTTTTCTCTGATACTACAACCGCTAAAACCACCTTGCCTTCACACACTCCCCCCCTACTACAGCTGCTGCTGCTACTTTTACTATAGCTACTACGGCTACAACTACCATTCTCGAGACTAATTCTACTATTACAACTTATAATTCTACTGCTGCTACTACCACTACCGCTTGTGCTATTAGTGCTTCATATTATTATGGTGATCATCGGTCACCACCGCTGCAGCTCTCGGCTTGACCGGAAACAGGAAGTGGCCTTAACAGCCGAGGACTGCTGGGAAAACTTGGAGTCTATGGAAGCCATTACTGTGACTACCACGCCTTATGTCGGGTCTTATGTAAATCCTTAGATTGGGGCTAAAATCTCACAGTTGTGGTATACAGCTTACTCCGTTGGTGTTCCGGCGCAGTGGTGAAACTGGTTATCACTTAACAGTGGCGCTGTGAACAGGATGAAACGTGACTATGATCTACGCGTTCAGTCCCAATGCTTAGAGTCTGGCCAGCCGGTGTACGTCCTGGACTCCGGGGCAACCCCCGGGCGTTGCAAAAAACTCTGTCCTGTGTGGAGGGGACCATACCTCGTGGAGAGGAAAGTAACTCCAACGCTGTTCGTGGTCGCGGGGCCACGGCGGAGGTTCACAGCACACCACGACCTCTTAAAGCTGTGCCGTGACCGTGTTGAGATGGGACCAGTGTATTGCGACTGTCGCCAACCTGACGACGGCAGCTTGATGATTGCCTGCGACCCTTGTGACGAGTGGTACCACGGAGCATGTGTGGGGGTGACAGAAGCCATGGCAGAATCGATTGCTGAATATTGTTACCCACACTGCTGAACCCAGAACCTCTGAGCCCCCCAAGCTGAAACTGTCCGCCGGCCTTACAACGTAGTTAGCAGTTCAGTGAAACCGCATTGGTACTGTTACTGAGTTGGCTGGTCGTCATCAGAATTTCCCGGTTAGGACTCTATCCCAGGGGAAATAGGTTGCCTTGGGGTGGTGAGTCATAGAGTGGTAGGGGGAGGTCTACATGTTTACCTGAATGTCTGGGTTTATATGCATTAGTAACCGGATCCGAGCTCTGAGGCATGGGTTTGGAGATTAGGCAGCATGTTTTCCTCCGTTTCAGGAATCCCTAGCTTATTCTTTGACAGACATGGATCGCGGAAGGAAGCAAGTGTTGGAGGAGACGACAGCCAACCGTCAACGTAGATGCAAGTCCCGCTGGCGGCGTGAGGACTCGTACGAGGAGAGAGTAGTTGTCAGGCCCACCATCGAAGGCGAAGAGCCTACAGTGATTATTCTGCGCCGGAGGAGGACCTCTTCCTCACCAAGGCCGAGGAGGGAGTCATCGCACCACCAAAGACCTCCCAAGCAAGGAACGGATCGGCAATCGGGAAGCCAGCACCGAGGTGATCATCCCTGGAGGGGACGCCCCTGTCGAGATGTTTGCAGGGAATCTGGAGGAATAAGCGGAAGGAGGAGAGATCGCGGCTCGGTGTGGGATCGCTTGGGCTGGCCCGGAGCAGGAAATAGAGGGCCTGGGGAGGAGGATTTGGCAGGACAACTGCAGCAGCTACCTAGGACTGTGGGCAGAGGAAGAGCCCGGGTGCTGAATCAGGGTGGGAGATGGGGGAGGCTGACACCAACCGCGACATCTACCCAGGCAGTGGCAAGGACAATAGAGGCGGAGGTGGAGGTTGAGGGGTGTCCGAAAAAAAACATGGACGCTGCAAGATCATGCCTTCTGGGCCCACCTTCCTAGGTTCTTTGGAGCAAGATATCCTCAGGCACACACACACACACACACACACACAGAGAAGGACGTTCTATCGGATGTGATGCAGGGCCTCCAACAGCTATGCACATCCTGGGGCCGGGATCCACCGTGCAAGATCTCCTGGAGTTTTTCAATCGGACCGTGGACTTACTAGAAGACTGCGTTATTCACGAGACCTCTCTGGCCGCCACCTGTGTCAACATCAGGGGTGAGGCAGCCACGAGAAGTTTGCGTTGCATCCCTTGAATTCGCCGGCGTGCCTCCGACTGTGGCGGGTGTTGCTAAACCTGTTGAATTTCCTCACCCCGCCTCAACGGAACAAGTTCCGGCTGCTCTTACGGCCGGTGCTGATATCTCCAACCTACGACTCTGAGGAACTGGCCCAAGAGTGGGACCGGGACCTTATAGAGGTGGATGTGGATGGACCCGAACCCATGTGGCTGCCGGAACAGCTAAGGGTGGTGTGTGTGTGTGTGTATGTGTGTGCTTGTATGAAGACTCATGGGCCACCAAGGATGAGTGGACGGAGCAAGGGGAGCCAAGTGGCCTAGGGTCCAACGAACTGGGCCACTTATTTGACATGAGCCTACGCCCTAGCACTTCCGGGGAAAACACCCTGGAAGAAGTTCCAACAAGAGGCCTTGCTCTGGGAATTGGTGCCATACATCCCCACTGGGCGCCCGGTAGTGGTGAGGGTTCGTGGGCCCCAGGGGGATGAGCTGGCTGCGTCATCACACACAAGAGTTCTCCGGGTGCTGAAGGAAGGCCTTCCGTCAGATCAGCCAGCCCGTGGTGGTTCATAACTTCACCGGAGAAGAGGCGACAGTGCAGGAGTGGCTGGCAGTTTTCCCAAGCTTGTTTTAGTTTCACCCCCCGGCTGGTGGAATTTGACGTAAACCAGGTGATGGGAATAAGTGCAGTACCAGAGGACCGGGTCTTGTTGGGGACCGACCCTCTGGACCCAGTACCAGCAGGGGACCGTATCCACTCAGCCGAGTCGCTGTGTTCAGGGGCGGCGGTGGTGGCATTGGCCAGAGAAACCACCATAGAGAGGCTTCTGTGGGCGACCAATGTTAACGCGGCTCGGATGTTTGTCCTGGAGGAGGCTGGGGGTCTCATCCAGGGATCGGGTGAGGCTCCTTCAGTGACTGACGTTTTCTGGCCCCCCCAAGACCGGGTGGGGCTGGGTGGTCAGTGGTTGGTCGTTTGTGTCACTCCAAAGCAGAGTGGGACGTACCAGATAGGGTAGAAGACTATGGGCCGTACCTGTGAATATAGGTGGGGCTGAATCTAATCATTTATAAACAGTTGGTTCCACCAAGGATATGGTGGAATTCACCCCTGGAGGCCACGGCTTCCGGGATTGAGAAGATCAAGGACAGGACTACTTGGCCTAATTCACAAATTAACACTTCATGGAGAGAGGGGCCCATTAAGACGGGGAGGAATGTGGTGACCACCGCTGCAGCTCTCGGCTAGACCGGAAACAGGAAGTGGCCTAAACAGCCGAGGACTGCTGGGAAAACTTGGAGTCTATGGAAGCCATTACTGTGACTACCACGCCTTATCTCGGGTCTTATGTAAATCCTTAGATTGGGGCTAAAATCTCACAGTTGTGGTATATAGCTTACTCCGTAGGTGTTCCGGCGCAGTGGTGAAACTGGTTATCACTACATTATCATATTACAGCTTCCTCTACCATTCCTTCTTATGATTATGATGACGATGATAGAGATAATTATCCTGGTAGTCTTGTGGCTGGTATATCAATATTAGTATTTATGATAATTGTGATTGTAGTGTTCAGATATAAAAAGTGGAAAAAATACAAACTAATATCACTCATCGTGATACATATCAGATTAAAAGTCCTGTCTAGTTAAAAACAACAGAAAGTACTGTGTGAGTGTGTGTGTGTGTAATATATATATAAAACGAATTTTAAAAGAACACTTTTTCATAGACAAGTTCAAACCAATGTTAAACCATTGCAAGCTGTGACCTTGTCGCTCTAGAATGTTGTCCCTATTGTGACGTCACAATATATATGTGATGACGTCATACTGTAACAGCTACAATCTCCCTGAAGAGTAAAGAACGAAATATGTTGGAGAAAAAGGCATTGTTTTTATTTATATATGTAATATATATTCTTATTTTCTATCACTCTACTATAAGTAGTCTTTTTTATAAGTCTACTCTCTATCGCATATATTACTGCATATGTGCTATATCACCTTTATATTTCTCTCTTTTCTTTCCAGATGCTGAGACGTTAACTACCACTGTAATGTCGATGGTGGTGCTCACAATAGCGTCGGGTGTTGGTTTCCGTTTTAGGAAAGCAATACACCGACGCTGTCGTCGTAGACGCTACCAACATAACCTTTACGAAACCCCTGTAGAACATGCCGCTATCCCTCCTCCTCCTCCTGTGCCACCCATCCGTAACCGTACTATCCCTTCCCAACCTCTACTTCTGTCAGCTACAAACACTCTCGCCTTCGAACTGTCTTCTGCTGCTGTACCCTCTCTGTTTCTCTCTTCTGCCGGCCCCACCTCAACCTCTCTTGCTCAACCCACAGCCACTGCTTCTCCTTTCTCTCCTGGTCCGTCCCATAGCACAGACCTCTCTCTTCTGCCATCCACCCTCCGGATTCCTCCTTCCCTTCTATGCTTGATTCGATTTCCCCTTCTATTGACACCACTGTTCCCACTCACCACCCAAGCGTCAATCTCTACCCCCGGCTCTACCGCAAGTTACACGGTCTTGATCCTGCTGACCCTGCTGCGGGTGCAATCTGATGGCAGACACCCCACCTCCTGGTGACGGAACAACCCCACCCGTGGTGAGGCCTCAACGAGTGAAGAGACCACCAAACAGATTGAGTCTCTAAATGCTTGGAGACGTCTGGTGCATTCATATGTTCTAGTTGATACAAAAAAAGCTTTTTATTTCTTATCATGAAATTTTTCCTCTGATAATGTATCTATCTGTGTCTGTTTTTCTAAGTTGTGATAAGCGACCCGGTCGGAGAGTAACATAATCAAATCTCGATGTTACTACGATGATTCAGTGTTGTCACGTGCCTCCGTCGTCATAAAAATTACCTTTTTGCCGTATTTTATTTAATACAACCTGAATATCGTTCGTGATCGTAGAGTGGGGTAACTTTAAGAAAACTGGATTCTGGGTTGTATTCGGGGAAATACGGTAGTTCGTAAGTAGCGACCTCGTCAGTATTTGCCCCCACATATTTGAACGACGAACAAACTGTGCTGTTGTTCAATGTAGGTCAAACAGTTTTTTAAGAGACTCTCAGTTGGGATATTTTTATAACATACACTACGCTCACAGAAGCGATTGTAAGGTTTCAACCATAACATGTCGTCGCCTGAGAAACAGATGGTTCTACGTCCACTTTTTGTGAAAATTCATGAATCTTTGTGTATTACATAGGTCTGTGCATGATATATATCAAGTTCAAGTACATATCTTTACCATAAAGGTCTTTTTTCCATTTTTATTATGGTTATTATGTCCAAAAACTAAAACGTTTCTCAGAACCAGAGTGTCCCATGTCCACAACCAATCACAGCCATGAATTGGATCATGTGACCTGGAGATCAGACGTTCTTGTAAAGAGTTTTGTGTACTAGCCATTGGTTGACCTTTTTACAAGACTGAGTCTTTCTTGTCTTTTGGCAAGTTAAATTTCAGCCTCAAGAAATCAGTATCAAGAAATCATGCATAGCTGCCATTATTCTATCAAAGTGTAATAATCTGTCTACTGAGAGGATTCCTAAAATTCCCCTTTTCTATATATTGACTGAAGACATTGTACATTGTTCACCTGTATATAGAGAAGACATTGAAATCTTTTCCTATCAGCATGATTAGCATCGGTATCAGATTTGTACATGGAAGAGATTGCTATGTCAGATTAATAATTATCTTACATAACTTTTATCACATGACTATGTCTTGTACCTTTCAGAACGATAGACAACAGACTGAAGGACACGATAACTCTGCAGACCCTGATCATAATGCTCATGTACAAACAATCCCATGCCCAGGGATAACAGATGAGAAACTGCAGCGCTATGCAAATCTTCCACCAAGGTAACATGAACTTAACCCCATGATGCCAAAGTATTGGTGTAACACATGTATAATAGGGCCATATATGGTACTATAGCAGTCCAAGGGTTAATGATAGTTGATTTTGAATGGAAAGACATTTGTAGAATTAAGACCTTGTTGTTGAAAATTTTCTACGATGCAACAGTTAAATGGACATTTCAATAAGAAGACAAAGTCATCAATATCCCCCCGCAATGGCAAAATACTCTTCATGATTATGTCTACGAGTTATGATTATGTCAAATATTTACGTGTGTATATAGAAAAGTGGAAGGAGAGTATTGAAAGGTTTTTTAAAAAGTTCTGCTCCGGAAAAGAGCACTACCACCAATTTCAGTCTAAGTCGAACTTGTTTCCATGGAAATGCCAAAAATATTTTATTCAGAATTCCAAAACTACCAAAAGGCACCAGTACTCCACCAGATCTATCTTTGTGCCAAGTTTGGTAAAGAAATAGTGAACGGTTTTGGAGTTCTGCTCTGGAAAAGACAAATGTGCACGGACGGAGTCCATTTTAATACTCCCCGCAAAACGCGTTGCGGGGGATAATTAGTACATCGCCATCTGAAGTGTCTTTTTCGGGATACTATCTACATGCTGATTATCATACTAGTGATGACATCACCACATGTGCCACCATCATCCGTGCACAAGCATGTACCAAGGCGGTTAATTTTGAGGAAACATATCCGGCAGACAATATCTGAAGAAAGACAACATCACTATCGAAAATCAGTAAGACTCCAATGGCAGATGCTTTGAAAATAATAAGAATGGAAAAATCTCTCAAAGAACGTAGTACAAAAAAGACAAAATTGAAAGAAGAAAGTACTCAGGTTACGAGTCGACACATAAACGCTTATCTGATGCTAATTGATACAAACTTTCAGAAACATCTATGTATACAGAAGTTCTGGCAGGAACAAACGGCTTTTCCTAGGGAAAGTGGAGGCATGAGGTGGCATCCAATGATGGTGAAGTTCGCTATTCTGATTCACAGTCAAAGCCCATCCGCATACCGCTCTCTCAGGGAAATTGGAGTGCTGAACTTTGAGGGACTATACAAACTATGCTCACCCCTAAATCTGATTTTCAGATGGAAGTTTTTGAGGAACTCAAGAGGATCGCAGCTCAGTTTGATGACAATCAGCGATGGGTTTGCTTACTGCATGATGAAATTGTCATTAAATGAAGATTATGACCACAGAAGTGGAGAGCGTGTTGGTTTTATAACTTGGCCACCATGCACTTGTATTCATGGTTGTAAGGATATCAAGTAATATCAAGATGCATTCGTCACCACTCGCCCCTTTCCGTAACCTCCAAGAAGACTCGTCCTCCTATAGATGCTTGTTATGTGCGAAAATACGACTAACCAATCAGAACGCGCGTAAATGATTGCAGTGCTTTGACAAAAATAATCCCGAGTACTTAAATTCGTTTATGGCGTTATGTCATTGTTTAAAAAATCATGAACAATATATATCGTCATATTGAAAGTACAAAGAACGTAGCTAACAGGATTTTGGTGCTTATTATAAAGTGTTTAATAAGAATCATGCGATTGACGGTGAGAGATTCAAATTCACGCACGTGCGTTTGTTGACATAAGGGCTCTCATGGGTCCAACTGAGTGTATTTCTGACGATCTGGACGTAGCATTCTTGTCATTTTAATTGTAGCTAACATTTCTTACAATCGCCAGCAGCTGAAGGGATGGTGTAAATCCAAGCAGGGTCCATGCAGGTAGCCAAGGTAATGTAAGTCCCCATGGTCCCTGGTTTGGTGATCTACCTTCTGTTGTTGGCGATCTATAGCTTGTTTTTATATTGTATTGTCCAAATAGTGCTATCAGTTTTAACTCTCCATAACAGTTTTAGTTGTAATTGTGATATTCTAGTTGTTTTACTGTCCTTCGTCGACAGGTTTTTATAATATACATATATTTCATTTCAATAGCAAATGTTCTCGTCACAATATGGCTGAAATATTGCCGATGTGACGTTAAATATTAACTCACTCACTGTTATGGAGATTGCGCGAACACTTCCAACAGTTTTAGAAATTGTAATTATAAATCGCTACGAGTTTCAAAACAATAATATTCTATTTGTATGTAACTATAGTCTTTTTGCAGTGAAAACGTACCGGTGAATTGCACTTGCCAATTGAACATTTAAATCTTAGATTTTTATCGCTTATATTGGTTTGTATTACAAGGGGGTAAGCGCAGTAGTTGGAACAGTGAGACAAATGTACGTGATGAGCGTTAACTTAGACCAACCCTACTTGATCTCGGTGTTTCAATTTATGTGCATACCCCCTTGTAATACAAACCAATAATACCGATTTGAAACTATGATCGTTTGTTAAACAATTTTCATCCCAAGTTGAATAAAATGCTGAGATTTAAATTTTCAAATGGCCAGGTAAAGTTATGAGGATTCGCAATCTTAATTTCACTTTATTCGATTAATTATTTTTTTAAAGTGAAATTCATCGGTACGTTTTCACCGCAAACAGACTATAATCAACTTTAATCGTTAACATCGGGCATATATTTCACATCTCTGGGAATATTTTAGTCTGAGTTTTTTTGGGTCATTCATATAACATTCCACTTGGATTATGACAGCAAGGTTACACGAATGCTCAGTTTGAGAAATATTTTAAAGTAATTTTTGAGTTTCTGCTTTGGGATTTAATGTAACTGTTTTTTTATAAATGTAATTTGCATATTCAATAAATGAAATCCCATTTGTGATTATTAAACCCTTTTCAGAAATATAATTGGAAATATATGGTGAATATCTGGTAAAATTACGTCAGAATATGTCTTTAGCAAATATGTTTTTCTCCTTTTTTAGTTGTATCAAGGCGGTTAAATTCTTTAAAATAGAAAAGCAAAAACAACAAACAGCAATACAATGTATGAGTACTTCGGTGATATTAAGTACCATTGGAATCAAACAGGAATAGAGTTATCGTTCCTGTTTGAAGTAGTTCTGATGTTCCTATGCCAACATGAAATCCTTCCAGAGGGAAACGAGGTGTCATTCGGCTTGTCCCGGAATAACACAAGTTGGTCACGAATGATCAAGATGAGCATAAGCTATTTTCCAACTGCAACAGCAGATGAGATCCCCTTGTGGTCAGCAGTTAGACTGATGGAGTGTCAGCAACTTAAAGGTACTTTCTCTCTCTTTAATAATCCATGTCTATAAATATAGATATTAAATTCCAGTTAATCATGAATATATACCAGTGTAATTTGCACGGTCATGAGCATTTGAATGAGGTGAACAACTTTTAATTTTTTATTTGGGTACATTTAAAGAGGCCCATATCCATAGAGTAATGGTAAGTAGAGCGGTTCATTAGTCTGTATGTGAACAACCAATACCCAATAAAAAAAATTATAGTATGACCAGAAATTATTGAGAATTTTGGGAATATGTTTAATTGGATTGCTAGTATAAACAACCTTGACCAGCTATCAAGTCCTCGGTTTCATTCAAGAGAGACAACTCCGTTAATCCTTTTTCATTAGTTTGTAAAGAGTTATCCCCCTTTGTTTACTTGCTAGCAGACGACATTTTCAGTGATCCTCAGTATGGATGATTTAGAGAAGAGGAAATTGATTTTAGAGTATTATAACAAGGACATCAGCTCAGCTAAAGTGATTTCAAGTAGAACAGGCATCCCTTTGTCCACTGTTTATCGTGTTTTGAAGAATATTGCAAATGGATATGGCATTGAGCACCAGGGAGGCGCAGGTAGGCCCAGAAAATTGACTGTCGGTGACCTGAGAGTTTCTAGGACTTGAGTCCTGCCCCACAACGAAGCACATGTGACACATGTGGTCTCACCTTAGGCAAGTGAGTTTGTTCAAAATTGTCTCTGTTCACCCAGCAGGAAAATGGGTACCCGGTGGAAAAAAGTCATATGACTATAACCTTCTAGCGCCTAACAGGCAGCTTGGGTTATCCGGGGTAATAATGGCCTTGATTGTTAGCGCTATGAGCATACCTAGTGTGGAGTTTGGCGCTATATAAATGGACACATTATTATTATTATTAAGACATATCAATTCAGTATCGGACGAACCTGGTGTGTTTTGTGAATGTGATGTGCTATTGCCTCCACTGGGTCCGGTGGCCCTGTATCCTGCTTCCTTTTTGCACGATTGCCTGGTTTTATGGAAGCTCCTGTCCTACTATCATTAGGACCTTTCACAAGGCGGTGGGCCAGTGTCGCTTTTCGTTTTGGAGTCATATTTCCTTGAAATCCTAGAGTAAATATTCTAAGCAGTGTTGCTGTTCCATTGCATGAAGCAGAATGATGTTATATGACGTCATGAATAAATGAACAACACGCGCCAGCTGGTAAGAAACGAGTGAGTTACAAGAATCTGCTTTTAGAACAGGCAATGGGCTGCTTGTGTTAAGAGTTCGAGTTCGAGATTTCGAAAACGATTAATTAAATGCTCAAAAACGGAAAGAGCTCCTCGGGTGTCAAACGAGTTGATTCTGTCCATCAACTAATTTCCTTGACAACGTGGATTGTCATGTCACACTACGGCATCTACGCCTATTTATCAGTGTTATTTTGTGATCAGCTATGAACGTAAGAAACATCCCTACCAAACTCAAATTGTCAACTCTGTTGCTTTAGAGAAATGCATTTTCTCAAATTTGAGTTTGTCCTAAGAGGTGACAAACGGAATCGGGTGGTATGGATCTCTGACTTATTGGTTATGTACAGACCATCCCCATGTAGCTGGAATATTACTGAATGCGGCGTTAAACAAACAAAACATACATTTGTTATTGTGAAGAAATAGATTGTATGCATGTAATTCAATTCATAAAGTCATGACAAAGTTCATGGCAGTTTCTTTGCTCCAGAAAGGAATGCCTTCCTCTTCCCTTTGCGGTGGGGTAGCCTAGTGGTTAAAGCGTTCGCTCGTCGCGCCAACAACCCGGGTTCGATTCTCCACATCGGTACAATGTGTGAAATCCATTTCTGGTGTCCCCCGCCGTGATATTGCTGGAATAGTGCTATAAGCGGCGTAAAACTAAACTCACTCCTCTTCCCTTCACTTTCTGTAACGCAAAGTTGTCTTGACAGCAGAGATGCCAATCTATGATTTTATCGTAGTCGCTACGAAATTTAGCCTCAACACGATTGCACTACAAAATTCGAAGAAATTCCATTGAAGTTCGTATATACAGACAAAAACATATATTTTCGTGGATTAAATACATTTTCGGACTTCTGTCAATTCATCAAATTTAATGACAGCTTATGTTTCCCCCCGAAGAGTCGGGAGACCTATTGTTTTTGGTTGAGTTTCCGTCCGCGTTTCCGGAACATAACTCTAAAACTACTTGAATTATCTTCACCAATTTTGGTATACTACCTCTCCATATCATGTAGATGTGCCTTTTGGGGGTTTGAGTTCTTTTTTTTTCAATTTGTATTTGTCTGTTTCCATAGTAAAAGTTTGGACTTTGTCTTTTTGAAGGGTAAAGTTCGTTTCCGTAGCAGAATTCTGAAACTATTTGACCCATCTTCACCAAATGTGGTATACTGCCTCACCGTATCATGTAGATGTGCCTTTTGGGGGATTGAGGTTTTTTTTCAATTTCATTTTTATTCTTCTGTTTCCATTGCGTCAATTTGGACTGTCTTTTTGAAGGGTAGGGTTTGTGTTCGGAGGTTAACTTAACACCACTTCACCAAATTTTGTATACTATAACAATACCAATTATTAGTAAGCACAGAAGCATCAACTATATACATGTACTACTATAAAACATGTATAATATGTATTTTCATACTTAGAGATTTTGAAATTGAAGGAATCAAATGAATTGTTTGAGGTCTCAACGTTGAATTGGGGGAAGGGGAGACATCTGTTTTTAAGAGTAAAAACACTTTCTGTTTTGAACTGGAATCAGTGCCTGTTACAAACGTAATTTTAGCGAAATTGTCTATCAAAAATCTGAAGCTGATATCAATACCTTTGCGATTTGACCCAGTCATTGTGTACCGGCAGAAAATGACGATCCTATTGGAATGATTTACCCACGCGGCCGTTCCTTCCGACCGATTAAACGAAACCGGTTTCGCTGTTTCATTGGCTTCAACGGTGAAGCTTGTTGTTGACCTGGATTCAGTTTTGTTTGCCTCGTGCAAACGATACAGTATCGCGAAACTGTCAAAACGCATGGCCTGCCGCTTGAACGCTTCAAGTAAATATTCAATCATGAGTGACCAAGCACACCCCAAAATAGTGAGGTTAAATACGCAACGCCTTCTGGACGGTTATTCTGAAACATTCAGCAGTTTACAAAAGCCTCGATGTGACGATTTCCACGCATTTTGTCAACTTTGCAATGTGGATTTTTCATAATTTGAGTGGCATTTTAGAAGCTGTGACGTACGAAATAGACTAACTTTATGGATAACAACTTCTTTATTATGAGAGTGCGACATTTCTATACAGATTCTTATACCGTTGTCAAACTTTATGGATAACAAATTCTTTATTATGAAAGTTTTTATCCATAAAGTTTGTCTATTTTGTGGAGTATTCAGTCGCTCACAGGGAAAAAGACTTATGGAAAACTGCAATTTGATATATTTTGTTGACAAGAACGATGAAATGCAAGATGATGTAACGAACGCAGAGATTTTGTTTTTGTTCGAATTTATTGTGGAGAACAGTCTTCCTATATCAACAGCAGATAAAGTTGATGAGAAAAATGATTCCTGATTCAAAAGTTGTGAAAGAATATTCCTGTTGACAAAGACCACCGAAAGTGTATATTGGCAAACGAGTCATCTGATATTTCTTCTCACTTGAAATCAAGACCATTTTCCTTGACAAGTCTAAAACAGAGAACAAAGATAAACCGACAACATTCAAGTCATCCTCACATCAAGATGTAACAGAAAGCAAAAGAAAAGAGAGTGGCCCAGACCAGACTTGAAAGGATGGCTTTTTTTGAAAAATGCACTGCCTGTGTTTGACAATCTGAACAAATTCATGCAAAATGATCTTTTGTATTCATCTTCTGAGAAAGAAGTTGCTTGGATTGCTTAGTGAATTGTGCATAAGATTTTTGAAACCAGATGTCATTTCCTAAGCAAAGTGTGTAACTACCATTGACTTTTCTGAAAGAAAGAGTCGGGGGGAAAAGAGAGGAAGATGTTATAGGTTCAGAGGCCAGGCAGTATCTTCAAGATCAAATGAAGTCTCACAAGATGAAACCGCATGAAGAAGATGCCTTTTTCAAGAGTGTGAGGGGATTTGTTTGATAACGGTGTTAGAGGCTACACCGAAACGTCGTTCATATCACTATTAAAGAAGTTGTACTCTCCTCGCTGTTTTGCCTGTCAATACATTGCGAAGACGAAGAAATTCCTATTGTTTGATGACATGCTTCTTCATTCTCAGGTTGCAGACATCACATTGAGGAAAACTGCATCTTTTGATTCACTGATGTATTTTGCTAGCAAGTTTTCCTGTCTGTTTGATTCAGATTCCCTTGAATTAGAATTCAGAAGATGTTTAGTTGATAACTTTGGTGATGAAATTACCACTGATGACCGAGTTGATGTTCACTGGTCACTGATAGAACAGATACAAGATGAGGAGGGCAAACTCAAGTACAAGAATCTTAGTGCAGTCATGAAATGTATACTGACAATACCACATTCAAACAGTGAAAGTGTCTCCTGTGTAGTTAGGTAGACTCGCACTGAATTCAGCCCAAATTTGAGTTTTGAGGTTCTTTCCAGTCTACTGGTATCAAAATGTCAAGCCATAGCTTATGGTGCATGTGACAAAAACCAGACGTATCCTCAACAGGTACTCAAAGAGGTAAAGAGCTGTGTGCATGAAGCCAAAAGAAACAAGAAGAAATGTAATGCTGATTATTTGGAAATCTGTTGTTGGAGGTATGTGAAATTAAGGCTCACTCTTGATTAGTGTCATATTATCTGTCTCAGAATCCATCATGATTTTAAGTATTTAGTTGACTACTAACAAACTACTTATTTTGATCCTTGAAACTACTATGTGCAACATTGCAAAACCATGGAACGTATGATCAACAATCGACTTGTTTGGTACTTGGAATCCAATAACCTTATAACTAATATACAAGGCACCCATGAAAGGCCACCTCCTCGTGGTGGGTGCTGGGTCACGCTAAGCGCCTTTCAACCCCCCGTTGTGGACCCGGGGGGCATATTTTGGTCCACCAACCCGTTTGCCGTGGGTTGCGCCCCTGTGTCGGTGGAGGACGGGAGGCTGGTGGTTGAGGGCACTGGTTCCAGGAACAGTGTTCCTTTGCCCAACACACCACTTCGCCCCTTACTTCACCTAGACGGGTGGTTGAACTGGCCCGGTTCAATCAATCGGCTGGTCACGCCAAGCCCTGTGCTACAACTGTAAAATGTTGCACAAAATTTGAGAATTATTATATGATATTTTTAAGTCTTGGCAATTTTTGAACTTTGAATTTTTGAATTTCAATTAAACAATTTCATTTTGCCTAGAGTCGTATGCCCAGAAGGCGGTGGCTCATGGGCCAATCTGGTGGATTCATTAATCTTTTAATTTTTCTGCTGGAGTATGTCATCCGGGTATCCTTGGTGCTGCAAGTCGGAGATCCGCTTGTTTTTCGCATTGTCCTTGTGATACTCCGTGGTGGGTGGGGAGCTCGGATGATGAACCACTTAACTTTAACCATGGCTTACGAAACCCCCGTTAAGAAAACGAAACGTCCTCTAGACATTGATCGTGACGATGATGAACACAGACCGACCCAATCAATTGATTACTGGCCACGCTTTGTAGTGATCGAGACTCATGATAAGACGCCATTGAAGTTGAACCCTTTTGCGGTTTCAAAGGCTATTCAAGGCATTGCAGGTGACGTCAAAAACGTTAAACGCTTGCGTTCAGGAGCTCTTCTCATTGAATGTAGTAAAAGACAGCAAGCTGCAAACCTGATGTCAACGGAATTGTTTGTAGGAATTGCAGTGTCAGTCTCAGCTCATAGAACGCTAAACACAAGCAAAGGCATAATTCGAGATCGGGATCAATTGTTTGCGGACATGACGGAATTAGATATTGTAACAGAGATGAAAGATCAAGGTGTCATTTATGTCAAAAGATTTACAATCCGGAAAAACAAAGAAACTATTCCAACCAACACGTACTTGTTTTCCTTTTCCTCTCCAATTGCTCCGAAATCATTAAAAGCTGGATACTGTAACATCACTGTTGATACCTATGTTCCTAATCCATTAAGGTGCTTCAAGTGCCAAAATTCGGTCATGGAGTGAACACTTGTACATTGTCTGTCACGTGCGCCCATTGTGGTGAGCAGACACATACGACAGAAGATTGTACCAACAACTTTAAGAAATGCACTAATTGCGCCGGTAGCCACTCATCTTTCTCAAAGGACTGTCCAATTTGGAAACGGAACATGGAAATCAACAGAATTAAATTTACTCAAAACATTAGTTTTGCAGATGCAAAAAAACTTGTTCAAAGATCGGACCTCACAGAAACTTATGCTTCCGTCACCAGAACATCACCTGAACCAACCTTGACCGTAGTCAAATCTTCTGCATGCTGTCAAACCAACTTAACATGGGTTAATACTGACGCTCCTCAGGTTTTGCTACCCGAAACATCCACTCAAACTACTGAAGTCATTCAAGAGGCCACACGTGTTCATGATGCACCTTGTACTATGGAGAAATCATCTCAGCCAAATACAAAATTTCAATCTCAATCAAATATGACAGAAACTGTTAAAAAAAAAGCCTAAATCTAAATGTGAATCTTCACAAAAAAATCAAAGTGGCAGAGCCTCAAAGGGTTCTAATAACAAAATCCAACTTTTTAATAAGTTCGGATCCTTAGAGGACATGGATGTGTCCGAAAACATCCAAAATAGGGCACATAGCTTGTCGCCCTCAAGAAGAGTGCGGGGTAGATCCCCAATCAACCCACCAAACAGTTAATGTATTCTAACAATATAGTACAGTGGAATTGTAGAGGATTAAGATCTAATTTTAATGAATTGCAGTTATTAGTCCAGGATCTGGCACCATCGGCATTCTGTCTGCAGGAAACTTATCTGAAACAGACAGATACTTTTAATCTACGTCAGTTCGAAGCATATCATTCTTTCTCACCTCCGGGTGATAGGGCCACTGGCGGGTCTTCAATTCTTGTTAAACAGAATGTAATTCACAGCCCCGTCACACTTACAACTAATCTTCAAGCCGTTGCAGTGAGACTTACTCTTCATGTTGCCTTCACAATATGCTCTCTATATATTTCCCCTTCTTCAACACTCCAACAGTCTGATCTCCAAGCTCTCTATGACCAACTTCCTAAACCTTGTCTTATAATGGGTGATCTTAATGGCCATAACCCGATCTGGGGTGGTACAAGCACTAACTCTAAAGGTAAAATACTTGAAGAATTTATCTCCAATAATGACTTGTGTATATACAATGACGATTCAAGCACTTATCTGCATCCTGCAACCGGCACCTACTCTTCTCTAGATTTGTCTCTTGCAGACTCTAACCTCCTCAATGAATTTGATTGGTCAGTCCACAATGACCTCTGTGGAAGTGACCACTTTCCAACTATCCTATCAGGAATTTATCCATCTGATTCTACATCTTATACAAGATGGCAATTTTCCAAGGCAGACTGGTCCTTATTTCAAACGTTATGCACATCTAAACTAAGACCCGAATATTTCAGTGATTTCACTGATCCTATTGAGGTTTATTCTGACGTTTTAAATGAAATAGCTGATGAATGTATACCAAAGTCCTCTACAACTCCACATGTACGGAAACCATGGTTTAATATTGATTGTAGGCAAGCCAGAAAAGCGAGGAAAAAGGCAGAGAACTATTTCCGCCATCACCCAACTGTCCATAACTTAAATAAATTTAAAATACTCAATGCGAAGGCACGTCGTACCTTCAAACAAAACAAACGACAATCTTGGAGGAACTATGTCTCCAAAATTAATTCACGTACGCCAATGTCCAGAGTATGGAACATGGTTCAAAGAATTAAAGGTAAAGGTTCAAAGTCTGCTGTTCATCATCTTAAAGATGGCGATAATTTAATAACTGACAAGTCTAAAATTGCAGATAAAATTGGCGAAACTCTTGCCAAAAATTCTTCATCGGCAAATTATGTCCCTGAGTTTCAGAGATATCAGAAACAACAGGAAAAGAAAAAACTTAATTTTGAATCAAATAACGGTGAAGACTATAATTGCAGTATGAAGTATTTACAATGAAGTATTTTCATTACATGAGCTATATACAGCTCTTGAGCAAGCTCATGACACTGCAGCGGGTGATGACAATATTCATTATCAGCTACTGAAACACTTACCTGAATCATGTCTGGTCACACTTTTAGATATATTTGACAAAATATGGACGTCTGGAAATTTTCCTCCCTCGTGGCGTAATGCCATTGTTGTCCCCATACCAAAACCTGGCAAGGATCATACTGATCCGTCGAATTACAGACCAATATCTCTAACTAGCTGTGTCTGTAAAACCATGGAACGTATGGTGAATAATAGATTAACTTGGTATCTTGAAACCAATAACCTGATAACAAATATTCAATGTGGTTTCAGGAAAATCGTAGTACCATTGATCATCTGGTACGTTTAGAATCCTTTGTCAAGAATGCTATAATTAATAAACAACATGCTGTATCAATTTTCTTTGATCTTGAGAAAGCTTATGATACGACCTGGAAGCATGGCATTTTGAAGGATTTACATGATTTCGGTTTGAGAGGCTGTTTGCCTCTCTTTATATCACAGTTTTTAAAAAACAGACAATTTCAAGTCCGAGTGGGTTCAACCCTGTCTGACCATTATAATCAGGATCAGGGTGTCCCTCAAGGCAGTATTTTGTCTGTCACATTGTTTAGTATCAAGATAAACAGTTTATCCAAGGTTTTAAACGATTCAATTGATGGATCACTTTTGTGGATGATTTTAATATTTCTTGTCGTGGTAAAAATATGCATACTATTGAACGGCAATTGCAGTTGTGTTTAAACAAAATACATAAATGGTGTCTTGAAAACGGCTTTAAATTTTCCAAGTCAAAAACTAATTGTCTACACTTTTGTAGAAAATATAAACCGCATAAAGATCCTGAACTATCCTTAAATGGCACTCCCATCAAAGTTGTTAAGGAGGCCAAATTCTTGGGTCTAATTTTCGACTCCCATTTAACCTTTTTGCCGCATATTAAATCCCTAAAAACTAAATGCCTGAAGGCACTTGATTTGTTGAAAGTCGTGTCTAATTCAAGGTGGGAGGGATCAAGCTACCCTTCTCCACCTATATAGATCATTGGTTCGCTCGAAACTTGATTATGGCTCCATCGTATATGGTGGAGCCTGCAAAAGCAACCTAAAACTTCTTGATTCTGTTCACCACCAAGGCCTAAGACTTTGTCTTGGGTCCTTTAGAACCTCTCCTATTGATAGTCTCTATGTTGAAGCAGATGAGCCTTCTCTTACACAACGTCGGATAAAATTATCCTTACAATACGTTACTAAACTATATTCTAGCGATTCTAACCCTGCATTCAACTGTGTCTTTAATCCCTCTATGAGGATTTATACAACAAAAACCTTCTCTTGTTCCGCCTCTTGGGCACAGAATTAAGCCTTTCATTTCTGCTGCCGGCATTGAGCTGGAAAATATAGCTCCTTCCCCGTCTTTCTTTCTTCTCCTCCTTGGCAATTGGTGAGGCCAGACGTTGACTTAACATTAACCACATTTAAAAATCAGAAACTAATGATTTACAGTATAAACAAGAATTTAGTCAATTAAGAAATAAATATAATACCTATAAATCCTTATTTACAGATGGATCCAAGGATGGTGGCGCGGTTGCTTGTGCCACTGTCATTGGGTCCAAAACAATATCTTCCAGACTACCCAATGACAGTTCAATTTTCACAGCAGAAGCTAACGCAATACTAACAGCTCTTAAATATATTAATAAACACCGTAAATATAAACAATATATCATCTTTTCAGATTCTCTTTCGTGTCTTCAGGCTATTAAAAATCTTTCTTGCAAACATCCACTTTTATTAGAAATTATTGAATTGTACAATGAACTTGCTACTGGCCAATGCGACATCGTCTTTTGTTGGTTACCCAGCCACGTTGGCATTTCTGGGAACACAATGGCTGATATTGCTGCCAAGGCAGCACTCAACAAATCTGTGACACCACTTCTTACTCCTTACTCTGATTACAAAGCTTGTATTAGAACCTATATCCGTGATCTGATGCAGAAGAAGTGGGACACCCAAGTAGGTATCAATAAATTACATGAAATAAAACCCTACATTGGTTACACTTACTTGGGTTGTCAGTCCAGATTTGAAGAGGTCATTATGCGGCGATGTCGCATTGGCCATACAAGGTATACCCATGAATATTTGCTTAAAGGCGAAGATCCTCCGTTTTGCATCCCTTGTGATGAAAGAATCACAGTCAAGCATGTCTTGCTTGACTGCATCGAATATTCCATCACAAGGGATATCTATTTCAAAGTAAACACTATGAAGGATCTTTTTAATAATGTCAGTGTTCATTTAATTATTGCTTTTTTTAAAAGAATTAGATTTGTTAAGTGATTTGTAAATAGATATATATTTTATTATTGGTAGTTTGAATTAGTAACTGAGATTGTTAGTGGCTGTACCCTCAAAGGGGGTTGAAGTATTGCAAAATTATTGTCCTCCTGAGAAGGTACGTAAGTCCCAAAACATTTAGTCAATTTAAGTGTACCAGGTTTTTTAATCGTAGAATATGTGTGCTTTTAATTTATGGCTAGATTTCTCTTCTGTCGCCAATGGCTGAAGGGATGGTGTAAATCCAACTAGGGTCCATGCAGGTAGCAAAAGTAATGTAAGTCCCCATGGTCCCTGGTCTGGTGATCTACCTTCAGTTATTGGCGATTTATAGTCCATTTTTAAAACTGTATTGTTGTCCCCTATAGTTATAACGTTTTAGATTTAATTACTAGTTTTACATACATATCTGTGATATTCTAGTTGTTTTACTGTCCTTCGTCGGCAGGTTTTTATAATATACATATATTTCATTTCAATATCAAATGTTCTCGTCACGATATGGCTGAAATATTGCCGATGTGACGTTAAATATTAACTCACTCACTCACTCACTAATATACAATGTGGTTTCCGTAAAAAACCGTATTACCATCGATCATTTAGTACGTTTAGAGTCTTTTGTGAAAAATGCCATAATTAATAAACAACATGTAGTGTCGATCTTTTTCGATTTAGAAAAAGCATACACGACTTACATGATTTACATGACTTTGGATTACGAGGCCGTTTGCCTCATTTTATATCCAACTTTTTTAAATGACAGGCAATTTCAAGTCCGAGTGGGTTCAACCCTGTCTGACCATTACAATCAGGATCAGGGTGTCCCGCAAGGCGGTATTTTGTCTGTCACATTGTTTAGTATCAAGATAAACAGTTTATCAAAGGTTTTAAACGATTCAATTGATGGATCACTTTTTGTGGACGATTTTAATATTTCTTGTCGTGGTAAAAATATGCATACCATTGAACGGCAATTGCAGTTGTGTTTAAATAAAATAAATAAATGGTGTCTTGAAAACGGCTTTAAATTTTCCAAGTACAAAACTAATTGTCTACACTCTTGTAGAAAATATAGGCCGCATAAAGATCCAGAACTATCTTTAAATGGCACTCCCATCAAAGTTGTTAAGGAGTAAGACCACCAAGGCCTAAGACTTTGTCTTGGGTCCTTTAGAACCCCTCCTATTGATAGTCTATATGTTGAAGCAGATGAGCCTTCTCTTACACAACGTCCTATAAAATTATCTTTACAATATATTACTAAACTATATTCTAGCGAGTCTAACCCTGCATTTAACTGTGTTTTCAATCCCCTCTTTGGGGATTTATATAACAAAAAACCTTCTCTTGGACACAGAATTAAGCCCTTCATTTCTGCTGCCGGCATTGAGCTGGAAAATATAGATCCTTCCCGTCTTCTTTTTTCTCCTCCTTGGCAACTGGTGAGGTCTGAAGTTGACCTAACTCTGACAAAGTTTAAGAAATCTGTAACTAATGAATTACAATATAAACAAGAATATAATCAATTAAAAAATAAATATAATACTTACAAATCCTTATTTAGAGATGGGTCCAAGGATGGTGGCATGTGCCACTGTCATTGGATCCAGAACAATATCTTCTCTACTACCAAATAACAGCTCTATTTTCACAGCAGAAGCTAACGCCATATTAACAGCTCTTAAATATATTAATAACCATCGTAAATATGAGCAATACATCTTTTTTTCAGATTCTCTTTCGTGTCTTCAGGCTATTAAAAATCTTTCTTTCAAACATCTACTTTTATTAGAAATTATTATATTGTACAATGAACTTGCTACTGGCCAATGCGACATCGTCTTTTGTTGGTTACCCAGCCACGTTGGCATTTCTGGGAACACAATGGCTGATATTGCTGCTAAGGCAGCACTCAAAAAATCCGTGACACCACTTCTTCTCCCATACTCTGATTACAAAGCTGCTATAAGATCTTATATCCGTGATCTGATGCAAAAGAAGTGGGATACACAAGTAGGTATTAATAAACTACATGAAATAAAACCCTATATCGGTGACACTTACTTGGGTTGTCAGTCCAGATTTGAAGAGGTCATTATACGACGATGTCGTATTGGCCACAAAAGATATACGCATGAGTACCTATTAAAAGGTGAGGATCCTCCGTTTTGTATCCCCTGTGATGAACGAATCACGGTCGAGCATGTCTTGCTTGACTGTGTTGAGTACTCCATCACATGGGATATCTATTTCAAATCCCGAACTATGAAGGATATTTTTACTAATATAAGTCCTCATTTAATTATTGCTTTTTTAAAAGAATTAAATTTGTTAACTGATTTGTAAATAGCTAAATATTTTATGATTGGAAGTTTGAATTAGTAACACAGATTGTTAGTGGCTGTATCCTCGAGGGGGGTTAAAGTACTGTAAAATTATTGTCCTCCTGAGAGGTTACGTAAGTCCCCAAACATTCAAAGTAAATTTCAACTTTCCGTTTTTTAATCGTAGAATATGTGTAATTTTAATGTAAGGCTAGATATATCCCAATTGCTAACAGCTGAGGGGATGATGTAAATCCAGCTAGGGCCCATGCAGGAAACAAATGTACTGTAAGTCCTCATGGTCCCTAGTATGGTGATCTACCTTTAGTTGTTAGCGATCTATAGCCCATTTTTATATTGTGTTGTCCCCTATAGTTAAAATGTTTAAGATTCAATTACTAGTTTTACATATATATCTGTGATACTCGAGTTGCTTTACTGTCCTTTGTCGGCAGGTTTTATAATCTCTATATATATTTTATTTCAATGTCAAGTGTTCTCGTCACGATATGGCTGAAATATTGCCGATGTGACGTTAAATAATAACTCACTCACTATGTGCAACACTTTGGGGTTGGCATCCCTGTGGTAGGTGTTAATCTGGTGTAAAGAGTTGTTTTTTTGTGATGTAAGACGTAAGTAGATTTTTTACCATCTGGTGTTTGTGTAAAAGAACAAAAGCAACACTCTTGCCAACTGTTCATTGGTTAAATGACAAGTTAACTGTAGCATACTGCTTGTTTCAAAGCGCCAGTATTTACAAGGTACGAATGGGACTGGTATTGTCAGTGTATACGCAGCACTACGTGTCCTAACACTTTACATTCTTCCAATTACCCCCAACATTTGATCGAGATAGGTACAGGTTCATTTGCCAACAATATATGAATCTTCCACATCAGACATGAACCAAACGTACAGTGACCGGAGTGACTGGAAAGAAATAGTATGCCTTTTATTTTGACCGAGTTAAGATGTACAGTCACATCGGCAATGCTTCAACCATATCGTGACTAAAACAAGTTTTAAATTTACCAGAGTGAGTGAGTGAGTTATTATTTATCGTCACTATTTCAGCCAAATCGAGAATAATTGATAATTGTATTATAGAACACTAAAATTAGAAATTAGAGTCTGAAGGTAAAACTAGCATGTTGTCATAAAACGGTATTTTTAAGAGAACAATACAATATAAAAACAGGCTATATATCGCCAACAACTGAAGGTAGATCACCGTACTAGGGACCATGGGGACTTACAGTACATTAGCTTCCTGTATGGACCCTAGCTGGATTTACATCATCCCTTCAGTTTTCGCAATTTTAGATAACCCAGCCATAAATTAATATGACATATATACTACGATTAAAAATAGTAGTAGGTTTAAATTTACTTTGAATGTTTTAGGACTTACGTACCCTGTCAGGAGGTGGAAACATGATTCTGAAAAGATTTACATGAATTTGGATTGAGGGATAGATTACCCCAGTTCTTATCTCACTTTTTAAACAACAGACAATTTCAAGTACGGGTGGGTTCCACATTGCCAAGGTTTCTCGTCACGATATGGCTGAAATATTGCCGATGTGACGTTAAAACTAACTCACTCACTCACTCACATTGCCAAGATCACGGCGTCTCTCAAGGCAGCATCCTGTCTGTCACCCTTTTAGCATAAAAATTAACAGCCTCACTAACGTCTTGAACAGTTGTGTTGATGGGTCCCTTTTCGTGGATGATTTCAATATTTCATGCTGTGGTAAGAACATGCACGCAATAGAAAGACAGCTACAACTCAACTATTAACAAAATCCAAAAGTGGGCCAATGAAAATGGCTTTAAATTTTCAAAATCCAAAACAAATTGTATTCACTTTTGTCCTAAATACAAACCACACAAGGATCCAGACCTATCTTTAGATGGTGCTCCCATCAAGGTAGTAGAAGAGGCCAAATTCCTGTGACTCATATTCGACCGTCACCTGACATTCTTACCACATATAAAACATTTGAAAACAAAGTGCTTGAAGGCTCTGGACTTACTAAAAGTCGTTTCAAATACAGAGTGGGAAGGGCATCAAACTACCCTCCTTCACTTGTAGATATGTTTGGTTCGCTCTAAACTAGATCACGGCTCCATTGTTTATGGTAGCGCCTGCAAAAGCAATTTAGGAAAAATAGATTCTGTCCACCACCAAGGCCCTAGGCTCTGCCTGGGAGTTTTGATGACCTCTCCGATAGACAGTCTATATATGGAGGCCAACGAACCTTCCCTTAAAGGTGGGACACTCAAGTAGGAAGAAATAAACTGTATGAATTAAACATGAAGCCAACAATTGGTTATACCTACTTGGGTTCTCAGTCTAGACGCGATGAGGTACTTTTACGACGATGTCGTATTGGCCGCAGTCGGTTTACTCATGACTGTCTGCTGAAGACGGATGGGGATGGGATCCCCCCATGTGTGTCTCTTGCGATGAGGTTTTCACTATCAAGCATATTCTGCTTGACTGTGGACTTTTCGACTGCAAGGGATGCACAATATGATGCAACAAATCTGAAACATCTGTTCTCCCGCGTGAGCTCTCATCTGAACTACCTGGGGGAAGTTGATCTGTATCAATAATTGTAACTGTGAAATGTGACTAATGAATTGCCTGCTTTTAAATTTGGTGCTATGACTTTTTCGGTTTTTTAAATGACAATGTAATGAATATATGCTTTTGAAATAAAACTCATTCCGAGTATGTACTTACAATGTTTATTAATGCAAACTTGTTCTCGTCACTATATGGCTGGAATAATGCCGATGTGACGTAAAACTCAACCCAACTCCCTTGAACAACGCCGCATTAAACTTTCACTACTGTATATAATTAAATTACGTTCAAATGAGCCCAATCCAGCATACAATTGTGTTTTCAACCTCTATGAAAACCTGTTTCCAAATCTGCCAAGCCTGGTTCAACCACTTGGAATCAGAATTCAACCACACATATCTGCAGCTAAAATTAATCTCAATATAATATAGCACCTTACCGACTCCTGTCCTCAGTCAAGTAAGACATCCGTGACCGTGATTCTCTCATCACAAGGAATGCAAAACAGAGGATATCTTGTGTGGCCTATACGACCTTCTCCCATGATGACCTCTTAAGATCTGGACTCACAATCCTAGTATAGTCCGTTTGATTTCATTTGAGACCGATGAATTGCTCACCAACACAAAACCTAATAAATGCAACAAAACCAAATTGTGCACAATCACATGAAATCGACAGACCAACTCTGATGGTTTGTCTCATAATTTTGGACACCCGAATAAATAAGTTGTTTTAGAAACGATCATATATTTTGTTGTTACTTTTCGCTATTTTTTTCGAGGGGGTAACCACTTAAGGAGAAACTAAGGATTCTAATAGGTTGACAGGGTGGGCAAAGTTTTGTGGTGTCACGCTCCTAATACGGTTGGCAATTCGTCTCCGATTCTGTGGAGGCTGCATGTACGTGGTTTGTAATAAGGGTGGTTGGTTGATTGATTGGTTGTTCTCAACAATATTCTAACTATATGACTGTGGTCTGTAAATGATCGAGTTTGGACAAGCCAATTCAATTATCAACAGCATGAGCATCGTTCTACAGGGTATGATGACAGTGCCACCCAAGTCTGTGGGCCGGATCTCGTTAGCAGACTCATGCCACCCCCACCCCCCCAATCAAGGTATGAGCTGGCCAGTGTACTCGCACACATCCTCCCCCGCTCTGTAATCACGGGAAGCAAAAAACACTTTTAACAGGTGCTATAAATTGGCCGGAATCAGTAACCCTACTTGTAAAGACCTACAAGTAGCATACTCTTTCACGAATAACCTAAAGGCTCCGCCAAAATATCTCATTCCACTCTCCTCGACCAAACCTTAACTAAGAATGCGATACCCACGGCTTGGAACTATGACATACATAAATAAACCCTGTGTTGATGACAACTACTGCCTTGGAACGGGTGGCGAGCTTCTGAAAGTGTCTGTGCAATGTCCAGGCCTTGACTTAAGCAATGCATTTTTGATGGATATCTTTCGAAGGTGTGACATTTGTCTTCGTTGATGGGGTACAATCTGGCAAACCTGGCTAGCTATTCTCGAAACGTTCGTAGCCCTACGAACTTCTTGAGCCCATTCTTAACACATTGGCTACGATCAAAGTTAAGAATTCTTAGGGCTATGAATGTTTCGAGAATAAGGGCCCTGGACTAAAATGGACAAAGGCAGGTGACAACCGCCTTGAACCTACGTGTGAATGCTTTGAACCGAGTAGCGAGCTTCTGTAAGTTCTTGTTCTTCTTTTTCTTTACATCACATTCCAACGTAAAATATGATTCTATTTTTTACCCAAAATCGCCTTCCCCTCGCCTCAAATCACCTTGAGAATTTCTGTGGTCGTCCAAAACTAAATCTTTCCTACCATGACCACCAACCACCAATCATTATGTAGAGCTATACCATATAAAAAGACTGGGGGGCTTACAGTAATTTTGCTACCTGCATGGATCCGAGGTGGGTTTACATCATAACTTCAGGTGTTGGCGTTTTTGGAACATATTTTTAGCCACATATTATAATAGCAAAAACTTATAGGTATGGCATTGTCTTCATTGATGGCGTTTAGTCAGGCAAACCTTCACTAAACCGAACAAAGGCAGGTGACAACTGCCTTGACCTGCATTGTGAAGGCTTGTAACCGGTGGGCGAGATTTTGAAAGTACATTTGTACTTGTCCAGGTTGATGTACTCTTGATGGAGATCTTTCGAAGATATGACATTGTCTTCGTTGATAATGTAAAGTTTGGAGAACCAGGACTAAAACGGAGAAAGGCAGGTGACAACCACCTTGAACTGGATGGTAAAGGCTTGTAACCGGTGGGCGCGATTTTGAAAGTTCTTGTCCGTTGTCCAGGCCTTGACTTTGTTCATGTACTCATGGAGATCTTTACAAGTCATGACATTGTCTTCGTTGATTGTGTACAGTCTGGCACATGCACCGATCTAACAAAGGCAGGCACTTTCCTTTTGTTGACAGGGAGACCCTAACGAATTCCCATGATCCTGGCATTTTGCACTTGTCTCTATCAACTAAGGAAGTGGAGTTGTTTCTGTTCCTTTGCACATGTCTTTTAGAAAGCATCTTCACACATTGTACTTTTCTTTACATTACATTCCAACGTAAAATATGATTCTATGTCCCAAAATATCCCCTTCCCCTCGCGTCGAATTTTGGCCAAACCTAATGTGAGAGATGCGTTAGGAGTCTCTGATGAACGCTCCCAGACTGCACCAGTAGTCGCCATAGTTCCAGGTCAGCTCAGCACCAGCATTGACATGTGTGGTGCACACCATATGTCTCCAACGCCTTGTCCATGGGAAACACACACACACACACACACACACACACACACACCCCCCAACTTGTCCCGCCTAATCTAATCTTACAATTTGGATAGTTCCAGCTGTGGTTAATGCTCCCAACCAAATTTTGATCAGCGTCAATAACATCACCTTGAGAATTTCTATGGTCGTCCAAAACTAAATCCTTCCTTCCATGACCACCAACCATGTAAACAAACCAAAAAGACAAATGTTGCCTATCATACTCCCGCAACCTGTCTTCTTACCTCCCTTTAGATATGACCTGGCCAATGTACTCACACACATCTTCCCCCCGCCCAGTATTCACAAGAAGTAAAACAATACTCTTCATATTTTAGTGCTGACAGATGCTATAAACATCTTCCCCCGCCCAGTATTCACAAGAAGTAAAATATTTACTGTTCATATTTTAGTGCTGACAGATGCTATAAACGGGCCAGAATCAGTAACCCCTTCCTTCCCCTCTCCTGCCCTACGAGTTGCGTACCGCCCAAACAAATAACCCAAAGGTTCTGCGAAAATATCCCCTTTCCCTTTCGAATTTTGACCTAACCAAACCTAAGAGATCCGATAACAACGACTTGGAGCTCTAATGTAGGCGAAACCTGCGTTGATGACAGTCACCTTGAACTGGCTTAGGAAGGCTTTGAACCGGATGCCGAGCTTCTGTTAGTTTTTGTATGTTGTCCTTGCCTTGACTTTGGCAGTGTACTATTGATGGAGATCTTTGGAAGGTGTGCCACTGAGTGATTGAGAGAGTTAATATTTAGTGAGTTTAGTTTTATGCCGCTCTCAGCAATACTCAAGCTATATGACGGTGGTCTCTAAATAATCGAGTCTGGACCAGACAATCCAGTGAACAACAGCATGGACTGCCATATCATGATGAGAAAAATGTATACATTAAAATTGAATAGATTTTTAAGATATAATATTTGTCATTAATCAACTAATCAACAATAAAACTACTAGAGTATCACATGTATTAGGATATAACTAGCATGTTGTCATAAAAATATATCATTATGTAGAGCAATACCATATTGAAAAACTGGGGGGGTTACAGTATTTTTGTCACCTTCATGGACCCGAGGTGGATTTACATCATAACTTCAGGCGTTGGCGATTTTGGAACAAATTAACCGCACATTATAATAGCAAAATCTTTGAGGTATAGCATTGTCTTCATTTATGGCGTATATTCTGACGAACCTTGACAGCTATATCATTATTAGAAAAATGTATATTTTGAAAGTGAATAAATTTTGAAGATAAAAAACTTAATGGACAATAACACAACTGGAGTATCACAGGTATTAGGTTATAACTAGCATGTTGTCATAAAAATATATCATTCTGTAGAGCAATACCACATAAAAAACTGGGGGACTTACAGTATTTTTTCTACCTGCATGGACCTGAGGTGGATTTACATCATAACTTCCTTCGTTAGCGATTTTGGAACAAATAAGCCACACATTATAATAGCAAAATCTTATAGGAATTGGCATTGTCTTCATTGATGGCGTATAATCTGGTGAACCTTGACTAATACGGACAAAGGCAGGTGACAACCACCTTGATCTGGATTGTGAAGGCTTGAAACCGGTGGGCGAGATTTTGCAAGTTCTTCTCCGTTGTCCAGGTCTTGACTTTGTTAGTGTACTCTTGATGGAGATCTTTAGAAGGTATGACATTGTCTTCGTTGATGGCGTACAGTCTGGCACATGCACAAAATCTAACAAAGGCAGGCACTTTCCTTCGGCTGACAGGGAGACCCTAACGAATTCCCATGATCTTGGCATTTTGCACTTGTCTCTATCAACTAGGGAAGTGGAGTTGTTTCTGTTCCTTTCCACGTGTCTTTTAGAAAGCATCTTCACACATTGCACTTTTTTTTACATTAATTTCCAACGTAAAATATGATTCTATGTCCCAAAATATCCCCTTCCCCTCGAATCGAATTTTGGCCATACCTCATGTGAGAGATGTGTTAGGAGACTCTGATGAAGGCTCCCAGACTGCACCAGTAGTCGCCGTAGTTCCATGTCAGCTCAGCACCAGCACGGACGTGGAGTCTCCAACACCTTGTCCTTGGACCCCCCAACTTATCCCGCCTAATTTTATAGTTAGGAGAATTCACGCTGTGGTCCAAGCTCCCCACTAAATTTGATCAGGGTCATTAACATCGTCTTGAGAATTTCTATGGTCGTCCAAAACTAAATCCTTCCTTCCATGACCACCAACCATGTAAACAAACCAAAAAGACAAATGTTGCCTATCATACTCCCGCAACCTGTCTTCTACCTCCCCTTTAGATATGACCTGGCCAATGTACTCACACACATCTTCCCCCGACTAGTATTTACAAAAACAAAAATACTGTTCATTTTGGTGCGGACAGATGCTATAAACGGGTGGGAATGAGTAACCCCCTGCACTTCCCTACGAGTTGCGTACACCCCAAACAAAATAACCCAAAGGTTCTGCCAAAATACCCCCTTTCCCTGCCCTCGAATTTTGACCTAACCAAACCTAGATATCCCATAACAACGACTTGGAGCTCTAATGTAGGTGAAACCTGCGTTGATGACAACCGCCTTGAACTGGCTTAGGAAGGCTTTGAACAGGTTGGCGAGCTTCTGTAAGTTCTTGTTTGTTGTCCTTGCCTTGACTTTGGCAGTGTAGTTGTACTGTGTCAATCTCAGGCGAGATACTATAACAGCAAGTTAACCCATATCGGATCGGAAATTTCAAACTTTATTCCTTGGAGCAGGTAAATACTGCAAAACAATACCAAATCTGTCAATAGTTTCTATATAATAACGTGACAAAGGACATATTCTTCATGAACTGAACCATGCAGGTAGCAAAAGAAATGTAAGTCCCCATCGCTCCTAGTATGGTGATCTACCTTCAGTTGTTGGCGATCTATAGCCCATTTGTATATTGTGTTGTCCCCTATAGTTAAAATGTTTTAGATTCAATTACTAGTTTTACATATATATCTGTGATATTCGAGTTGCTTTTCTGTCCTTTGTCGGCAAGTTTTATAATCTCTCTATATATTCTATTTCAATGTCAAGTGTTCTCGTCACGATATGGCTGAAATATTGCCGATGTGACGTTAAATAATAACTCACTCACTCATGAACTGAATAATAGACAATGTATAAATAAAAACTCTTTAATGGATGCTTCAAACTGGTATTTCGAACATGTGGAGTGCATACCAATTAAGAAGTTACTCAGTCGCATAAAATATCACATTTCCTTGTTACTAATGCATTTGCTACTGTTTACACCAACCTTATAAATTTGTTTACATATAATTGCTATGAAACTGAAATGTGATATCAACGCATGCCTAAATCAATACAAGCGATGATGACGGTCACACAATAATAAACAGATATTGAGCATATTTGGATGGGTAATTTGCATTCCATACGTTCGTACATTATAAAGAAACATCAGTGATGATTCGGATGTACTACTTACTCTATACAAGCCTCATTTACACGCATTTGGGAGCCACGCAGAGTTCCAACCTAGGAATGGTGTGTCAGTGTTTTGATGCCACCTTAGCTTTGCCCATGAGGAATCTTACTTAGATTCACCCTCCACAGTCTCTAGCTCCAAATAACACACAGCTACTATGGCCTTTCAGACGCATGACAGTACATGAGTATATACCGCCCAACTGCTCCTTTGAACGACAAGGATGTAAATGGTCGTGATAGTCTTTCAATCTTCGAAGTGACTGTAGCCACTCGCTCCACTCCTGTTGAAGTTCATTTGATAGGATATCGTCCCATTCAACATTATTGGAAACAGCATCTCGAAGAATCAAGCGACCTTTGATGGTCACTGGTGCCAGGAATCCAATAGGGTCATATATGCTATGAACCGTAGACAGAATTCCTCGTTTCGTGTAAGGTTTATCACCTACAGATACCTGGAGTACAAATGTATCAGTCTTGATGTCCCAAGATATTCCTAGACTGCGTTGAATAGGAACACACTTCACTCTGATCCGTGAAATTCAAGTCTTTGAAATCACTGGCCCTGTCATCAGATGGAAAGGTGCTCATAACGTCTGGGCTGTTTGATGCTACCTTATGAAAACGAATATTTCCATGTTTTCTCAGAGCTGCTTGAGTCCGCTTAACCAAATCAATAGCTTCTCCTGTAGAAGGTAGAAAAGCAATACCATCGTCTACATAGAAATTTGTGTCGACAAATACCTTCACATCCTGTCCAAAATCTGAGCTCGAAGAGGCAGCAGCCTTCCTTAGCCCATATGTTGCAATCACTGGAGATGGCTTGTTACCTTATTTGGATCGTTGTCGTCATGCCACAAGAACCGAAGATAATCTCTGTGTCTCTCTGGGACATGGAAGCAGTGAAACATCTTTTCAATGTCTCCCATGACTGCTATAGCTTCCTTTCGGAATCTCAACAAGACGCCTATCAATCTGTTGGCAATGTCAGGTCCTTTCATAAGTACACTATTCAGAGATGTCCCTTTTTAAGCGACAGATGAATCAAACACTCCTCGTATCTTGTCTAGTTTCTTTGGATGATGAACTCCAAAAAGTGCTAAGTACCAAACTTCTGCACCTTCAGTAGATGACGAAGCATGATTAGCAGAGAGTATCTTGGCCATAAAATCAATCATCTGTTGACGCTTCACTGGATCTTTATCCATGCTCTTTTCCAAAGACTTTGCTCACTTTACAGCTTGATCCTTATTGTTAGGTAGAACCGGTCGTCGGTCCTTAAAGGGTAATGGCGATACCCAGTTTCCTTCAGGGCCTTCTTTGCATTTCCTCGTCCATGAGCCTTAGAAACTGTCGGCCTTCCTGTGATAAGCCTAACTTATCATCATCCTTGGTCAGCGTAAACAGGGAATCCTCAGGAACTTCACAAAGAAAGTCTTTCATCTGAAAGTCATTTTGACATGGCTTAAGAATGGTAGGCCTTCCATGAGACAAGAAGTGAGTTTTCATCACTGTTACCTCATCCACGTGGTCTGGAGCATGCACCCTACCCAGACACCTTTTGCCAACTAATACCCAACATAATGGTAACTTCAGAACATATGGAGACCTTCCAGGCCCTACACGTTGATCAAGCACATGATGTGCTTCTGTCATGTCCCTGCCTATAACAAGAAATATCTTCGCCGAGTCATCAACAGGTGGTATCTCCTCCACCAAATCTGACAGATGGAGATAATGCCTTGCTACAGCTGGGTTAGCGATTTCCTCTCGTGTATCTGGTATCTCACTGCACTCTATGAGTGGCAGCAGATTGCGTCTACAGTTCCCGTCCAAAGATTCAATCACAAATCCATTGGCTCTGCGTCCTGACATTTTCACAACGTGGGAACATGTTATATTCATATGATCCAGACCGCCTCCGTGGTGTAGTGGTTAGAGCGTCCGCCCGGAGAGCGGAAGGTCGCGGGTTCGATCCCCGACCGCGTCATACCAAAAGACGTTAAAATATGGTACTTGTTGGTCCCTGCCTGGCGCTCGGCATTAATGGGTACAACAAGGACTGGTCGGCTCGGAGTCAGTATAATGTGTCTGAGTGGGGTATATTCATGCTTCACTGCGTCATGGTATCTCAGTGGGCTAGCACTATAAGACCAGCTTCAGTCTGGGCTAGTACATGCGGCCTCACCTCACCTCACCTCATATGATCGAAGAATTCCGATTTTGCCTGTGATGAATTGCTCTGGTCATCCAAGACTGCATACAGTTTTATTGCGTTCTGAGGTTGTCCACTTGGGTAGACCTTTACCAGCACAATTTATGCGCATGACATTCCATATTGAAGATCTGTGTACACTTTGATGTAACCGATGTCTTGCGTGGAAGTCCATTACTACTTGTATTGTCTTTACTAGAAGTTTGGGTGGTCCCCAGCTGTCCATCAAAGTTCTCATTATGCATTGTGGTGGCATGCCTAGTACTGTCACATATCACACAACGAGGGCTCTCAGTACAGTTAAAAGTGAAGCACAACACTTGTAACAGAACCCTTTCTGCTTCAGAAACCCCTTATGATCCTCAGAATGTTCGGCCCTGAAAGCTTTACAGTCACTCAACGTGTGTTTACTGTTGTGAATGGGACATTTGCTGGGCTGATTACTTGCATTCTCAAACTTTTGATCTGCATCAGTCTTCTTTGCGTCTGGAATCTTTTATAAAAAAAATTCCATTGTCAACAAACAACATACTGAATCTATCTTTTTCGATTCAGAAAAAGCGTACAATACAACGTGGAAAATGGTATCTTAAAAGACTTACATGAATTTGGATTGAGGGGCAGATTACCTCAGTTCATATCTCAGTTTTTAAACAACAGGCAATTTCAAGTACGGGTAGGTTCCACATTGTCTGATTATTTCCACCAAGATCAGGGCGTCCCTCAAGGCAGCATCCTGTCTGTCACCCTTTGTAGCATCAAAATTAACAGCCTCACTAACGTCTTGAGCAGTTGTGTTGATGGGTCCCTTTTCGTGGTCGATTTCAATAGTTCATGTCGTGGTAAGAACATGCACGCAATAGAAAGGCAGCGTCAACTCTCTCTTAACAAAATCCAAAAATAGGCCAATGTAAATGGTCACTTGAATGTCAAGGCCATCTATGGCCGACGAGTGAGTATGATTGCCGATGGTTTTGGAGAAAATGCCTGCTTACTGTCGAAGAAATGATTGGTAGATGTTGCAATATGTTTTTATACCGGTGGAATGCCGCTGCCGATCGAATCTTGCCCTACATAGGTGCTGTAAACGTGGCTGGAATTAATAAACGAATTTAAAAGGTGAGTTTTCGCTGTCTTGGGTGATCCATGATTTTGGCTTGGAATTGCGGAGGTAGCTGTTTTCGGTGAGTCGTGGCGTATAACTTTTGAAATAATGATCCGATTGTTCCCATTTCTAGCTCATTTTGTAGGGAAATCATCTCGCTTTCGATCCGTATGCCTCGATGGGGCCTTAAAAATAATTTACGTGGTGAAATCTAACTTTGATTGAGGAGGGGGTGGTTCCGTCGTTACATCCCTTTCCTTTTATATAGTACTAGGGTAGGGTCTATATACCTATATGTCTTTCTAACGCTGTTTCAAAGCGTGACACGCCCCTGTGCTTACACCATGGGGTACTGGAGTGTGGCATGCAAATGCCTTTGAAACCAAATTACTTCTATGAAAAATATCGTATTTGCGATGGATGACAAGCCAGAACCCAAAACCAGGTGCTTCCGGTGCTATGCAACACAGAAGATTGCGCAGTGCATACCGCTAAAATATAAGTGAGTTTAGTTTTACGCCGCACTGAGCAATCTTCCAGTATGGTGGCGGTCTGTAAACAATTTCGTGATTTCGCAAGATAATGAGGTAGACGGTCACGTCATCGCGTGACGTCATACCCGAGAGTCGCTACATCACACGGAAAAGGCAGTGGTAGCGAGCTTGTTCGCTTACTGAGGTCTGCTTCTAGTTTAGCAACTAAATCAATTCACGAAGTCAAACTTGGATTTGGATGGTATACGAGATACAGATAATATCACATACACTTTCAATTTGAAAGTATTTCTAGCGGCAAGACAGCAGGAATACTGATTTCACCAGTTCACAACATACAACCGTGGGAACATCCCGACTATGTTTTGAATAGACCTACTGCGGACTGGTATGCAAGTCACTTGTTCATGGAAAACCGATTAGATACTGAATTAATTTTTCAGCAGTCACGGTTAAATTTGCAGTCATGATAAAGGCAATGTTCTATCAATGTGTTGAGCCTGCCGTCAGGTGTATACATCGGTATTGGAAGGTAAACACTGAAATAGTCACGTATCAGGTTCATGATTTTATGAAAATTTTAGCTTTCAGCTTCGTCGTAAAATGCGTCCTCTGATGAAATGTAATCATAAATATTTTAGCATCATGGTGATAATCTTTTCTATGAAATCCCTTTACGGAAGTCGATAAGGTCATCAATGCACCCTCACTAGATAAGTACCCTAAATTCGTTAGTGTATGTTTTCGGAGAAGTAGGAATATGGTGTCTGGTTTGGTGCATCGAACATCAGTTTTATTACATTTTCAATTTCCATAAACGTGTAGAGCATCAGTTATTTGTTGTGATACTTAGTCCTCCTTAACAGTTGATAATAGATATAATATAAAAATATAAATGCAAAACATAGGACTGACAAATCCTTATCAATCTCTTTAACTGTCAGCTAGTGAAAAAAAAGATTCTTCATTGTGTTAAAGTAGTTAAGTGTGATCACTCCCCCAAAAGACCATCGATCAAATAAGAAAATAACTAGCACAAAAATCAGGGCAAATAATTTATTTGCATACACCAAACCAACTGTTTATGACAAAATAATGAGTACAGTGTGTACACCAACATCATGAAGGCAAAGACTTGCGTGAATATTAACTGGATGGACTCGTGGAAGCCTAAGAAAACAAGATTGCTCTCCATAAACATTATGTGTGGTGACTGCAATTTGGAAACATTTACCGTCTGAACAAGTCGCAGGGTTCAAGCAGACGAACACTATAGACCTTAAGACACACCTGATATTATTTCAATTTATATCTTGATGACAGCGAATTCACCAGTTCCTGTTTACTAGTTTTAATGAAAGTGTCTGGCAGAATATCCTGGAAAATTAGCCTGTCGTGTCCTGCAAGTCAGTAGGAAGGAAACCTGTTTCTTTCCTCCAGAATGGCCCTGAGTGAAAATTCCACATTGAATATATAGAGACATTTTGTAACACAATTTCAGTATATTTTGTTTTGGCAAACATAATAAGAATTTTCTTTGAAATCAGCATTAATAGAGTAAGTACTTTAGTCTTATGCTGAGAGGGAAAATAGACATGAGGATTAAAAGCCAGTGTCCTTGCAAACAAGTGTTAAGTCATTAGTTAGAGAAAAACATGCAGTAATAGGAACAGTGGTTGTTGTTGTTTTCAAACTGGAGTGCACCAGTTCAACAAAAGGGAGCAAAGAGGCAAATATAATTTATATATTGTCTGTATTATATTAACCATGCAGGTGTTGGTCTCTCGTTTACTGGCTTGGCCATGGAGGATGTCCCTTTCTTGGTTTGGGGGTAGCTGATTGCCCACTTTGGTTCTCCTATTGGTTACACCTACTTGGGTTGTCAGTCCAGATTTTGAAGAGGTCATCATGCGACGATGCCATACGAGGTACACTCACAAATATTTGTTAAAAGGTGAACATCCTCCGTTTTGTATCCCTTGTGATGAGAGAGTCACAGTCAAGCATGTTGAATTCTCCATCATAAGGGATAAATATTTCAATGTTAAAACTGTTAAGGATCTTTTTAATTCTGTTCAATTCATTTCATTCTTGCTTTTTAAAAGTAAATTGATTTAATTAATGAATTTTGATAAATATGTTCTGTAGATAGATGTGTTTTAATGATTGGTATTGTAGATTATCAGCTAAGATTGTTCGTGGCTGTATCCTCAAAGGGGGTTGAAGTAGCGTAAAATGTATTGTCCTCCTGAGAGGGTACGTAAGTCCCAAAAACTTTCATAGTTTTTAAACGTAGTATTCTTATCATTTTAATTTGTGGCTAAATTTTCTAACAATCGCCAACGGCTGAAGGGATGGTGTAAATCCAGCTAGGGTCCATGCAGGTAGCAAAAGTAATGTAAGTCCGCATAGCTCCTAGTATGGTGATCTACCTTCAGTTGTTGGCGATCTATAGCCCGTTTTTATATTGTGTTGTCTTCGTAAATAAATAGTTTTACATGTTCATGCTAGTTTTAGACTCCATCTGTGATACTCTAGTTATTTTACAGTCCTTCGATGACTGATTATTAGGGCTCCTTGCTACAAGGCAGGAGACCTATTGGAATCGTTAATGTTTTTATTATTTATTATTCCGCCGTATTTTATACCAGCCCTACAAAAAGCACCGCTGGACAGAATCGCTTGAAAAAAATTACCATGGTGCCGACAGTCCTGAAGTCGTTTCTGCAAAAATCTCAAGGCTCTAGGCCCAATAGCAAAGGGGAGATAATTCAAACTTTTCAATTTCAAAAGCAATAATCTCCGAAACTACAAGTCCGATGACTACCAAATTTCTGGAGCAGGTCTGGAATCCGATTACCTTCAATTTCAACTGAAGGATCCATGGGGCTACGAGGCACCGTTTGGCCGCCATATTGGATTTAAGGAAATTTCACGTTTTTGACGGGTAGGCATTCCCGGTCATCCGCATGTTATGTGTGTGTGCATCTGATAGCTGAAGTCCTGGCGATTCCAGAACACTAATTGTTTTAACTGTAGACCGAAGGACAACGGAGCTACAGCCTGTCAAAGAGGGAACTCTTTCTTCTCCGGAACTTCTTAAAAAGGTACATGACCCCGCGACCTTGGCTGTATTTGGAAGATCCGCTCACCTGTCAGAAACGTGTTCTGGCTCTGTTTTGGACGGTTTAAAGCCCTCAAATATGTTTCAAACACCCCTAACTCTGAAACGATCCGTCCGATTTCGACCAAAATTTCGATATGCATTTATGCCGCCAGTGCAAGTTGTTTGTACCAGTTGCAGCAACATAGCTTCAAAGACAACGGAGGGACAAATAATATTCTATTTTCCTCACCACAGTTGCTATCTTGATTGGTTTTCTACTGAGGCCTATGCAAATTGTCAGTGTATATGTGTATGGTTTGCTGATAATTTTTTATTCTAACATACATGTTAAAGGTATAGCCGTTTCGTGGTTAGAAGCAGCCCTGAAAATTGCTAAAGATCCACTCACTCGCCGACTTTGTGATGACTGGAATGTGTCATAAGTTTCTCGGAGATTTACGACACGGCAGATTACCCGTGGAAAACATGCGACAGTCTGAAGGAAAGCGCAAGGACGATATCTCCTATAAAGAGACGACCACTGCAAAGCGTGGTGTACGTGCAGATATGGGAGACGATGTCAATTTCAATTTACAATGACGAGAGCTGTCCACCGTGAGCGGGTTAAAACACAAGCTGGACGATACTGAAGTAACAAATAATTTGTCTAAGTGTATCTTCAAAGACAACAGAGGGACAAGTGAAATTCTATTTTCCTCACTGTAGTTGCTATCTTCATTGGTCCTCTAGAGAGCACAATGAAAATTTGCAGTATGTGTCTCAAAAGTTTGCTGATCATTTTCTGTTCTATGGTGCATGTTGAAAGTATTACCATTTGTGGGTTAGATACATATATGTTAGTGTTAGCGGTAGTTGAGCTACGCTAGCTGAAGGAAGCACCCATACAATCTTTCAACACTGCCCGCTCGCCGGCTTTACAATGCCCACAGACTAATGCGCTTTCGGTAACATTTGGGTTTTGTGCAGTTTGCATGGATCTTAAAACTCTATAGGTAACCTGTATCCAGGTGTAACGTGTATTTGTGTATATAAACCCGCTCTCGATTCACAAATTCAGTTACAACAGCCTGAGTGTAACAGTGTAATGGATACTGATACAAACTACAGAAGTACGTTAATTGCTGTGAAATCACAGGCTCGCTTGCATCAGCGTGAGAATGAGTGAATTTAGTTTTACGCTGCACTCAGCAATGTTCCAGCTATATGGCGGCAGTCTGTAAATAATCGAGTCTGGACCAGACAATCCAGTGATAATCAGCATGACCATTGATCTGCGCAATTGGGAACCTATTACACGTGTCAACCAAGCTCAACGTGAGAGAAACAGTGTTGTGGATATTGGTACATGCTAAACAAATACAGAGTACGGGCGCTTTGTGTCACATTTCAACTTGGCTGTTGTTGATATTTAAATGGAAATTGTATCTACACTCACCCGAAAATAAACACCATAAACAACCACATTTTCAGTAAAAAGAAATAAATTATTAGCAATTGAACGTGCATTATTCTTTTTCCTTCGAATCTCTAATCAAGCCAACAGCTGTTTCCAAAGCCATAAGTGCAATTACCCATACCATACATCACAATCCTTTGTTTCTAACCCTAAAAACAGAAGAATTCAAAGTTTACTACTTAAGTATTTCTCATTACTGACAGTGATATGATCCATATCAGCTATAGCCTTTACTGCTTTCGACATCTGCATGACAGGTACCAAATGGCTAGAAATTATCCAAGCCAAGGAGCCCTCAATGTTGCTCGCAACTTTAATTAAGCAACTTATTGTTTATGTAAAACATTTCTCGTCACTATATGACTGAAATATTGCCGAGGTGACGTTAAATTCTAACTCACTCACTTAGGTTCTCCAGTCTTGGTCACTGCTTGGACATTTAGGCTGTATGAAATTTCATTGATGTGAAGTGTTGCCATGTACACCCTAAAAATAGCATTAAAGTAGCATTTTTGTATTTGCCACAAAAAAAACCCATTATCTGAATGAACATATTTCCCATAAACATTTACCCTTAAATATGTTAGATGCTATGATGTTTTACAAGGTGTTCATACCTCAGGTGTATGCCATTGTTGAACATTCATTGTATTTATTGTATATTGTCATTAAGAGATGCCCTAAATCATGCCGCACTTCAGAGGCGGTTTCAGGATTTTTTTAAAAAAAGGGGGGAGGGGCTTTCGAACCAACCGAACCCCTCCTCGGCCCCGCCAATGTTTAACATTAACTTCAATGCGGTCTTAAATTTCAAAAAGGGTGTGTGTGGGATCTTGATCCGCTAATGCGGATATTAATCTCTTATGACTCAATTTATTTATATTTTTATTCTAAAGTAAATGTTATCTCTGGTCGAAAATAGGACATGAACGCAAATTATGACATACTAGCACATGCTCTACATTACTATTACATTACTATTGCTTTATATAGCTTGCTAGTGGAGTGTTAATGTTGCTCATAAAACTCACCTGCAACCAATGTCGCGGTCTCAATCCCAAGTTAACATTTCGGTCTCTGTTTGTTTGAAATGTCGAAAAGAATGCCCGATAAATAGCATCCTTATAAGGTTTAACTTTTGCCTATTCGTATCCATATTTCGCCAGAGGTTCCAGATCTCTTTCATAGCACTTCTTCGAAAAGTGTAACGTACACAAATGACCGTGCGTGGAGAGTTCACATAGTCCGCACAACGACAGTAAACAATCTATGCCCTTCTTCGTGTGAAATATAATTTCTCAGGAAATGTACATCCGTGTTGTATTGGATAATCATCAAAATTCGAATAGCAGTTGTCAGCTTCCAATACGTAATCACAACAAAAGCTCTGTCTGGTATGACGTCACACTCACAGACGGCCGATCGATAAAAATATAAATAGTGGGCGGGGCTAAAGGGGTTTCAGTTTTGGTGCATATTTATAATTTTTCCGATTTTCTTCATAAATGGATGGTGCAGATGTGGTATATATTCATGTTTGAATGGTATTATGTATAATCTTCTTAAAATCCTTCAAGGCTTCACATGATTTCTAGCAGTCGTATTGTATTACCTTTTGCTGCAATGTGTTTTTCTACAAGAGTTCACAGTAATGATTTCCAAAGGTTTAGAGTAATGTGTCAATAAATAAACAAAAATGAATGTTTATTGAGTAATTTGTCTTCTTATTCTCGTGTACAAGAGTTTGAGTGGAAAACAATGAATGAAGTAGTCCTGGTATATTGTTTTCAACCAATGAAATCGTTTATTTTCTGCAACAGCCAATAACCGGGAACCAAAAGCTATAACCTCTTTCGGGACTTACCCCTGAAGATCCGGGTTAGAGTGAATCTTCAGTAACCCATGCTTGTCGTAAGAGGCGACTAACGGGATCGGGTAGTCAGGCCCTCTGACTTGGCTGACAAAACATGTCATCGGTTCGCAATTGCAGATCTCGGTAATTCGTACATTTACAAAAAGTAAATAAACCTGCAACATATATACCCAGTTGCAAATATTAACTACAGCAAACGAGAGAGTTTTGTGTATATGTAGAAAATCTAAATGAAAAATATGTGCTTCCCAAAAATTTCTTTCAGAGTGAGGTTTACTGAACAAAAGGAGAAATTAAAAGTAAAAAGAAATATTAGAATCTACTCACAATCGTAATATTAGAGAGGATAATAATAATCACAGGTGTGATTTAAATACTTGAGACAAGCATTGAAAAGGAAAAGAAAGACTTCGGAAATAATCTGAAGTGATCATGTCCGATATGGCTTCACTCTGTTTCAATCGTTTTTATTTACTCCTCACAAAAAGACTAAAAACAAAATATGGACGTAAAGTATTTACAGCTAAGATTCTTAAAAATAATAGAGACAGAATGGGCATGTTTTATTAGCTGTAGAGAGATTACTTGAACCTAGATTATTGCTGGATCTGTTTTCTAATTTTGCCGCTATCGGTTCAAAATGGCGGAAGTCATTGTCAAGTCGTAGCCGTTTGGCGCGAAGAAATCAAAGAGTCGACGACACTTCCTTGCTTCAGCCTTCACAGCTTCTTCTCCTTTCTTCTTTCATTGGTTGGCATTGTGTTTCAGAATGAAACTAAACAAAGCCGAAATCGCCATGACTTAAATAGGTAGTTTCATTGCAAAAACATCCGGGAAGGGCGGTAACTCCTGCCTTTGTTAAAATCCAGAAAATATTGGATTTTTCAGAGGGCAGATTATGCGGTGATTCAATGGGGCAGGGCGCTGAATGAAGCCCTGCCAAATATGCCTAGGGGAAACACTACCCCTCAGCTATGCATGCTAATACCGTATCACATGTGCTCCCCACACCCCTGGGAACGTTTTTAACGCCGACCTCAGCCAGAACTTTGGTTGGTTTATGTGTCTGTGGAACACTTGTTCCGTGGATGCTCCAAACATTACGTGTAGGTTATCGTTTAACGCAAGACTGTGGGCAAGTTTCTCAAGTTCATCAAAGTAATTTTTAGTCACCGATGGATTGAGCTTTCTTGTGAGAGGGACGGGCGATCATAAATGTATGTCGGGGTGGCGCTTCAAAAATCCAGCGATCCATCCTGTAGCAAACACAAGGGTCATCAGTTAAGTCTCCAACATATACGTGTAACCTTTAACACAAGCTGGCGACGGGTTATGCTGAACCCTGTAAGCGCTGCAGCCTTTGTTCTGTCGGCAATCTCATCTTCAACTGCTGCCGTCCGCACTGATGCGCGGCCAAGACTCCCTCCCTCGGATATTCCCCGGACATGATCGCTAATGGTCATGACAGGTACTTTAAAACGTTTAGATGCAGTTCGGAATGACAGACCCTGCTCCGTAACTGCGGCAGTTGCACTCTCCAGGGCAGGGCCTGCTTTGTGTATTGCGTCTTCTGCCCATCTAAAAAATTTAACACAGACTGAATTTATCTACTTTAATACTGTCCAGTTTGGCACAATACAGAACGAACAAGTTCGACAATTGTATCTTTTTGGTCACAATCGATTATCATGAAGCACACGTCTTGCTAAAAATGTTGCAGACATGGGGTCTTTTAGTGTCTGTTGATATGACATTACACGACAGACAACTTCTGCCACTGCAAATCTACATCTAGAATGGTCTAAATATTTCCTGAGCAGGTCAAGTATTACTTTATAAAAAAGCTTCGTATTCAACAAACACGTCATCCAGGAGTAAGGTGTTTAAAGCTGCACGGGCGACTGCAATCACTAGTACATGTCCGTTTCCACATTATTTTCGGCGCTGAATGGATTTTGAAAGCGCCATTTTCGGTAAAGTTAACAGTATTATTTTTTATATTAAAATTGATAGATAAAATTGTATTAGCTTCCATGTAAATAATATAGTTGTGCCTAACTGACAAATTATTCTACTGTGTCACTTCGGCAATATTTCAGCCATATCGTGACTAAAACTAGTTCTTAATTCATAATACATACATATATTATATAAAACCCTGTCAACGAAGGACAGTAAAAATACAATTATCACAAAATTAGTTAAAACTAACTAGAATCAGTAGAAAACTATTTTTGGACAATACAATGTAAAAATGGCTAGTAATCACCAACAACTAAAGGTAGATCACCATACTAGGGACCATGGGGACTTACAGTGCCTTTGCTACCTGCATGGACCCTAGCTGGATTTACACCATCCCTTCAGCCATTGGCGTCTCCTCAAGGAGGTTGGCCTCCTTGACAACTTTGATGGGAGTGCCATTTACAAATTGTTCCGGGTCTTCGAGGTTTGTATTTACGGCATAAATGTATACAATTAATTTTGGATTTAGAAAATTTAAAGCCGTTTTCAAGACACCATTTATCAATTTTGTTTAAACACAACTGTATTTGCCGTTCAAATGTATGCATATTTTTACCACGGCAAGAAATATTAAAATCATCCACAAAAAGTGATTCATCGATTGAATCGTTTAAAACCTTGGATAAACTGTTGATCTTAATGCTAAATAGGGACATCCTGATTTAGTAATGTTGGGAAATGGTCACTTCCACAAAGGTCGTCGTGGATTAACCATTCAAATTCACTCAATAGGTTGGAGTCAGTGATGAACAAATCAAGAGCGGAATATGTTCCTGTGCCAGGATGTAGATACGTATTTCAACCGTCATTATAAATGCATAAATCGTTGTTTGAAATAAAATCCTCCAGTAATTTACCTTTGGTGTTTGTATTACTGCCACCCCAGAGTCTAAAGTCTAAAATCAGCACCTGTACTAGGAAGACAGGCTGACAAATTTATACATAAGTAATGTTAAATTTAAATATAAGTAACGCTGAATATAAAGTGTTGTGTTGACAAGTTATTTTAACATCATCATATATATATATTACTGTACCAAGTTCTACGTAAAATTATCAAATTCTTTCAAAATATGGATGACATATGTGCTTCGTCGTCCAACATCTGGATCCTTATATGGACAGTCGTCTTTGACATATCATGATTATTTGTATGAAGCCACCAACAGAACGTGTTGTCCTCGGAGAAATATTTCCGCTCAGCGGACCAATTGATATTTTTTCTAGAACGACTACATATATGTCTTTGCACTAAAAATTCCGCTCAGGATAGCGGCGGGGTAATGTCTCTCCAGAGGTTGTTTGGATCGATTTGCGAGTTTGAGGACGTATTAAAGTTAATAAAATGGGTGACATGTCGTGGAAATCAGGCAGGATGTGTGGGGAAGTGTATAATTGAGAGGAACTTGTGTATAGTTTTGAATGCCACCGAATTCTAAGCGTAAATTTCGCTTCGGTTCGAAAAATATTTTTAATGTCAAAATAAAGTATCGCCACCATCAAAGGTTGGCACCTATTTCCTCACAAGGTTGTCCTCTCAGATTTTCAACCTCAGATGTAATAATTACTCACGTAAAATATATTTCATTCAACGCCACTCGTGGCATATCGAATCGTTCTTATCCTCCTCTGTCAGCTTCCGGTTCAGTCTTCCCGGTCACTATAGTAATTTATTCTCGCACAGAATTCTTCAAAATATGATGAATACAACACCTTAGTTGTTTCCGATCGAGGAAGAGATCTTTTCAAGGCACCCCAAGAGGACTCAAAAGTCAAAGATGTTTATTGTACAAAAGGCCTCCGGCCCATATACATTGGAGTTATACACATACATTATACATATGATGCATAAGTAGTAATTAGTGATCCAAACAGCAAATCATGATACAGGCAATAAATTATGTACAAGTAGTGAAATACGATGGACCTGCAACAGTTTTTATCAGATAGTTACGTTTAATAAAAGCATAAAAGCATAAAAGCATACTCGATGGTATTAGTATGCGCTCCCGGCTCGGAGTCCTTTAAATGGATCGAATAATTATATTTCAAGTGAAAACAGTCTTCGTGTTTCAGTCATGGGCTTTCCAGCAATCGCGTATGATTGTGGTGCCTGGTTTAATATGCTTGTTTATGATCGGAATTAGTGTTTCCGAGTCACGCATGTCCAAAATAACAGTCTTTTGAGAGCGATTCCCCGAAAACCCACTGACCTTCAACCCATTTTCCCGTATAAATTTTCTTGTTCCAAACTTCGATTCGTCATTCTCGACTACTCGTCCCGCCCCACCGATCTTAGCACTGTCAGAATCAACTACAACAACACACACTTCGTGACAGAAGTGGTAACAGACCACAAAAAAGTTGCAAGAAGAATGTCAACTTCTCGGTGTACAAAATCTTGAGTTAGATTCTAGACCCAACAGTAAGTGAGCAATAGAATCTTGCCACAATGGAGTTTACTGTTCTCAAACCACGATTTGAGACGATTAGAATGTTTTTGACACACGATTTATTGTTATATTTCCAACCCTTGTCTTTTATCTTTACATAAATAGAATTTCCCATTACAACAATTACAGCATGTTGTCCCGTCCTAGTTTCCTTATTCCCTAAAATAAAATGAAGTTCTTCTTCGTCTTCCGATAACTTAAAAACATCCCACAATCGCATATTGTGAAGGATGAGTAGTAGTTGTAAACTTCAAAACATTGCTGTTGCTAGACTATGACCAATCACTGAGGACTTACCTATTAGAAATTTCCCACGCTCATTTGCTCCAACTCCCAGAATTCCGTAGTTGCGTTTTTCGTAAAATGCATATATTTTATATTTGTGATAACTTACCTTTCAATTTCAAAATGGTTGATAAGTTTAACTAGTCATCGTCCGAAATAATCCGATTTTAATGGTTATTATTTTTTATTTTCATGCTTCCTTATTTTTTCGAATTTTATAGCTCGTACATCTCTATAATACGAAGTGCACGTGACACTAAACAATATGGCTGGTAGATATTCGGTATTCTGTAGGTGTACCGTTCTTAAAAAGAGGATTATAAAAAAACAGTTGTTGGGTTTAGAACGCAATTTAGAAATACACTGTAGAGATAATTTAACACGATGTTTTAGCGATGGCTCATCGGCCAGTACATATACGCTATGAATCTCTGATGTTCTGAAGGATCCAAGGCAAAGTCATCGCCAGTAATGACAAGCACAGGCTACTTAAAACTGTCATGATATTAAGTAGCGGTTAAGTTTAAATAGAGTGAAATTTATGACTTGTTTAAAGGTTTACAGCTAAGTAAAATGCCTGCACCACGTGACCGGGCTCGGACACAGCGGGGAATTTGGCATTCTCTATATAGATACCATGAGCTACATTTACATAGTTTGAGCCATATAGAGTGACTGAAAATAAACAAACCATGCCCTGTGGGTTTAGACGGACATTGTTCTTGGCGCTGATGTGGGCATGGGTTATGTCCCGAGTGCTGGACCACCTCTCTCCCCTCCCCGAGTTCGCGCACTACGTCTGTTGAACTTGTAGTCAATGGCATGTGGGTTCTGTAGCATGCAGGACCACCTGAGGTGGAGATACAGCACGTCTAGGTATATGTTGTCAAACAGCAGGTTAGATGGTCATTAGAGCCTAACTGAATGACAACTACTGTAATTTCGGCTGCGCCACCTGTTTGATGAGCTTAGCGGCGAAGGGGTGTAACTGAGCCCATATCATGGCCACTTTAACCACCCACTTGCCGCTGAGTGAGAAACGATCCTGACGTATCTGTGTGCTGGAGCAGCCGGGCCAAGAAGCCTGACCCGATGAACCAGGCCGTATCTGAAACTCCTTGAGAAAGTTAAAATTTAAAGTCACTTTGGCAATATTTCAGCCATATCGTGACTAAAAAAAGTTATAGATTAACAATAAGTAAAGATAGATTATAAAATCCTGTCAACGAAGGACAGTAAAACAACTAGAATATCACAAATATAAATGTAAAACTAGTAATTTAATCTAAAACATTTTTACTATAGAGGACAACACAATATAAAAATAGGCTATAAATCGCCAACAACTGAGGGTAGATCACCATACCAGGGACCATGGGAACCTCACATGATGGAAGGCTATGCTGTCGAGGTGGCCCCTTTGGTAAAGGAATGAGAAGAGTACAGTTTAGGGTTGATAGGCTCCGTGATCTAACGCCTTTTTAAGCACCACCTGAAATTGAAATTTCATTAGTGGTGAGCAGTCAAAATGGGTGAAAAATACCCTATGCCAGCGGGTCTGAGGAAATGCGGTACTGCTGCAACAGAGCATAACGGGAAATTTGGCAATATCTGTTCCATGGCCATACTTACCAGTTTAGGAACTATGCAGGTGCCTCCGCGAAGCCCAGACCCCAGTGTGGCGTATGAGTAGGGTAAGCGCGAGAGAGGCACATACCCCCTCTCACTGGTGGGGTTCTTGGGCGCCTCTCCCAGGTATTTTTGTTGGGAAAAACATTTATTTTAAGCAAATTCCTGCACTTTAGACTAGTTTTGACGGGGAAATAGCGAACACGTTCCTTGAAATTATAGATGAAGAATCCAGTAAACTTCCACTGGGTTAGCATAGATAATTCATCAACAGTCAAAACATGTCATATCAGTTTTATCATACTGGAGATTGTTTCACATCTCATTTGAAAATACCTAAGCAATTCTCCTTCTGACATAAAGAGAGAAATTAACATATTTCAAATGAACCAGAACCAACACGTTAGAAACAAATGAATCCAATGTAATTAGGTCAGAGATTCTATTTCAACAGACAACTTCCTCTCTGTACAGTCACCTAGCAACTCCACAAGAAGTTCACGGGATCGGGTGGTCAGGCTCGCTGACTTGGTTGACACATGTCATCGGTTCCCAATTGCGCAGATCGATGATCCTGTCGTTGATCACTGGATTGTCTGGTGCAGACTCGATTATTTACAAGACCGCCGCCATGTAGCTGGAATATTGCTGAGTGCGGTGTAAATCTAAACTCACTCACTCACTCACTCACTCAATAAGTTCAATTAAATTTTGAAAAAAACAAATAGATTCCATGTAAATGTTTCACTAAACTTCATCCAGCTGTTACAGGAGAAATTTTCTCCTCCTGGCATAGATGGTCACTTAAGAGTTGCCCAAACAGCTTATAGCTGCAACCATTGGCCTTCTTCAACAGTTCACTGGATGCTACAGGGTTATAGAAATGTTCTTCTCTTGAGAGCAAATCAACCCTACGCAAGAAGGTCATTCACAGGTTTTGTTCCCAGTCTTGGTGACGACGCTAAAGATCACAGTCAGCACTGGACTGGAACATGTTCAGGATACTCAGCATGAGCTGACTCAACTTGTCAAATTTCAGAGAACCTGTTAGTGGATTCTGAAACCTGGTTATCAGAGTCTTTAAAATTTTCGTTGTCAGTCGTTGGCAATCTATAGCCTGTTTTTATATTGTATTGTCATTTATAGTTCCAATATTTTAGATTATTGCTAGTTTTATATGGATATCTGTGATACAATAGTAGTTTTACTGTTATTCGTCAACATTTCTTTTAATCTCTCACTTTATTGATCTTTAATATAACTATAAAATGTTCTCGTCACGATATGGCTGAAATATTGCCGATGTGACGATAAATATTAACTCACTCACTCAACTAACACACTTCGGCATTTTCTGATCTTTTCCACCTTAACAAATCTAACCAGCATGTCCCTGACCAACTGTTCAATAGTGCCGTGTAGTTTGTGAATACATCTCTCCTCTTGCTGTAGTCCAGTATCGGCTACTGTAAATATAGCTTTGATGTTTTATCAGACCAGCTGCCAAATACTCTCTCAACTCTGCTTGCTACAGACCTTTCAGAGGGAGATCCACTCTTCCTTGTTGTTGTTGAAGTCTTGTATGACGCAGATGTTTGGGAGATTTGTCAGATGTTTTCCTCTGGAAGACACCACGTTTCGATGAACTTAGATTCTTCTTTTCGTTCATTTCAGGCACATGAGGATGTCCCTGAAAATATATGACAAAATGTACGAGAAGTCCAAATGCAAAGCCAACAGATTCTGAAATGGTGATAACATTTGCAAGGCAGAGATTCTAAACTATCGTTGAGACTTTCATTTGATTATCTCTAGTTTCATTTATAAATGTTAATATCAACAAAGTTGAGGACAATGCCCGTCTGATCCCACTGCTGTTCAATGTGGAAGATACAGATGTAGAAAGTGACTTCTTTGCAGTATCCCTCTGCAGCTGTGAAATAGTACAGTGGTGTAGGCTATCAGCCCTGTGTATAACATGGTCCACATACAGTGATACACTACAAAGTACTTATACAAGTACATTAAGCTGGAGATTTGAGGCATGGAGGATATAACAGTTCATATCCAGTGATACATAGTTTTACAACGCACTTTATACAAGTACAAGGCCTGGAGTGAGTGAGTTTAGTTTTACGCCGCACTCAGCAATGTTCCAGCTATATGGCGGCGGTCTGTAAATAATCGTGTCTGTATCAGACAATCCAGTGATCAACAGCATGAGCATCGATCTGCGCAATTGGGAACGATGACAAGTGTCAACCAAGTCAGCGAGCCTGACCACCCGATCCCGTTAGTCGCCTCATACGACAAGCATAGTCGCCTTTTATGACAAGAATGGGTTGCTGAAGACCTATTCTACCCCGGATCGTCACGGGTCTACAAGGCATGGAAGATATACCAGTCCATATACAGTGTTATATAATTTTGCAAGGTACTTATACATGAGTTTTAAGGCGGAGATTTGAGGCATGGAAAATATATACTGAACATCAGTAATATGGTTGGGTAATGCTGGTTATGCTCATCATCAGTTTAGGGCCCTTGTCGTTAATTAATTCTTCTAATTATATATTTTTGATTAGATTCAGAAGTATTTTGTTAAATAATGATGCCATTGAAGGTGTACATGGCTATTGCAATCATCGCTGTGCAGTGTGTGGGATAATATGGAAGTGAAGAAAGGGATGTGTAAAGTACGTGGATAAACGTACAATCAGCTGTCAATACTGGAAATACTTAACACTCAGAAATATGAAAATACTTACTAATATCTATGAATTAGGATACATTGACCGGACGCTGATATTTCCATCCCTGTTTGAAAATATGCTGTCTACATTTGCTCTTTAGGATAATAAAGAATATTTGATTCAAGACTGAAGTACTGAACAAACGTTCTATATATTAGCAATATAATAACCTGTTAACTCTCGAGTACATAAATGTACCGTCTATATGTTAAGGAAAGGCGATTGTCGTAACAGTTAAATTAGAAATTCCCTCAGCAGAAGTGATATAAATAATGTTATCTTGTCTTGCACCATGACTGTGGACTAACAGGAAGATATGTATTACTAGCGGAATAAAGTAATTGTACATTATTTGATGTTTTACCATATTGTAATTCTAAGAGATAATAACGTGATTTGTGGTGTTTTCCTTAATCACTGTTTAACTGTTGACGGGATAAGATCGAAATCTGTATGTATGAATTGACACTAGGCATCGTGACGCGCACTTGAAGAGATGTGCTGTCAACAGTCAGTTCACAAATTCAGCATCGTTTGTGTCCACCATTGGTGTTAATGCAGGTTTGACAACGACGACGCACAGGCGACACTAAGCGATTGAAGAAAGCTTGGGTAATAATATTCCATGTCTGAACCAACGCTTGTTCCAATTCTGCGTAGTCAATGGCTGATTCTGGGTTTGACTTAAACGTCTCTCCATTTCATCCCAAACATGCTCAATAGGGAACGGGTCCGGAGAAACATCTGGCAAGGGGAGTACAGGAATGTTCTGTCTCAGGAACGGAGGGAAATGTGGACGGGCATTATCTTGCTCAAGCGTGTGGTTACGTCTGTCCTTGAATGAACGGCTGCAGAAACATGTGTCATTAAATGGCGTAGAATCGGCCTAAAATACCTGTTGTTATGGGAAGTGTTTATAATCATAATAATAAATAGTAAGTCATTAAAAGCTCGAAAAATCTTATTTTCTCTTGTGAAATGAAGTATTGAATGTTCGAATTTTGCTATCAAATCATGTTTTAAAACCAAATGATGAAAAAGCACTACGAATACATTGTTTTCGGAAAATGCGAACAACTATAACGAAAAGTCGCATGGTGACTCCAAATTTTCTTACAGAATTGGAATAAACGTACAATGTATAACTCATCTTCAAGCAGTAAACACAATTTGAGTAAAAGTTAGTCTTGTGTAAGATATGTCCTTAATGTACCTGTAATAATTCACCAAAAAACTATACATAATTCAACAAAAACTGAAAAGGTTCGTGATCATATATATAACATCTCTGAATTAATATTAAATACATTCGATTCCGAAAGATCTGGTTAAATGGCGATATCAGAAGATATATATATATCATGACGGGATGGGTCCCAACAGCCCTATAATATTCTTCAGCGGTAAAATCTCCGCCGTCCATAATTTTCTCTACTGAGGTTCCGGAATAGTTGGACATTTGAACTGACAATTCCGATAGATTTAGATTTGGCGTTCATTCATTCCATTTGGAAAAAACAGTTTGTTATTCTTCCTTTCATGTTGCTGAGGCGGTCCTGTTTTTTAAAGTCAAGTTTGTGAGTGCCCCCTCCCTTGGTGATTGTCACATTTCGAAAGCCCTTTGACGGGACATGCAGTTTCCAGCCGACATAAAATCTATTAGATTCCTGGTCGTGGTTCCTCCCAGGCTTGCTGCGACGTTTACTGGCATTACGCTGCATTAACTTTTTAACAACAGGCGATGTAACGGACTCTCCTGGAAACAGGAGAATAGTGTGCAGAAGATTATTCGTAGTATGAACGTTTTTATTTTATTTCCTTAACCTTTATGAAAAAGCAGAAAGGTGAGCACAGTACCAAGAGCACTTTGATTGTTTGTAAAAGTCAAAAGTACACTTTTTTTAAATGCATTCTGTTAAAAGTCGCGTTTCTGTTTACACTTACTTCATTATTTTGTTAAGTTATACATACGACAGCGACAGCAGATGTTACGCCTTAATGGACGCACGTGATTTCCTCATGAGATTCTCATTCGCATGTGGTTTGAATCCCGACATTTTGCCCGAATCCGGGTCGGTTTCCTACACGGGTGACCCCCAGATCCATGAATTCAATTTCAGTGAGATTCGTCACGTCCGACGGTGATTTCTGTCAAAATTATTCAAGGTGTATTTGTAAACATCAAAACACGTAGGCACCCTTGAAGAGCAACCTCCTCCTGGTGGATGCTAGGTAACGCTAATGGCGCTTCCCACGTGTGGACCGGGGTAGAATGTGTCCACAGCACCCCATTGCTGGTTGTAAGAGGCGACTGCATTGGGTAACCTGTTTCTCGTGGGTTCGTCCCTGTGTCGGTGGTGGAAGGGATTCTGGTGGTTGAGGGCATAGGAGCTAGGAACAGTGTTCCTATACAAAATTTGTTTTTTAATTGATTCAATTTTGGTCTTGGCACCTTTTATTCATTTAACATTATTTGATTTTGTTATATGTTTATCATGAACATTGCCTAGAGTATTAATTCCCAGAAGGCGGTGGCTCATTGGCCAATCTGGTATGTATTTTTTCAAGATACTTTCTGCTTGAGTATACCCTCCTAGTATCCTTGGTGCCGTCTACTGGAGATCCACATGAGGCATCGTCCTTCTTGACACTCCATGGTGGGTGGGGAGCTAGGAGTGAGTTAATATTTAACGTCACATCGGCAATATCTCGGCCATATCGTGACAAAAACAATTTATACAATATAAAGAGAAGATGTTTTGAAGCTTAAAACCTGTCTACGATGGACAGTAAAAATACTAGAGAATCACAGATATGAATAAAACTAGCGAGCAAAGCTAAAACATTTCAATTAAAGAGGACAATACAGTGTAAAACACGGGCTATAGATTGCCAACAACTGAAGGTAGATCACCATACTAGGGACCATGGGGACTTACATTATGGGGAGCTAGGAAGGTGAATCATATATATTTCTACTATGGCACCCCCACTAAAACAACGTTCACACGAATCTGATGATTCGTTGTCTTGAGATGATGAAGCGCAAACAACTTCCAACCCTGATAATTGGCCTCGTTTCATTGTTATGTGTGCCCCTGAAGGTGGCCCTCTCAAGTTAAATCCCTTTGCTGTGTCAAAGGGCATTAAAGGTTTGGCCGGAGAGGTGAAACAAATTTAAGAGTTGAGATCTGGTTCCCTGCTAATCGAATACAGGAAGGACATACAATCCAAAATTCTGCTCAAAACAAAGTCTTTAGCAAATGTTCCTGTGAAAGTGTCCCCTCACAGGACATTAAATCCCAGCAAAGGCATCGTCCGTGATATTGGACGTTGCCTGCCAGACATGAGTGAAATTGACTTCGTTACTGAACTGCAATGCCAAGGCGTTTCTCATGTTAAACGCTTTACAGTTAAAAAGCATAATGATGTTTTCAAAATCAACACTCATTTGTTCACAGTTTGTGTCTCGATGCATCTGAAGTCTCTGAAAGCAGGATTGATACTTTTATCCCCAATCCCTTAAGGTGTTATACTTGCCGAAAGTATGGTCACGGGTCCAAGTCTTGCCTCTTGCCACAATCCAGCTGCATACCAACGAAGTGCTGGAGCCTGCCAAGACAGTAACCTTTGTGATAAAACACCTGTTTGTGTCAACTGCTCTGGTTACATCCTTAGGAATGTCCTTCCTGGAAGTTACAATCAAAGATTTCAGGTTTCGTTGTTTGAAGCAAAACAGATTGTTCTAGCACAAGAACAGTCAGGCCCGAGTTATGCTACTGTTGTTTCTGCTACTGTTGTTTCTGCTTCTGTTCATGCTTCCAAATCAAAACTTGTTTCATGTAATTCAGTAGGTTCTCAAACGGATTATACGTGGGCTAGAATTTCTACTTCAGCTCCCACATTGCTGTGCTGAAATTCAAGCAAAGATTCCAACAGCAACTTCTAGTGTACAAACCATTGTTCAGATCAAGTCATCTTCTGAGAAGGATTCATCAGACTCAAATGTGAAACCAAATGTGAAAACTACATCCAGACCGAACAATGAAATCGATACGAAAAATCAAAGTAACAGACCTCCAAAGGGGTCAGATGACCACGTCCAACTATGTAATAAGTTTGGATCACTTGAGCACATGGATGTGCCCGACCATAGCTTGTCACCCTCAAGGAAGGTGAGGGGTAGTTCTGTATATACGCCGAGGAAATAATGTCTTCAGCTGTAATTCAATGGAATTGTAGAGGACTACGGAATAATGTAAATGATTTACAATTATTAAACCAAGATTTTAAACCGTCAGCGTTCTGCATACAAGAAACCTATCTGAAACAGACAGGTAACTTTCACTTCCATCAGTTCAATGCATATCTCTGTTTTCTCCTCCGGGTGATACAGCTTCTGGTGGATCATCAATCCTGGTGAGGAACAATATTGTTCATAGCTCAGTTCCACATAAAACAAATCTTCAAGTCGTTGAAGGTTGCTTTTACTTCATCGGCTGTCCAACTAACAAACTGCAAGCTCTTTATGACCAACTAAACCCTGTATAATCATGGGTGATTTAAATTGCCACAACCCGCTCTGGGGTGGCACAAATACAAACAACAAACGTAAATTACTGGAGGTATTTATTTCAATAATGATTTATGCATTTATAATGATTTACATTCTGGCCCAGAAACATATTCAGCTCTTGATTTGTCTATTACTGACTCCAACCTATTGAGTGAATTTGAATGGTAAGTCCACGACGATCTCTGTGGAAGTGACCATTTCCCAACAATACTAAAACCCGTGAATCCATATGATGTTTTTCCATCATCGAGATAGAATTTTAAAAAGGCTAACTGGCCTTTATATGAAACTCTCTGTGCTGACAAACTCAAACCTGAACTTTTTAATGATATTCCTGATGCCATAAATGTTTTTTAGATGAACTAAAAAACATAGCAGACGAGTGTATCCCAAAGTCCCCTGCTATTCCACACGTACGAAAACCATGGTTTAACGATGAATGCGGCACCCTTGAAGAGCAACCTCCTCTTGATGGGTGCTGGGTAACACTAATGGTTCTTCAACCCCCGTGTGGACCCTGGGGCATCATTCCAAACATCCACTTTTAATTGAAATTATTGAATTATATAACGATCTTGCTATTGGCCAATGCGACATCGCCCTCCGTTGGTTACCCAGCCACGTTAGCATTTCTGGGAACACAATGGCCGATCTTGCTGCAAAGTCAGCACTCAACAAATCTTTGACACCACTTCTTATTTCATACTCTGATTATAAAGCTATCATCAGAACTTATATCCGTGATCTGAAGCAAATCAAGTGGGACACCCAAGTAGGTGTAAATAAATTACATGAAATAAAACCGTATATTGGTTACACCTACTTGGGTTGTCAGTCCAGATTTGAGGAGGTCATTATACGAAGATGTCCTATTGGCCATACTAGATATACTCATGAATACCTGTTGAAGGGTGTGGATCCTCCGTTTTGTATCCCTTGTGATAAGAGAATCACAGTAAGGCATGTCCTGATTGACAGTATTGATTTTTCAATCACAAGGGATAAATATTTCAATGTCAAAACGGTTAAGGATCTTTTTTATAACATTTATTATCATTTAATAATTGAATTTAAAAGGAATTAAAACTACTTGATAAATTTAGAATAATGTGTTTTGTAAATTGTTAGATGAATGGTATTTTCAATATGTATAGATTAACAACTGCGATGGTTAGTGGCTGTATCCTCGACCGAACGCTTGTGACATTGTCTTTGTTGAGACCATAAATTTACGTTCATGAATAAGAAATGCCAAAGGAATCACTGGTTCTGTTTTTTAAATTGCCGTGATGGTAAAGGATAGTGGTTGCATAGAAAACTCCCAAATTGAATGTGGTGTCATATCCCAGAATGATAGGTGTAGCAGGTTTCTTGTCAGCCATAAATTTGAGGTCGTTCATAATGTTATCTAATGCCAATACTATTCGGAGATCTGGATAGGTGGTGATACCAAGGACAAAGTGTTCAAGGTGATAGGCAAGTTCTTGAACACTTTAATAGTATCTTGATTAAGTCTCTGTTGATTTTGTAGTAGTTCTTCTTGGTTCAGGAGCTGTGTTTTCGTTTCGTGGGTTCAAGATGCCTTGGAATGTGCCGGAAACAGATGGATCACTTACTAAATCGAGATAGGTTGCTAAAGGGCCTTTGATGGATTCCCTGGCATTTGCTAGGACAGACGAAGCAGTTCTACGATGTTCCTGATTTATTTGTACTCTGTTCCATGGAGCTTGGGTTTATATGCTAAATGGTATCCTTTGTAATAAACTAAATCGGGGATATCTGGATGGCGGAATTCCTGTTTGCTGAATGGTGGTGGGACTTCTTCAGAATCTAGTGTAAAATATTATTTCTTGAGTATTTGCTTGCCAGCTTTTATCGTTTTTGAGCCTTGATTTTTCCACCTATATTGATTTGCTCGGACGTCAACTGAAAATAAAAATAGAATCTTGTATCAGTGCTGAGTGGTGACTTGAAACAGTTGTAGATTCGAATAAAGATCTGAATACTTACACGTTTTGTTGGGGTCGCATGACAGAGTGAATAGGAACAATTACATGTATTGTTAGTAATTATTAGTAAACTTACCTCTGGATTATGGTTGCCTTATTCCTGTGGATTCCACAGACACATACAGAATGGAAATGATTTTTTTTAACTAAGTCATAGCTATCCCTAGTGGTATGCTTAAAAGAGTCATGCAGTTACCTCCCTTGGCTGTGACGTCACAACATATTTGTTGAAAACCTCTCACGATTTTTCTGAAGAAAAACTAGCATCTCCTCGTGGGGAGGTTGGCGTGGGCACTAAATCCCATAATCCAGAGGTAAGTTTACTAATAATTACTAACAATACATGTAAGTGTTCCTAATTATAGGCGTAAACATTCCCTCTGGATTATGGCTGCCAGAATCACACGTAAGGAAGGAGGGTTTATGCAGATGATGAATACAGCAATACCACTAATTATCCCGTTATAGTCTATGACATAACAATTAGGGTAACTATGACTTAGGTGATGAAATGTAATTATATGAATTATCTAGATCATTCCCTGGATATTCTAGTATTCAATTGGCACCCATGAAGGGCCACCTCCTCGTGGTGGGTGCTGGGTCACGCTAAGCGCCCTTCAACCCCCGTTGTGGACCCGGGGGGATATTAGGTCCACCAACCTGTTGGCCGTGGGTTGCGCCCCTGTGTCGGTGGAGGACGGGAGGCTGGTGGTTGAGGGCACTGGGGCCAGGAACAGTGTTCCTTTGCCCAACACACCACTTCGCCCCTTACTTCACCTAGACGGGTGGTTGAACTGGCCCGGTTCAACCAATCGGCTGGTCACGTCATGCCCTGCGCATGGAAACATTCATTTTTAAATTGTGTATTTTTCAATACTATTGTGATTGAATGAATGTCATCAATAAAATGTTCTATTGAAATTTTGATTTGTACTTATAAATTATTGATCCATTTAATTGCCTAGAGTCCTATGCCAGAAGGCGGTGGCTCATGGGCCAATCTGGCAATAGAGACCTCTGAATTCTGTGTTTCTCCAGAAAGGTGTCAAGGGCGAACCAGTCTGACATTTATTCTGTTAGATTCGACAGCTATTCAAGTGTTTATTTGCTGGAGTATAGCATCCTTGTAACCCTGGTGGAACATGCTGGTTTCCGCTGTACCATCGTCCTTGTTGACACTCCATGGTGGGTGGGGAGCAGGGATGTTGAACACTTTCCCTACACTATGGCTCTTACAATTCCATCTGGTTCCTCAAAGCATAAACGTAGGTGCATAGAATCTTCATCTTCTGATGAAGAATCTACTGAATTTGTTGAATCATGGCCTAGGTTCATTGTTATCACATCTGCAAATGAAAATCCTTTAAAATTAAACCCCTTCGCTATCTCCAAGGGCATACAAGGTGTCTGTGGAGAAGTTAAGGATGTAACACGACTCCGTAATGGTTCTCTGTTAGTGGAATGTACACGGAGGCAGCAATCGGACAATCTGTTGAAATTAAAACAGTTTGTGAATACACCGGTTGTTGTCTCTGTACACAGGACTCTGAATTCCTGCAGAGGCATAGTACGAGACAGGGCTCATTGTCTTTCTGACATGAGTGAGGAGGACATTGTGACTGAATTACAGAATCAAGGGGTAGTCGCTGTAAAGCGATTTTCAAAAAAGAAAGAGGATGGAACAGTTATTAAACTGAACACATACTTGTTTACTTTTGCACTTTCGGCTCTTCCGAAGTGCATAAAGGCTGGTTACTTTAACATTGGAGTAGAGGTGTATGTGCCAACTCCACTCCGATGTTTCAAATGTCAAAGGTTTGGTCATGGAGCCAAGTTCTGCCGCAATCATACGGTGTGCTCCCGTTGTGGTGATGCTCATGAACTAACTGAATGCACTAATACCATCAAATGTGCAAACTGTGAAGGAGATCATGTAGCTTCTTCCAAGTCCTGTCCCTTGTATCATCGTGAGCAAACAATTCAGAAACTCAAATGCACTAACAATATTTCATATTTTGAAGCTAAAAAAGCTGGTACCTCTTCCAACCAGTTCAACTACTTTATATTCCCATGCTGTTACATCTAACAACGTCACTGCAGTCACACGCCATGTTGCAACGTCCTCCATTTCATGTCAGACCGACTTCACATGGCTCAAATCAACACAACCTACCCTTACAGCGTCAACCCTTCCACCTTCTTCTAAAGTTACTCAGACTGCGTCTGGATCTCAGACTGGAATTCAGCCTGCGACATCCAAGACGTCTGCTTCACAGCCATCTTCTCAACCAGCTACTGACCAAACCAACAAGAAAAAAGGAAAAAAGTTAAACAGAAAACAACCACCTATTGTCTCTTCACCTTCCGAGGTTCCTCTTCAAAACCCGTTTGAACCTCTAGACATGGAGGTTGCTCTGTCCTCTCAGGACAGGCGGAGGGATAGCTCCTCCTCACATACCCGTGAACGATCGCCAATTGAGCCACCATGACTCAGTTGGCCAATATAATTCAGTGGAACTGCAGAGGACTTAAAAATAACTTTAACGAAATACAGTTACTAATTCAAGATTTTCGACCGTCAGTATTATGTCTCCAAGAGACATATCTAAAAAATACAGATAATTTTGATTTACGGCAGTACAGCGATTACCACTCATTCTCTCCTCCAGGAGATAGAGCAACAGGAGGTGCTTCAATTTTGGTGCGGCAGGGTGTCATACATAGCCCTGTCCCACTTAATACAAATCTTCAGACAGTTGCTGTTCGTTTAACCCTGCACATTGCATTGACCCTGTGCAGCTTGTATATTCCTCCTTCTTCAAATATTCGACAATCAGATCTTCAAAATCTCTATGATCAGCTTCCAAAGCCATGTGTTATCATGGGCGACCTGAACGGACACAACCCTCTTTGGGGAAGTGTCCATACTAATAATAAAGGCAAAATCCTTGAGGAATTCATCTCCGATAATAATTTATGCATTTTCAATGACGACTCAGCCACTTATTTACATCCAGCTACTGGAACATATTCGTCCCTGGATTTATCGCTAGCTGATTCCAACTTATTTAATGAATTTGAATGGATGGTCTGTGATGACCTATGTGGGAGTGATCACTTCCCCACCATTCTCAAAAACATCAGCCCTGGTGATGATCCACCTGTATCAAGAAGGAACTTCGCCAGGGCTGATTGGTCATTATATAAAACTCTGTGTGTTGAACACTTGAAGCATGATCTTTTTAGGAACAGTGAAGATCCTATACAGTCTTTTTCGGATATACTAAATCACATTGCTGACAAAACAATTTTTAAGTCCTCTACAGTTCCACATATTCGTAAACCATGGTTCAATAATGAATGTAAACAGGCCAGAAAATGTAGGAAGAAAGCCGAAAAATATTTTCGCAAACACCCTACTGTCCATAATCTAGACAAAGTCAAAATTACTAATGCTAAGGCTAGACGTTCTTTTAAACAAAATAAGCGTCAGTCTTGGCGAAATTATATTTCTAAAATAAATTCGCGTACACCTGTGTCAAAGGTATGGAACATGATACAAAGAATAAAGGGCAAAGGTTCCAAATGTACTGTTCATCATTTGAAGGACGGTGATAATTTATTGACTAATAAACCTGACATTGCAAATAAACTTGGTGAAACTCTTGCAAAGCATTCATCTTCATCAAATTATGTCCCTGAGTTCCAAAAGTATCAGAAACAACAGGAGAAGAAAAGAATAAATTTTAACTCTGACAATGGTGAAGATTATAACGAACTATTTTCGTTACATGAGCTCCATACCGCCCTTGAGCAAGCTCATGATACAGCAACAGGAGCTGATAACATTCACTATCAGCTCTTGAAACATTTACCTGAATCATGTTTGGAAATCCTTTTAGGAATTTTTGATCAAATATGGACTTCAGGGAATTTCCCAACTTCGTGGCGTAAAGCCATAGTAGTCCCTATACCAAAGCCTGGCCGGGATCATACTGATCCGTCTAATTACAGACCAATCTCTTTAACGAGTTGTGTGTGTAAAACCATGGAACGAATAGTAAATAATCGATTAACATGGTATCTTGAAACCAATAATCTCATAACAAATATTCAATGTGGTTTCAGGAAAAATCGTAGTACCATTGATCATTTGGTACGATTAGAATCCTTTGTCAAAAATGCAATAGTTAATAAACAACATGCAGTATCGCTGTTCTTTGATCTCGAGAAAGCGTACGATACAACCTGGAAGCATGGCATTTTAAAGGATTTACATGATTTTGGTTTAAGGGGTCGTTTACCTCTTTTTATATCACAGTTTTTTAAAAGACAGGCAATTTCAAGTCCGAGTGGGTTCAACCCTGTCTGACCATTACAATCAGGATCAGGGTGTACCACAAGGCAGTATTTTGTCTGTCACTTTATTCAGCATTAAGATCAACAGTTTATCAAAGGTTTTAAACGATTCCATTGATGGATCACTTTTTGTGGATGATTTTAACATTTCTTGTCGCGGTAAGAATATGCATACTATTGAACGCCAACTGCAGTTGTGTTTAAATAAAATAAATAAATGGTGTCTTGAAAACGGGTTTAAATTTTCTAAATCAAAAACAAATTGTCTACACTTCTGTAGAAAATATAAGCCTCATAAAGACCCAGAACTGTTTTTAAATGGCACTCCCATCAAGGTTGTCAAAGAGGCCAAATTCTTGGGTCTGATTTTCGACTCCCATTTAACCTTTCTTCCGCATATTAAATCCCTAAAAACTAAATGCCTGAAGGCACTCGATTTATTGAAAGTCGTGTCTAATTCAAGGTGGGGAGGGGATCAAACTACGCTCCTACACCTTTACAGATCACTTGTCCGCTCGAAGCTTGATTATGGCTCCATCGTATATGGTGGAGCCTGTAAAAGCAACTTAAAACTCTTAGATTCAGTCCACCAGCAAGGTCTGAGACTTTGTCTTGGGTCTTTTAGAACTTCTCCTATTGATAGTCTCTATGTTGAGGCTGATGAGCCATCCCTTACCCAACGTCGTATCAAACTCTCTTTACAGTATATAACAAAACTCTATTCTAACGAGTCTAATCCTGCATTTAACTGTGTTTTCAATCCTTCTTATGAGGAGTTGTACAACAAAAAGCCTTCTCTTGTTCCGCCTCTTGGTTTAAGAATTAAACCATTTCTTTCTGCTGCCGGCATTGAGCTGGAAAATATAGCTCCTTCCCGTCTTCTTTCTTCTCCGCCTTGGCAATTGGTTAGGCCACAAGTTGACCTAACATTAACTACATTTAAAAAATCAGAAACAAATGAATTACAGTATAAACAAGAATTTAGTCAATTAAGAAATAAATATACTACATACAAATCCTTATTTACAGATGGGTCCAAGGATGGTGGCGCAGTGGCATGTGCCACTGTCATTGGGTCCAAAACAATCTCTTCCAGATTACCCACTGACAGTTCCATTTTCACAGCTGAAGCAAACGCAATCCTAACAGCTCTCAAATATATAAATAGACACCCTAAATATAAACAATACATAATCTTTTCTGACTCTCTGTCTTGCCTTCAGGCGATTAAAAATATTTCTTGTAAACATCCACTTTTAATAGAAATTATAGAATTATATAATTATCTTGCTACTGGCCAATGCGACATCGTCCTCTGTTGGTTACCCAGTCACGTTGGTATTTCTGGGAATACAATGGCTGATATTGCTGCTAAGGCAGCACTCAACAAATCTGTGACACCACTTCTTATTCCTTACTCTGATTACAAAGCAAGCATTAGAACCTACATCCGTGATCTGATGCAGAAGAAGTGGGACACCCAAGTAGGTGTAAAGAAATTACATGAAATAAAACCCTATATTGGTTACACCTACTTGGGTTGTCAGTCCAGATTTGAAGAGGTCATCATACGACGATGTCGTATTGGCCACACTAGATATACTCATGAGTACCTATTAAAAGGTGAGGATCCTCCGTTTTGTATCCCCTGTGATGAAAGAATCACGGTCAAGCATGTCCTGCTTGACTGTGTTGAATATTCCATCACAAGGGATATTTATTTCAAAGTAAAAACTATGAAGGATCTTTTTAGTCATATAAGTTCTCATTTAATTATTGCCTTTTTAAAAAAATTAGATTTGCTAACTGATTTGTAAATAGATATATATTTTATTATTGGTAGTTTAAATTAGTAACTGATATTTTTAGTGGCTGTACCCTCAAAGGGGGTTGAAGCAGCGTAAAATTATTGTCCTCCTGAGAGGGTACATAAGTCCCAAAACATTTAGTCAATTTAAGTGTACCAGGTTTTTAATCGTAGAATATGTGTACTTTTAATTTATGGCTAGGTTTCTCTTCTGTCGCCAATGGCTGAAGGGATGGTGTAAATCCAGCTAGGGTCCATGCAGGAAGCAAATGTACTGTAAGTCCCCATGGTCCCTAGTATGGTGATCTACCTTCAGTTGTTGGCGATCAATAGCCTGTTTTTTATATTGTATCGTCTTGTATAGTTCAAATGTTTTAGATTTTTGTTACTAGTTTTATATCTATATCTGTGATAATCTAGTTATTTTACTGTCCTTCGTCGGCAGAATTTTATAATTTCACTTAAATTGTCGATATATTTATAACTTGCTTTAGTCACGATATGGCTGAAATATTGCCGATGTGACTTAAAATATTAACTCACTCACTCACTCACTCACTCTAGTATTCAATTACCTAAAGGGAAGGATCATACTCGTGAGGGAGAAATATTTGGTGTTTGGAGAAGAGTGACGTCACTTCCTGTCCAAGACCTCATAGGTGGTTCTGTAATAGTCTATTTGACCGATTCTCATTAAAACCGGTTTCTGTGACGTCACTTCCTGTTAATAACGTCACGATATGGCTGAAATATTGCCGATGTGACGTTAAATAATAACTCACTCACTCACTCACTCCTGTTAATAACGTCACTTCCGGTTTATGACGTCACTTCCGGTTCATGATTTCAAGTCTTCTCGTAGATTATTTAACTGGAGTAATGAACTGCAGCGGATATAATAATTCCACTTGCTGGTGATAAATATTAATAGATAAGTTTCTTCAAAGATCCTCATCTTTCCGTTTACTGTTAACCTGTTTCCTCCCTCACAGTCCACACACACACACTTTTTCCCCTTCAAGGGAAAAAACAGGAGGAGGAGAGGCGCTGTCGGTAGGCTCTCTAAGGATGGAATGACGTTTCGCAAAAGTAAATTGGTGTAGGGATTAGATATTTTCCACCGGAATGCAGCAGCAATCTGATCTATGGAAAAGGACCCCCAAGCTGCAAGTGACGACATCCAGGCCCTGGTCTCATGCAGGGAAAACTATTGTTCACTAAGTTGGGTTCACAGTCCTGGTAAACAAAAGTGATGGTCCTCCTAAGCCAAGACGATAAAACATGCAATCAATATCTCCAAATCAACAATGGTCATGCATAAGATAAAAAAGACAGCGGCAAATACGTCTGATATGGAGAGTACGCCGGAGATATCATCTCAGAGCTCGAATAGGTCATAGGACTCTAGTTCAGTCTGATCTAGAGGCAGATGTAGGGAATACTTGAATCTGGGATACTCTGTGGATGAGAGACCGCTAGCAGATGCCCGATTCTTTGGCAAGAAAAAACTGGTAAAGTGCTACATGACAGCCATCCATAGCCTCCTGTAAAGGGGATTGGCTAAAGTCTATGGCAAAAAATTCTGGTATTCTGAAACTGGAGTGAGTGAGTGAGTGAGTTAAGATTTAACGTCACATCGGCAATATCTGAAACTGGAAGCTGTATCAATGACAAGGAGAAAACCCACCTGTTAAGGAAAAGAAATGTCAAGGATTTTTTTCTACATAGGTTTGGAAGACTGCTGGAGGGACTACAGAATGAGACATAAAGCCAACGTGGGGAAGATTGTAGGACTAGGAGCTGAAAAAATAAGAATAAATAAAGAATTAAATTCGTAACTGAAAAGATCTAATCGGCTTGTAGATCAAGCTGTTAGAACCACTGCTAGTCCTTGTATATCCTAAACAGAAACGATTGCTGATCTGTAGACCACCATAGGACTGTTTCAGTGTCTTAACGTCACGAAGATAAAGATAGAAATCCGCTAAGAAATTTAACCAAACCTGAAGGGGTTTTCAATTCTTTGAAGAGAGTCGTCCTTGGGGTACATATATGCATTTTCTGCGCTGAAAATGTCCTGTGACAGTTGTATCAATGTTTTAATTAAAATATTGTACAATAAATAAAATCTTTTTTATCTATTATACGGCCCCCACCTCGTGGAGTTACCTCCCGCTACGCATGCGCAGCCAACCAGGTTAGCACCTAGGCCCGTATCATCATTCCTTCTGCTGAATAAATCAGTGAACAGAATTGCGGGGAGGCGGGTGGCCCTACACCAAGGACGACTCTCTTCAAAGAATTGAAAACCTCTTCAGGTTTGGTTAATTCTTTTTCATAGAGAGTGAGTGAGTTAAGATTTTAAGTCACATCGGCAATATTTCAGCCATATCGTGACTAAAGCAAGTTATAAATATATCAACAATTTAAGTGAAATTATAAAATTCTGCCGACGAAGGACAGTAAAATAACTAGATTATCACAGATAAAGATATAAAACTAGCGAACAAAGCTAAAATATTCCAATTAAAGAAGACAATACAATGTAAAAATGGGCTAAAGATCGCCAACAACTGAAGGTAAATCACCATACTAAGGCCCATGGGGGCTTACATTACTTTTGCTACCTGCATGGACCCTAGCTGGATTTACACCATCCCTTCAGCCATTGGCGTTTATACTGAGATTTAGCCATACATAAAAATGACAAAAATACTACGATTAAAAACCTGGTAGGCTGAAATTTACTTGAAATGTTTTGGGACTTACGTACCATCTCTCAGGAGGACAATAATTTTACAATACGTCAACCCCCTTTGAGGGCACAGCCACTAACAATCTAAGTTAACAATCTAAACTACCAATCATTAAAATACATCTACTTACAGAGCATATTAATCAAAAGTCAGTGATCAAATCAATTTCTTTTAAAAAACCAAGAATTAAATGAACATGAACAGTGTTAAAAAGATCCTTAACAGTTTTAACATTAAAATATTGATCCCTTATGATGGAGAATTCGACACAGTCAAGCAGGAGATGCTTGACTGTGACTTTCTCATCACAAGGGATACAAAACGGAGGATCTTCACCTTTCAACAAGTAGTTGTGAGTATACCTTGTATGGCCAATGCGACATCGTCGCATAATGACCTCTTCAAATCTGGACTGACAACCCAAGTGAGTGTAACCAATATAAGGTTTTATTTCATGTAGTTTATTAATACCTACTTGAGTGTCCCACTTCATCTGCATCAGATCACGGATGTAAGATCTAATGCAAGCTTTGTAATCAGAGTATGGAATAAGAAGTGGTGTCACAGATTTGTTGAGTGCTGCCTTAGCAGCAATATCAGCCATCGTGTTCCCAGAAATGCCAACATGGCTGGGTAACCAACAAAAGACGATGTCGCATTGGCCAGTAGCAAGCTCATTATACAATTCAATAATTTCTAATAAAAGTGGATGTTTGCAAGAAAGATTTTTTATAGCCTGAATACACGAAAGAGAATCTGAAAAGATGATATATTGTTTATATTTACGGTGTTTATTAATATATTTAAAGGGCAAGTGTACACGAATAAATCACATTTATTCTTATGTGAATCAAAGTGAACTGTTTTAATTAGTTAATACAAATGTTTGAAAATATACACTCATTTTTCTTACAATGTAAGTATACCTTCAAAATAAGTGCTGATATGTTACGCCAATATGAGGCCTTTGTTTGCAGAGCTAAAACAGGCCAGAGTTACCGCCCTTTGATTATGACGTAATTGGTGCCACTTGATTTTAAACTGGTCTCCTGTCTAGTCCAAAATCAAAAGATAAATTATACTGAAATTAATCACGTGAGAAAAGTTTATGAAAATTCGAAAGAAGCATAAGAACAGAAAATGTAAGCAGCAGGACAGATTGATCGTGTTTTTTTTCATTCATAACCTCATCTCAGTGAAAATAACAAATGTGTATAACAATGTTGACGTCCGTATGACATCACTATCGGGAAGCGACTTTTTCAAAATGGCGTGTTCACTGACACGAGTACGCCGGAGTTTTCGAAGACATTTTCATTGTTTCAAGCATAAAGGTGGCATGTAAGTAGTGCAAAAATTCTGTCAGTCTGCTGGTTGTTATTTTCTTTTTGTTTTCATTGTGACCAAGGTAAATAGTCAGAAATTAAGAGAGGTACCATCATCGTTGTGCGTGAGTTGGCGTCAATCATGGCGTCACGCTTTCAGAAACTGTAATATGTTGTGATGAATCTAGAAAATCACAAGAATACACCTATTTTATTTAACTATCGCTTGCTACGATACCTTTCCCATACATGTTCTAAAACTAATGAGCAGGCCCGCGTTTCACAAAAGCCTCCTAAATTTAGGAGGTCGTACCGGTAAGAGGGCTTTGTGAAACGGGCCCCTGGTCTATGCAACAAGTAGGCGAACGGATACACAGTGTAAAATCTTATTGGCTTTGTTTACATTTCACACATGTGGTCCTTCCCAGCGCGGTATCAGATATATTTCGTTCGATTTCACTGAAACACTTCGAATTGGTGACAAAGTCCACTTGCCAGTTTATTTTGAACTATATGAGGAATTCAGGGATTCGTGTCAGGAAGATGGTGTTGAACTATACAATTTTATTCATTTTATGGGCGAAACATAACCAACATACATGTGACGTGATTTTATAAACACTCTGTAATATGGCTTTGGTTTTTGCATATTTTCCAAAACATTCACAGCGATTCTCGGTTCATTGACAATGTTTCAGAACGAGCATTAGTGATTTGATCATACAACAAAACTACCGCTGATCACAATGATACGTCTTTTTCTTTTAAATTCAATTCTCCCAGTAAAATTTTACATTTGAATTAAGACATACAATAAATTACGCAAAACGCAGTTAATGGTGATTTAGTAATGTGTCAAAACTGGCGAGATTTACGATGCATGTAATTTTCAGTATATTTGATCTACAATGAGCGGATGATAGATCTATCATAGAAAAACGAATTTCAAACAGTGTTCAAAACTGCAAATTGCATTTATCTTCGTGATGTATTTGGATATGGTATCGATATCAAAGTGAAGGTGGAAGAGGAGGGACATATTGTACGATTAAGTAGGAATTTTAGTAACAAACGTAGAATGCCGGCACATTCACAGATGGCAAGCTAGATGTAGTGCACGTGAAAAATGATACTGTTGAAAAGGCGACCGACTCAGGTTGAATGTTATACAATTTGGTTACGTGGTAACACATTTAGTACAATGTATACGTTTTCAAAACAGCAACGTCATTACAGTGTACAACTGACCACATAGCCAGCTGACGGCTAGGCAACAGGTGGATTAAAACAGTAGCCTGCGCATCGAGACACAAGAACCACCCCCTATACCTGCACCACGTGAAATGGGTCTAATAAGGTCTAACGACGTCATTTGTTTATCGTTCGGGCACCAATGACGTCATTTCCAAGGGACATAAGCCATGGTGTGTTTATTGTGGACATAGAACTCTCGGTAAATGTTGAAAATATGAATTGATATAACGCAAAAAATAAATTAGTTACTTCTGAAATATGTACAGGTTTGGATATAAAACTACTTGATAAACACTTTTTATGAGGAAAAAGTGCAAGACAAAAAAGGTTAATTTTCGTGTACACTTGCCCTTTAAGAGCTGTTAGTATTGCGTTTGCTTCTGCTGTGAAAATTGAACTGTCATTGGGTAGTCTGGAAGATATTGTTTTGGGCCCAATGACAGTGGCACAAGCAACCGCACCACCATCCTTGGATCCATCTGTATATAAGGATTTATAGGTATTATATTTATTTCTTAATTGACTAAATTCCTGTTTATACTGTAAATCATTAGTTTCTGATTTTTTAAATGTGGTTAATGTTAAGTCAACGTCTGGCCTCACCAATTGCCAAGGAGGAGAAGAAAGAAGACGAGAAGGAGATATATTCTCCAGCTCAGTGCCGGCAGCAGAAAGGAATGGTTGAATTCTGTGCCCAAGAGGCGGAACAAGAGAAGGTTTTTTGTTGTATAAATCCTCATAGAGGGGATTAAAGACACAGTTAAATGCAGGATTAGACTCGTTAGAATAGAGTTTTGTTATATACTGCAAAGATAGTTTGATACGACGTTGGGTAAGGGATGGCTCATCAGCCTCAACATAGAGACTATCAATGGGAGAGGTTCTAAAAGACCCAAGACAAAGTCTAAGGCCTTGATGGTGGACAGAATCAAGTAGTTTTAGGTTGCTTTTGCAGGCTCCACCATAAACGATGGAACCATAATCAAGTTTGGAACGTACCAGTGATCGATATAGATGTAGGAGGGTAGCTTGATCCCCTCCCCACTTAGAATTGGAAACGACTTTCAACAAGTCAAGTGCCTTCAGGCATTTAGTTTTAAGTGCTTTAATATATGGTAGAAACGTTAAGTGTGGGTCAAAAATAATACCCAAGAACTTGGCTTCTTTCATAACTTTGATGGGTGTGCCATTTAGAAATAGTTCCGGGTCCTTATGCGGTTTGTATTTACGGCAGAAATGTATACAATTAGTTTTGGATTTAGAAAATTTAAAGCCATTTTCGAGACACCATTTATCTATCTTGTTTAAACACAACTGCAGTTGCCGTTCAATAGTATGCATATTTTTACCGCGACAAGAAATATTAAAATCATCCACAAAAAGTGATCCATCAATGGAATCATTTAAAACCTTGGATAAACTGTTTATCTTAATGCTAAACAGTGTGACAGACAAAATACTGCCTTGAGGGACACCCTGATCCTGATTATAATGGTCAGACAGGGTTGAGCCCACTCGGACTTGAAATTGTCTGTCATTTAAAAACTTGGATATAAATTGAGGCAAAGCGGCCCGTAATCCAAAATCATGTAAATCTCTCAAAATACCATATTTCCATGTAGTATCGTATGCTTTTTCTAGATCGAAAAAGATCGACACTGCATGTTGTGTATTAATTATGGCATTTTTAACAAAAGATTCCAAACGCACTAAATGATCAATTGTACTTCTGTTTTTACGGAAACCACATTGTATATCAGTTAATAGGTTATTGGTTTCCAAGTACCAAACTAATCGATTATTGATCATGCGTTCCATGGTTTTGCAAACGCAGCTAGTGAGTGAAATTGGTCGATAATTTGATGGATCAGTATGATCACGTCCAGGTTTTGGAATTGGAACAATTATTGCATCACGCCATGAAGAAGGAAATTCACCGGACGTCCAAATATTATCAAAGATATGTAAAAGTGTCTCTAAACAGGATTCTGGTAAGTACTTCAGGAGTTGATAATGTATGTTATCAGCTCCTGCAGCTGTATCGTGAGCTTGGTCAAGAGCTTTATGAAGCTCATGAATAGAAAATAACTCATTATAGTCTTCCCCATTATCCGTGTTGAAATTAATAGGTTTCTTTTCTTGTTGCTGTTGATAGTTTTGAAATTTGGGTACATAGTTAGAGGAGGAAGAGTGCTTAGCCAAAGTTTCACCTAGTTTATTGGCAATATCTGAAGTATCTGTTAATAATTGATTTCCATTTTTAAGATGGCGGATGCCAGTTTTAGAGCCTTTACCTTTGATGTTTTGTACCATATTCCATACCTTGGACATGGGCGTACGTGAATTGATGTTTGATACATAATTTCTCCAGGATTGACGTTTACTTTGTTTAAAAGTACGCCTAGCTTTGGCATTTAAGATCGTAAATTTATTGAGATTATGGACCATAGGATGGCGACGGAAATAGTGTTCAGCTTTTTTCCGTGCCTTCCTTGCTAGTAGTGTGCAACGTCTCCCTGGCGGGATTTTCAAGATGGCGGCACATCCGGTCCCCATGGGCGCCGCCATCTTGGATCAAGATGGCGACCCACGGTGACCGGATGTGCCGCCATCTTGGATCAGTCACTTCCGGTCAGGGGAGATCACTCGGGTTCCGGTTCCGGTGCTTCCGGTTCCGGTGGGTGCGCACGCATCGCGATGACGTCACGCCCGGTTCCGGGGGGTGCGCGCACATGACGCTGACGTCACCTCCGGGCCAAGATGGCGGACGCGTTTCAAGATGGCGTCCCATCCGGTGGGATCGCGTGAGATCTCGCGGGATCTCGTGGAGTCTCGCGGGATCTCGCGAGCGTAGACGCCTTTCAAGATGGCGGAACGGACGAGCGGCGGACGGGACGGGACGGAGAGGAAAGGAGAGGGAAGGGAGGGAGAGAGGGGGTGAGGCGGACACGATGGCGTGGCTAGACAAGTGTTAGTGTGTGTGTGTGTGTGTGTGTGTGTGTGTGTGGTGTGGTTAAAACAACATTGGATGTAGCATTCTTTCGAGCCAGGTGGGTGGCCCTGAAAAGGGCCGTTGGTATGAACGGGTGAGAGATCACCGAGGTATCTAGGGTGGTGATGGTGGTGCACTGGAGGCACTGCTACTGGAATCGTCCATGGGTTCGACAAACTCCAAGATGCGTTGAAGTAGAGAGTACATGGTGTCTATGCGATCTTGAACGAGGAGAACCTTGTCATGGAGTAGAGCCAGTAAATGATGGCTTTCACGTTTACTCACTTTCTTTGGCGGTTCACTTGGCTGGTAGGTGGGAGGAGCCGGACGTTTCTGGCCCTTGTTAGAGCAGTACATACTCTTATGGTCCTCTTCACCACAGTGACGGCAGGGATGTGGACAGGCGTAACTGAGATGACCTTCGTTTCTTCCACAGTTGTAGCAGGTGTTGTTATATCGTGCTTGTTGGTGTTGTCCTTGGTCTTCTTGGGACATACGTAATAGCGATGACCTTGATCACCACACTCGGCACAGGTCACCTTGGGACAGTGTAGATAACTGTGGTCATCTGTTTCGCACAGGCTGCAACGGAAGGAGGCGGAGGCGGAGGCGGAGACGTCTGCATGCTTCCAGTTTCAGTGAACAACTGATGAGGAGAGCTGGAAAACCTCGAATTTATATAGCTGTGGGTTGATGACGTCACTTTGACGCCTCTGGTTCGCACCGGTTGCATCCGGTTCGCACCACTCTCCTCCTGACTCAACAGGTTAGTGTGACGTCATGGAGTATGACATCATTCCTATAAATAACACATGAGCTCATGGTGCGCACTACTACGCTTAGGACAACCTATTGTGACGTCATAGGGTGGCGTGATGTATATAAACCAGGCTCAGCGTGGGTCTGACCAGTTCTCACCATGCCGTCACCACGCGAATGAACGAAGATGAACTTGAAGAGGAGCCTGTGCCCTACGAGTTGGAGCGGACGACTCAAAACAACCAAGAAATTCGGACTGGTACCCAGCGCTACCACCTGAAGTTCAACCCTGTTTGGCTGCAGCGTCAACAGCCTGAAGACCTTCCGTCGTTCTCAGAGAACAGTTTGATGCCGTGTTAGCAGATTTGAGAGACGATGTGGGTGGCCAGGATGGTGATCAGCGTGGGATTAACCCTGGAACACCCCGCCCTGGATACAGACATTCGAATCACGTTTTGGCGGATGGGTGACCTCCAGGGGAACACATCATGGGCGAAGTGGAAAAAGTACAACAAAGCAACCACGACTTACATATCGATGACACCATGGACATTTTCTTACTACATGTAGAGGATCCTGATCGTATCGTCGGTGAGGGCACGGCGGGCAACACACCTCGTTGGCTTAAACGCTTTCCTGGAAAAGAAACAGTGCATCGTTCAAATCAAGAATGAGGATCAGCTCTGCTTTGCCCGTGCCCTGGTCGTGGCCAGTCACCACGCACACCAACCCGAACCTGTGACCAAGGAATGGACCAAGGAATGGAAACGGCTTTGTGATAGTCGCAGCCCCGTTCAACTGAAGGCTGCCAAGGGCTTGTGTCGCCAACTCAAGATCCCCGAAGGTCCTTGTACAGGACATGACACGTGGGAGTTGTTCAGTCAACGTTTGGCCCCTTACTATCAGCTCAAAGTCTACTCCCAAGAGGTGTTGAATCGCCTCCTGTACAAGAGTGAAGTGGCTCAACCCACCAAGATCCTTCACCTCTATCATCACCATCACCATTACGATGTCATTACCTCCATGACTGCCTTCACAGGGTATCCCTACTACTGTGAGACGTGTGACCAAGGATACGCCCACGCTGAAGATCATCGTTGCACCCGAGAATTTCGATGTTACTGGTGCCAATGTCTTGGATACTGTGGCGACGTGGTCAGGGGAGGACTCTCCTGTCTCCAATGTGGCGGATGGTTCGAAACCCTACCTGCTTTGAGCGCCATCGGATGGCCTCCGCCAAGCATCCCAGCACCTGCTCCACCATCCACACCTGTCATCGTTGCTATGCCAAAGTCAACGTGAGGAAAATTCAGGGCATGGCCAACCACCAGTGTGGCACGAATTGGGACTGTAAGATCTGCAAAGAACCCTTGAAACCCAACCACCAGTGTTACATGTCCGTCATCGAACCACGAAACAAAATGAAGACGGTGAAAAATGGATGAAGACAAAGAACGGCAACAGCGTCAGTTCATCTTCTATGACTTTGAATGTACCCAAGATCAAGGGACTCATGTTCCCAACTTGTGTGTGGTGCATCTAGGATGTGGAAAATGTATTTCCGAGGCCTCGGATCAACTGTGTGACAAGTGCCCCTGGCGTAAAGAAGGAGAAGGACCTAGCCGCATCAAAGTGTTTCGGGGATCTACGACCTTGAAGGACATGGGCGACTGGCTGATGTCCCTGGTGGAAAAGAAAGAGAAGCAGAAGAAGAAACGTAAGGCGTCCCAGCAGCAGCCGTCAGGCCGTGCCTCGAAACAACCCAAACTGGTATCACCAGAACCCGATGATGATGATGTAGAACAAGACAACGACGACAAAGAACAAGATGACGAAGATGACATTTCCCCTACCCTTGATGATGACGACGTGTTGGTCATTGCTCACAACTACCGAGGGTATGATGGACACTTGCTCCAACAGTACTTCCATCAACATCTCGTGAAAGCACCCCAGGTCACACTTCGAGGGAATCACATCTTGCAAATGACCGTGGGACGTCTGGTTTTCAAGGATTCCCTCAACTTCCTCACGATGGCTCTGAAGCAGTTTCCAAAAACGTTTGCCTTGACGGAACTCAAGAAAGGCTACTTCCCTCACTTCTTCAACACCGAAGTTCACCAAGGCTATGTGGGTCCTTATCCTCCCGTGTCTACCTACGATCCTGACAGCATGTTTTCTGCCCGAACGCAAAGCTTTTTTGGCCTGGTACGATGCACGAGTGGCTGAAGGGACTGTGTTTAATCTGGATGAAGAATTGTTGACTTACTGTCAGAGTGATGTGGACATTTTGCGTCGAGGCTGTGCTGCATTCCGCAACATATTCATTCAACAGAACGTGGACCCTTTCTATGAAGCAGTGACTCTACCCATGGCTTGCATGCTCACCTTCCGAAAACAAATTTTGGAACCCCCGCACCATCGCCATCCTACCTACTCAAGGTTATCGTCCCCAGCGTCGCTACTCGCTTCAGTGTCTCCACTGGCTCAACTGGGTCATGCATCAACACCCTGGGGTCCACATCCAACATGCTCGGAATGGTGGAGAAGTAGGCTTTGACTGTGCTGACGGAAGTCGTTACATGACAGATGGCTACGACGCCAAGACACGCACCGTGTATGAATACTTGGGCTGTTTCTGGCATGGATGTACTCGCTGTTACAAGACGGACCGATGTGAGCGCCATACTAGCTTGGGTACCACCCCTTGGGAACGATACCATCATACCATGTACCGCCTGGGTGTGTTACGCCAACATCCCGACATCGGCCAAGTGGTGACCCTCTGGGAATGCGATTTTCTGAAACAACAGAAAGACAACGGTGATCTGAGAGCCTTCCTGACTACCCTGCAAGGGCCCCATGCCTACATGCCTGACCCGTTGAATCCTAGAGATGCTTTCTTTGGAGGTCGTACCAACGCCACCAAACTGTACTACGAAGCCAAAGAAGATGAAGAAATCAAATATGTGGACGTTTGCTCGCTGTACCCTTACATCTGCAAGTATGGTACTTTTCCCGTGGGACACCCGAGATCAAAGATCATCCTCCCGTGTCTGACTTGTTTGAGCTCCACGGTCTGATCCAGTGCCGAGTCTTGCCACCCACCGACCTCTATCATCCTGTTCTTCCTTACAAGTGTCAAGGCAAACTACTCTTTCCGCTGTGCCGTACGTGTGCTGAAGAGCAGTTGGATGCTCCCTGCCCCCACGGGGATGAAGACCGGGCATGGATCGGTACCTACGTCAGCAAAGAGCTTCAGTTTGCTGTTGAAAAGTGCGGCTATCAAGTGCTTCACATCTTTGAGGCTTGGCACTTTGACACGCTTGCCACCTACGATCCTGACACCCAAGAGGGAGGACTGTTTGCCAAGTATGTCAACAATTTCTTCAAAATCAAACAAGAGGCCAGTGGTTACCCCGAAGGCTGTCCAGACCCAGGCGCCTACATCCACGAGATACAGCAGAAAGAGGGAGTCACCTTGGATCCTGCTCGCATTCACAAAAACCCAGGACTACGTGCCTTAGCCAAGGCCTGTCTGAACAACCACTGGGGCAAGTTTGGTCAACGCGTTGGGTTTGCCAAGACGGAATATATCAGTTCCCCTGAGAGGTACTTTGCCCTCCTCCGGGATGAGCGCCGCGTGGTGAAAGACATTAACATCATCAATGAAGACCTCATCTGTGTCACTCACGAACCTCAGGCAGACTTTCACGACCCTCATCCAGCCCACAATGTGGCCATTGCAGCCTGGGTGACAGCACAAGCCCGTCTCAAGTTGTATTCTTATTTGCAACCGTTGGATCGACGTGTCCTCTATTTTGATACGGACAGTATCATTTACATTCACCGTCCACGAAGTTACAACCCGCCACTGGGAGATACCTTGGGGGGAGCTGACTGATGAACTGGGAGGGGGCAACAGCATTCAAACCTTTGTCTCGGCAGGACCCAAGAATTATGGCTACAAGCTACGCCATCCTCAATCTGACGGCAGTGTGGGCATCAGCAAGGTCCGAGGATTTACTTTAAATCACAGGGCGAGTCAACATGTCCACTTTGACAGCATGAAGAACCTCGTCTGTCAGAGGGATCAAGCCAACATCACGGTCCCGTACCCACACCGCATCATTCGCGGAGGACTTCGTCAGGGCAACGTGTTGCTGTCCAAGGACACCACCAAAATCTATCGCTTGGTCTACACCAAACGCCGAGTGCAGTACTGACCCCAAGGCGTCCCCAGGGAAACTCTCCCCTATGGCTACAAAGAGTGAACCCATCCCTCCCATGGACTTTTGATGCAGACATGCTCTGATCGATTGATGTTTAACCCATAAAATGTGATTGCCTTGTTCATTTGTTGTTGTTCTATCATTCAATAAATTGTGATTGTATTGTACTCTTGTGTTATGTCGTCTCTCTCTCTCTTCAGGGCCAGACCTGGTGGAGTCCATGGTCACCCTCAATCCTGTTGTACCCTGTTCTTAGACTCAGACCTGGTGGAGACCACGGTCACGTTGCCGTCACACACCCTATGACGTCATCACGACCCTGTGTGTGTATATAAAGAGACGTTTCTGTCAGAGTCATTACAGATTCTGTTGTCTAAGAAAAGAGAAGGATGGAACCCGTTCACTGCGATAGGCTTAGGGAGAATCGTTGTGGTCTCGTGCTCGCTATCAAGCAGGTCGAAGCCGTGGTCGACAAACTGATGACGTTTAAAGTCCTGACCATCCTCATGAAGGCAGAGATTATCGAAAAACCTCGGACCTCCTTTGACCGTGTCAGAGAATTGTTAGACATGCTTCCCCGACGTGGACCCCAAGCTTACTCCCTCTTCTGCAAAGCTTTGGAGGAATGTGGAGAAACAGAAGCCATGACCTTGCTGGGTCTCAAGACTCCCACGGACAAGGCACAGTCACAAGTGACACTCCCCTGGTTATTCTTCTATGGAATCCAGTCACCGTTCAGCAACTTTCATCCAGCTGTGTTTACCTTGGATGGTGTTACATTTAATTGTGTTGAACAGTGTTACATGTACTCTAAAGCCATGTACTTTGGAGATGACGACAGTGCGACGCGTATTCTGCAAGAGGCTGTTCCAGCAAAGCAAAAACGTCTGGGGCGATGTGTGAAAGGTTTCACTCAAACAGTGTGGGACACAGTCAGTCTGGAGGTGATGACCAAGGCGATCACGGCTAAATTTTCCCAGAACAAGGACTTGAAACAGAGATTGATTCAATCCTACCCAAAGTCGTTAGCTGAAGCTAGCCCCTACGATCAACGATGGGGAATAGGAATGGGTGTATCTCATCCGAATATTGACAAACCCTGGACATGGTCGGGGAAAAACAAGTTGGGAAAAGCGCTCATGCATCTTCGTGACACGCTGTTGTTGTTGTGAGTGACGTCATCCATGGGTCAACTCCAATGACGTCATTCATGCACGCGCCACGTGTCGTCATCCATGCACGCGCCACGTGACGTCATCCTGTGTATCTCTATAAAAAGACTCTGACCCCATCGTGATTCGTCATCATGCTGTTCACGCTGCTCTTTGTGCTTGCCACCTCTCTAGAAGAGAGACACTTTATAGAACAGTTCAGAAAAGCCGTACAAGAGGCCATCCAGAAACAACACGATCGTGACGCCATTTGAAGTGACGTCATTTGAAGTGACGTCATAGCTCGCGCTGCTGGTGCTGCCTATAAAAACGCAGGATCGATCGAGCGGGTCATCAGTTGCATCAGTTCAGTCGTTGCAGATGGCATCTCCAGGCAACCTCCCTTCTTCCTTCGTCAACTTGGCTTCGCAGGCAAAGGACCTCGCTTCTGACATGGCCCATCTCCACAACACCATGATGACTCAAAGCCAGTTATACAAGACCAACTACATGGATCTCCAGGACCGGCTGCGTGTGATGGAACAAAAGTTGCCGTCGATCATCCGCAAGCTGGCAGATATTCAGCCGAAAAGAGAAACACTGTATGGCATGATGGGTCGCTTCTGTGAGTTGACTGAGGAAGACTATTACTGGATGGCGTATCACCAAGACCACTTGCGTATCCTCTCCGACAGCGCCAACAGATCGTGTCCTCGCTTTGATCCTCATCGGTATCAACGATGCACATGCCAAGGAAAATGCAGGGGAGACCTTCCTCAACAAGCTGTTCCACATCGTGTTCAAGTTGAGGAATGGACGCCCTATGACCTATGACCATGGTGTACTGTACAGCAAGCTGCTGGCCAAACTCCAGGTGAAACTCTGGCCTCACCCACCCAGCTATGATCTTCGATATGCCACCTGCACTCTACCTTTGTTCTCCAATGATCCAGAGGTCACCGACATGACGCCCAAGCCCGTGCCTCGAAAAGAATACCTCCCAAGACCACGCCTGCCAAGACTTCTCCAAAGAAGAAGAAGAAGAAGGTCTCCACCCCGCCCCTTCCCAAGGCACCCACCAAGATGACGTCACCTCCCCAGGGGACCCTGGCCACGACTTCTCCAAAGAAACAGAAGAAGAAGGAGGCCCCCACCAAGACAGTCACCAAGAAGACGTCCCCTCCCAAGACACTCACCAAGAAGGCACCCCCCAAGCCTAAGAGTCTCAAAGCACCCCAGACTCCAAAGAAACAGTTGGAGATGACTGACTTGTGGGAGAGCGAGAAGGGTCAAGGGATCAGTCCTGGGGCTATCAGAGGGGGAGAGTTACCTCCAGATCTGCAAGACTTGTATGATCTACTCCCGATGGCTATCACCATGGAAGCAGAGCAGACAAGGGCAGAGCAGAGAGTGAGAGCAGAGAGGGCTCCAGAGACGACTTCAGTGACGGCTCCAGAGACGGATCTGGTGATGACTTCAGTGACGGCTCCAGAGACGGATCTGGTGATGGCTTCAGTGACGGCTCCAGAGACGGATCTGGTGATGGCTTCAGTGACGGCTCCAGAGGAGGAGTCAGAGACTTTTGCCGACATTCCCATGTTTAACGATGAAAACCATTTTCATCCCGGTCAAATGGACTTTTTACGGTGTTCGACTTGCAATCCCAATGATCACCTGAACTGGTGGTGATCTGTGGATGACCTGTTGTTGTTGATCTGTTAATGCATCATTATTATTGTTGATCTGTTTGCCATGTTGATGTTGTTCCTCAATAAATTGTGAATTCCATTTTCAAAGGGTTGTGTCTTCTATATCTTCAGGGATCTTAGCTCTTAGAGGTCATTTCCGTGCAACCCGCAGGGTGGTAAGACGTGTGTCAGTATGTCAGGGACACTATCAGGGACAGTGTTAGACTCAGACCTGGTGGAGGCCATGGTCACCCCACTCACGTTACGTCATCCCTTTACCATGTTAATTGCAGGCCCTACAGGGTCAGGTAAAACATCGTTTGTCAAAGCCTTCATGGAACATGTGTTTCAACCGGGGATCCTAGATCTTCCACCTCAGGGCATCGTGTGGGTGTACAGTGAATGGCAACCCATGCATGAGGACTTGGAAGTTCTGACTTCGAGGTTAGGGATACCCCTGACGTTTGTGCAAACGATGGGGGAAGCCAACACGCAGTTACCTGCAGGGTCTGGGGCTAAGACCGAGAAGGGTTTGCCTACGCCCCATTGGTTGATCATTGATGATTTGCTGGGCGACAATACCAAAGAGGAAGAAGCCGAAGTTCTGCGATGGTTTACCAAGAAAAGTCATCATCGCGAACACGTCCGTGTTGTACTTGACATAAAACCTCTTTGCTTCATCGCCTCATCATCGCACCATTAGTTTAAATGCCCACTACATGGTGCTGTTTAAAAACCCGAGGGACGCCTCGCAAATGGATCACTTGGCCAGACAAATCTTTCCAGGACAGACGGCCTTCCTTCGGGAAGCCTATGAGGATGCCACTTTGGCTCCTTATTCCTATTTGTTTCTGGACTTGAAACCGACCACGGCCAAAGAGCACCGTGTACGGTCCCATCTCTTCGTGAACCCCACCATCCTTTACATTCCCAAGTCGTGATAAATAGAGATGAGCGTCTACCCTACGGCCAGTTGACCCAGAGCTGCCATGGGAGACAGACGGAAACAGACCCAGCCCCGCAAACGTGCTGTTGCCACAGGGTTGTTTAAACCGATCCATAAAACACTCTTGACCACCTTGGGTCGTGGATCCCACCGAACAACATCGGTCAGGTGTGCAACGGTTGTACGAAAGTCTAAGTGCTCCTCCTCCCTCTGCTTCCTCCTCCTCCAAACAAAGACGTTCCTTAAAGCAGTTGTACCCCACAGCACCCACCATGAACACGTTTGTCCCTGTCAGTACGTATCGTGCCTCTCCTGCTGCCTTCTCTCCCCCTTCTTCTTTTCCGGCCTCTCCCCCTTCATTTCCATCGTCTCCCCTCTCTCCCACCATGATCCAACCCTTTCAACCCTTGACCCAACGGCGTACCACCAACACCAAACGCACCGGCAAGAAACGTACGGGTGCTAAACGCCCCAGCCCGGGCACCCCACGCAAAGGAAGCCACAGAAGCATGCCCGCCCGCAGAAAAGTCAAACCCATCATCGTGAAGAAACGACTCTTCGCAGAGAGCGTGGCTGTCAAAGGACGTCATCGACTGTTGCAATGGTTTGTCATTGCCGTGAGAAATCTGCGCGAGCAGGACGTGTTCCTTTGAAGACGCAGCACAAGACCTGGCTGTTGAGACACCAAGACATGCTGACCAAGATTGCGAATCCACGACTACCTTTGGATGAACGCCTGAGTTACCTGATGAAACGCAGTGGAAGTGGTACGTTGGCTGGTGTGTTGACCCGTATCTTGCTGAACTGGCAGTCCTACCTACAGGAAAAACAGCAGAAGCCCTCAGCACCTCGCCGTCGCCGCCGTGCCCCTAAGCAACCCCAGGGGCGTCGCAAGTCACCCAACCGACAAGAGAACAAGAAGAAGAAGAAGAAAAGGGTCACTTCACCCTCAGCCCCAGGTGCAGCCTTGACCCGGATGGTGTTACGAAGTCAAAAGAAGAAGAAGAAGACCACAACGGCATTACCCCCACTCCCTCCAGCGACATTACCATAAATAGAGGCCTCCCACCCCATCCTGGTCAGTTCAATGGTAGCAGCTGCAGGGACGACACCATCATCATCATGTCGGCACGTTTGAAGCGTCACAAAGAAGCGCTCTGTCATGTGTGTAGTCCTTCTGCGACACCAGCCATGCGACAGGCTATTTTGAAACAGGCCCCATCGGAACTGATTCAAGCCATCTGTGAATGCGTGGTGAATTTGTATGGAGGCAACATTCCTATGACAGCACAGCAACGTCAACGTTTACAAAAGCATGGGTCACTGATGCATACGTTGATGAAAAAGAAGGTGTCTGTGTCCAAGAAACGTCAACTTTTACAGCAGAAAGGAAGGGGATTAGGTCTCTTGTCTGCCTTGGCATCGGTGGTGGGTCCCTTGGTGTCTGGCCTGTTGGGTAGATGATCCTCAAGGAAGATCCTCAAGGAAGATCCTCAAGGAAGATCATAAATAGAGGACACATCCTAGATTGGCGTTAGTTGCATCTGCACCGTCCTACCACCAAGATGAAGCATGCACGGAAGATGGTGATGGTCCCAGAAGAGGTATGGCAAAGTCTGCAAGAAGAAAACGTCAACGGCATTTGCTCAAGTCCAACCTGTTGGAACAGAAACGTGTGCACACGCTTCACGATATGGATACCCTCGTCCGTGATGACACGGTTCCTTTTAGGGACCGAGAGCAGCAGTATAACACCTTGTTGCAACACACCTTGGCGTTTCAAGACCAAGCCGCTGTCAAACCACGACCTTTAGAGGCCACGGGCACCCCAGGGTTGGCACTCCCAGGGTTGGCACCCCAGGACTGGATCTCCTCACCGTAGTACGGTTGACTTACTGAGTCGCGTGTATCTACATGTCCCGCGTGAGAGGTCGCCTTCCTAAGAAGGAGTCCGCGAAGCCGGTCAGAGCAGTGGCTCATGGTTTGTTTGTTCTTTTTGTTTCAGAACCCGATGATGTCGAAGCCATTCTGAATGAAGTCGCAAACGGTTCCCAAAACGCTACAGACCAAGGCCAGGCAGTTGATGGCCCTCAGATTCGTGCTCATCCCGACTTGGGTTGGAATGAGGCGGGTCAATTCGTGGTGGAAGGGGAACCCATGCCTGGGACGCACATGGTGGATCTCATCAATGATCTTGTTCGACAACGTACCAAATTAGGCCCTCCACGGGTTGGAATATTCTGGGTCAGTATCTCGCTTCCAGCAACGTACCCCATGAACTGATTGGTAACCCTCTACGTTGGTCCTGGATGATGAAAACCAAAGGGTCATCCACCCAGCCTCCTCCTGACACCCCCGTGAAGCGTCCACACCCTCCACCCGCTGACTTGTTTTTGACACCCCCTGCATCCAACCTTCCTCTGGAACCCCAGAAGAAGAAAAAAGCTGTAGAGACCCCCTCCTCCCCTCTCAACCGGGTGCGTCAGTGGATTCACTTTTAATAAAAGGGAGCAGAGGGTGATGTCAACGACAGTGTCATCATGAGACGTCCAAAGAGAAACAACATCAGCAAAGCATCATCATCATCATCGTCTTTGTCACCTGCATGGACACGATGGCTCCACCACACCTATTACGATCCCAAACACCCAGCAGGCTATGGAGGGTGGCTTGCCTTGTGGCAAGCAGCAGGACATCAAGCCAAAGCAGGACCCAGGAAGGGGGAAAGCAAAACGGGGGCAAGGCCCACCCAACGCCAGGTGCGGCAATGGTTGAAAACCCAGGACACGTACACCTTGCACAAACCAGCCCGACGCTCGTTTCCCAGGGATCATTACCGTGTGGGTGGCGTGGATGAATTGTGGCAAGCCGATCTGAGCGATCTCCTTGCGTATCAGAAAGAGAACCAAGGCAACCGGTATTTGCTGTGTGTCATCGATGTTTTCTCCAAAATGGCTTGGGTGCAGCCCATGAAAGCCAAGACCGGTGCCACTTTGATAGAGGCCTTTCAACGGATCCTGAAACAAGCCAAAGGACGTGTGCCATCCCAGTTACAGACAGACAAAGGGACTGAATTTGTCAATGCCCCTTTTCAAGCCTTCCTCAAGAAACGGGGTATTCATTTCTACACCAGTCAAAACCCAGAAACCAAAGCCTCTGTGGTGGAACGTTTTCAAAGGACGTTGAAAACCGTATGTGGCGTTACTTCACCCAACAAGGGACACGCCACTACCTGAAGGCCTTACCCCAACTGATGCATTCCTACAATCATCGCGGTCCATCGTGACGATTGGACAACGCCCCGTGGATGTACGCCCTAACGCTCCCTACGATGAAATTCGGGTGTTGGATCACATGGAACGGCAGAAGAAGCAGAAGCAGCGCCAACTCAAGACAAAGAAGAAGAAGAAGAAGTACCCTCTCTTGTTACCGGGACCCGCGGTCCGCTTGAACAAGACCAAGGGCACGTTTGACAAAGGGTACCTTCCCAACTGGACCACCGAACTGTTCACCGTGGATCGGGTGGTGAAAGGGCGTGTTCCTCCTGTCTACCAAGTGAAAGATGATCATGGAGAAGTGCTGCAAGGCACCTTTTACCCGCAAGAACTGCAACCCATTCAGAAAACGGATGATGTGTACACAGTGGATCAGGGTCCTGAAACGACGACGCCGTCAAAAAGGATGAAGTGTTGGTGAGATGGTCAGGATACCCTGCCAGCTTTGATTCATGGATCCCTGCGGCTCATCTGGTCTTTAAATAGCGTGGCCTCCAGTCTCCCACCGTCAGTGGAGCCTCCACCATCATGCAGAGTGAACCGATCTCAAGGTGTAGGAGAGCGCAAGCCATCCCCACGCTGGTGTTGCTTTGGCATGGACTTGCCACGAAGTGAAGTGGTGTTTTTCTCCCAAGTGTTTCTGATATATGGCGTGGTCATCATGAGCATGGTTCAGTTGGCATTGGACAACGGTGAGAAACAGTTGTGGACAGCTTTGTTGGCCAGTAGCTTGGGGTACTTGCTCCCACAACCCACGTTGGTGTCGTCGTCGCCGTCGCCATCATCATCCACGTTGCCACCTTCCTCGACAACATCTCCAACCCCTCTGTATCCAGTCTGGTTCCCTAAGAGAGAGAGAGAGAGAAAGATGTCGGTGTCTGTGTTTTCCAAGCCGGACTTTTACGCGGACCTTACCCAGCGATGCGTCCATGGATGTTCATCCCGACAACAGAGTGAATCATTACGAAGTCAAACTACCCTTTCCCATTCAAGTGAATCGTCAGGAGTGGGAAGTCGGCGTCAGTGAACTTCATTTCCCATGACATGGTACAATGTGTCATACCCCTTCAACTGGTTTGTCCTTCATGTGAACTTGGAACGCATGACCCGGACTTACAGTTCAGCAGAACGCGATGCGACCGTGATAGAAGAGAACCCAGGCCTCATCAGAGCCGCCAGCTTAAAAGGTCATTATTCCAGAAGGAGTGTATTCCTGTCGCCAACTGGTCCAGAGACTGAACATCCTGCTTCAACACACCTGTGCACGGCTGTTGGACAAGCATACGCAAGATGTTTACCAACAGGATGCTCGAGGTCGTTTCACCGTCACCGTGAACTACCCCAAAGAAGACCTCTCGATTTGAAATGCGTGGCAAAACGCATGTCAACTTTTATGCTCCCACCCCGAAAAGACATGTGCAGAGCCATCACGGGTTCCTCCTGCAGAACCGCAAGTCAACCTGGCCACGATGCCATCAGGTCTGCCTACACCACCCGATTGGTGCTGCCTGCTCCTTTAGTACGTATGCTGGGATTCATACAGCTCCCCATGGTGGACGAAGCAGAAGAAATAAGTCAAGTCTCTGCTCAGCCTGTGCAAGTGGCTGCGTTTGACCGTCCTCTCGTCGTGGGTGAACAGGAAGCACACCATCTGGCTGGTTTTGATACCGCGGTAACGTCTACTCGGATGCAGTGGAAGATCAAATCGTGGGGATACCATGGCTCCCTTTACTGATGTATGTCCCCGTGTCGCGCCAGATGATGGAAGACAGCGCCGTGATCAAAACCCTCAGCACCTACGCTACATGGGATTGCGCCAGGGAACCACGGATGCCATTCGAATCTATTTAACGGATGACGAGGACGTCTCGTGCCATTCCAGACTGGGAAGACCATCGTGACACTTCATTTCCGTCCCCGCCGCCTGGGTACGCACTCGAGAATCAGCATGGTAGGACATCAGTGTATCAGACCGCAGAGCGCAGCGGTTTGGGTGGACAGCAGCGAGGAGGAGGCGGCTTAGCCGTACCGAGGACGATTCATCAACGAGGGAGAGGTTTCGTAACATCTTGGGAAACTTGGGACGTTCAGCCTCCATCCTCAAGACGGTGGGAAAATCAGCTCTCAAATCAGGCGTCAAGATGTTGCCGGGATTGGTGCAAGATATCCGTTCAGGACACCGAAGTGTGGGGGACAGTTTGAAACATCATGGAAAACAAGCCTTACTCGCCACCTTGCGACAGCACCCACCACCAGGATCACCTGCTCGCAAACGAAAACGGAAACAGTCCGTGGGATCCACCAAGAAACGTAAACCCTTGTTTTGAGAGAAGGCGTCATTTGGCTTCAAGTCGTCGGACAGTGCAGACATATCAGCATGAGTGCATTCGATGTCCCCGATACGGAATGGGTGTCTCAAAAGATCAGGCACAAGAAGTTGTATGTGGATATATCCCCATGGAGACCCTCAGAGGATATTCCTTCTCCTCTGTCATCCTCATGGACACAACCTGGATACAGCTTGAAGAATCCTACTCACCCCGAGTATGCCAAGTTTTATCAACGTGCGAGGTCGTTTCGAACATGGCCTATACAGATGGCCCAGTGTCCTTATGACTTGGCCATGGCTGGCTATTTCTATCATGGACGAGGTGATAGTGTGATCTGTTATTGTTGCGGCCTGAAAATTCATCGATGGGAAGCCACAGACCAACCCTGGCGAGAACACCTGAAGCATGCCGAAGTCCCTTGTGAATACTTGTGCCTGTTTTGTCCTGAGGAGGAAATCAATGACAACTACAGACAACTGGTGGCCAAAGGAGAAGAAGAAGAAGAATGCAAGAGAAGAGCAACGTGCTTTGAACACAGTACAACACCAGCAACCACCTGTAGTTGTTGGGGTCGAGATGTCCCTGATCAGGCAGCATAAAGGGCCGTCCAGATGAAAGAGGAGTTCAGTTCAACACCAGACACCGTAGGGTCAAGACCTGTTGTGTAGACCTGTGGTCCAGATCAGCTGTCAAGATGATGCGCCGAGATGCCTGTGAATGCTCCAAGGCCCAACTGGATCTCTTTTCTGTGCCCCCTGTGGTGACGTCCGTCCAAGAAGGTCAGTGGATTCGATACAGCCCTCTGGCACCCCCTTCGGTCGCGGGCCCCCTCCAATTTAACATTGCTAACCCTGTCAATGCCTACATCGATTTGAGCCAGTGTTACCTCCGCATCTGCCTCAAAATCAAGAATGCAGATGGTACGAATGCAGTTCGTGAGGGCGATGGGGCACTCGCCGTGTCCACGGTGAACAACATGATGCATTCCCTCTTTTCGTGAAGTGCGTGTACAAGTGGGACACAACCAACTGGAAATTACTCCTTCCATGGGTACCTATCCCTACCGAGCCTATTTGGAAACGTTGCTGAGTTATGGGAAGGCAGCCAAAGGGACCCATCTCCAGTGTCCAGGATGGTACACCGATGAAGCTGGAAAAATGGATCACTTTAATGCTGGCTTCAGAATGCCAACGCCGGACTTGTCGCGACGACGAGGGGTCATTCTACCCACCCGAGACGTGGAACTGACAGGACGTCTCCACTGTGACCTGTTTCTCCAAGACCGGTACCTGGTGGATGGAGTCCCCATGAAACTAGAACTGATTCGCAGCCCGAGTGATTTCTACTTGATGAGTGCTGGAGACGTCGAGTGCCGATTTGAACTGACCAAAGCCGAAGTTTTACGCGGCGCCAAGTCAACATTGATCCTGCCATACGGGAACAACACGTGAAACACATGTCACCAGGAGTCACGGCCAAATATCCTTTGACCCGAGTCCAAGTCACAGCCCACGACATCTCAGGAGGAGGACGCGATTTCCACAAAGATCAACTGATTGAGGCCAACTGCCCAAACGAGTGGTGTTGGGATTAGTGGACAATGATGCTTTGCCGGCAGCAAGGAAAAGAACCCCTACCATTTCAAGCACAACAACGTGACCAGTCTCAAGCTGAAACTCAATGGGCAAGAAGTGCATGGCACCGAAATCAAAAGCGACTTTCAGGACAACAGTGCCTCGCTCAAACAGTTGTACATGAACCTGTTCCGCAACACGGGACACCTGTGGCAAGAACATCCCTGCAACCTCACCCTGGACGAATTCAGGAACGGATTCACCGTGTGGGTGGTGGATCTGACGGCAGATCTGGGCGCAGATGAAGGGTATAACTACCCACGACAGACGGGCAAGTTGGGACTTGAACTTCAGTTTGCAGAACCCTACCACGCCCCGTCACGCTCGTCTGCTACGAGGAATACGAAAGCGTTTTTGAAATTGATCGGTTCCGCAACGCTCTGATGGTCTAAGGATGGACGACGACGACAGTGGCTTGACGACCAGACACTTGAACGCCTACGCACAACAGGATCCCCTGCTGCGACCCTCTACCAAGGTACCTTTGCCCGAGATCACTTTGCCACCACCGTGCTGTGTGAACAGCAGGAGGGACATTATCCTAAAGCCTACATTGTCAACACGGACCCCAGCCATCTCCCAGGACAACACTGGGTGTGCGTGTATCGTCCAGTACCAGGTGCCATGGACTACTTTGACAGTTATGGACTCCATCCCTATCAACAGCATCCAGACTTTCGGAATGTCATGACCTTCGCCGGATGGCTCCAACAACGGTGGAATGGCCAGTCACTTCAACCCTGGTTCAGTGCCTCTTGTGGAATGTACTGTTTGTATGTACTGGCTCATCGTGCCCGTGGATGGTCTTTTGACGAAGTGATGGAACAGTTTGATCCCTACGATACCCTCGTCAATGAAGAACGTAAGACGTTGGTTTCAACCCGCACGCCTGACAGACAACAACAACAACGCTAACCATGATCCACACCCCTGCCAAAGGACACAACCTTATCGTTCTGATGTGATGATGTTACAGTTCTGATGTTACAGTTCTAATGTTACAGTTCATACCGTTTGTAAACAAAAGATCAGGGACGCCCCTAATCCTGTCTCTCTTTGTCAAAGTGTTCTTGTTAGCGGGGAAATAAAACGTTTGAAAAATGTCAACCTAGTGTTGTTATTATTGTTGTTGGCATTGAAACGAACCTTTCTTTTTGAGAGATGGATGGCCCTGAAAAGGGCCGTTTTTCGGAGTGTACTTCACTCCAGGGACCACAGTGGGGTCATACATTGGCAGGGATGGATGGTCATCTTTGTCTTGACGGGCACTTGCTCCCATGAGTCAACCGCCGGATGTAAGTGTCCTTCAAGACAGTGCCACAGTACACACATTGAAGGTACCCACGATAGTCATCAGTCCCATTAGCGTAAACAGGCAGGCAGCCATGGCATCGTTGGCACTGCCATGCCGGTCAGGAGGGTGGCGATTGTGCCTCCAAGGGTATCAGCTCTAACTCCCAGTTCTCCATTCTGTCCATTGTAACACTGCTTCGGTCATTCCGCTCATCCTATATAGTGAGAGCTCACGATCATGACGTCAGCGGTGCCACGTCATGACCCTCACGCGCGACCATGACGTCATCGATACCACGTCATTACCCTCACGCGCGACCATGACGTCATCGATACCACGTCATCGATACCACGTCATCGATACCACGTCATCGACGACACGTCATCGCTGTCTGGTCGCCCATATATAAACTCCAGCATGGGTCAGTGAGAGCTATCTTCATGCAACATGAATACAAGAAAAGTAGAAGTCATGCGACCGACGCCTTACAGGAAAAATTGTGGTAGGCAGCAATGCCTACGATGCAGCCCTACCTTACAAGGGAAGGCTGACATCAAAAGGGAAGAGACAGAAGCAGCGGCAGCCCCACCATCCACGGCAGTACCACCTCCGCCACCGGCATGGCAATGTCTACCACCCAATTGGAAGTTCATTATATGCCAAACGTGTTGGAAAGCCTTGCCGTCCAACCAATTCGATGTCACCCCAGGTGCACCGTACTACGTGTGTACCTACTGCGGGGGCGGCGTCCGCAAAGGGGCTAACCATCTCCACGACGAAGTCTGCCCCGGGAAATTTATTTTCCGGGGCCTCGACCTGCTCTGTCTATGTACCATCGCCACCACAAAGTGAGGTCTCACCTTCCCGTCCATACCATCACAACGGCCCTTTTCAGGGCCACCCACCTGGCTCGAAAGAATGCTACATCCAATGTTGTTTTAACCACACACACACACACACACACACACACACACTAACACTTGTCTAGCCACGCCATCGTGTCCGCCTCACCCCTCTCCCTCCCTCCCTCTCTCCTTTTCCTCCTTCCTTCCCCTTCCTCTCCGTCCCGTCCCGTCCGCCGCTCGTCCGTTCCGCCATCTTGAAAGGCGTCTACGCTCGCGAGATCCCGCGAGACTCCACGAGATCCCGCGAGATCTCACGCGATCCCACCGGATGGGACGCCATCTTGAAACGCGTTCGCCATCTTGGCCCGGAGGTGACGTCAGCGTCATGTGCGCGCACCCCCCGGAACCGGTCGTGACGTCATCGCGATGCGTGCGCACCCACCGGAACCGGAAGCACCGGAACCGGAACCCGAGTGATCTCCCCTGACCGGAAGTGACTGATCCAAGATGGCGGCACATCCGGTCACCGTGGGTCGCCATCTTGATCCAAGATGGCGGCGCCCATGGGGACCGGATGTGCCGCCATCTTGAAAATCCCGCCAGGGAGACGTTGCACACTACTCTTGCTTGTTTGCAGTTGTCATCAAACCATGGTTTTCGTATGTGAGCAGCAGCAGAGGACTTGGGAATACATTCATCGGCAATTATATTTAGTTCATCGGAGAAACATTTTATAGGATCAGGCAGGGGTGTCCATGAAAAGCTCCGGTTTCAATTTGTTAGTGCAAAGAGTGTCATATAAATGCCGGTCAGCTTTTTTAAAATTCCATCGTGATGACGGAGGAACATCAGATGGGGACACAGGTTTCAAAATAGTTGGAAAGTGGTCACTTCCACACATGTCATCGTGGACTGACCATGTGAATTCACTCAACAAAGTTGAATCTGCAAGTGACAGATCTAGTGATGAATATGCACCTGTACCAGGATGTAAGTACGTTTTTGATTCATCGTTAAAGATGCAAAGGTCGTTATCAGATATGAAATCTTCGACCACTTTTCCTTTTTGATTAATATTTGAACTTCCCCATAACGGATTATGTCCATTTAGGTCACCCATGATGATAAAGGGTTTAGGGAGCTGGTCGCACAATTTTTGGAGTTCAAGCTTCTGAATATTTGAAGAAGGTGGAAGGTATAAGGAACAAAGTGTGAACGTAATTTGCAGTGTAAGACGAACTGCTACAGCTTGGAGGTTTGTGGTCAGGGGAACAGGACTGTGAATAACACCCTGTCGCACCAGAACAGAAGCACCCCCGGTAGCCTTAGCACCCGGTGTTGAAAAAGAATTAAAGCGTCTTACATCACAATTATCGGTATGTTTAAGGTACGTTTCCTGTAAACAAATAGCTGATGGGTTTATATCTGTTGTTAATAACTGCAGTTCATGGAAATTATGTCTAAGTCCTCTGCAGTTCCATTGAAGAAGACTGGAATGGCTCATGGTGGGTCTATAGGTGATCGCTCACGTGAACGTGAAGAGTAGTGATTACTACTCATACGTTCTGAAGATGGAGTAAAATCCATCTCGAGAGGGTCAAAAAAGTTGTGTAGATCCACTGACGTTTCAGTAGGAGTGGCAATCTTAGTTTTAATTTTCTTATTTTGTTTTTTCTTTTGATGTTTTGACACGTCGCTTGATACTTGTATTGGAGTTGTTGTTGCAGTAGCTGGTGTAGACTGAGACGTTGGAGAAGTGGCACATTGTTGACTGTCTGAATGATTCGTCTGACTGTTAGAGGCTTTGGTAATAGGCTCGGGGTGTTCCGTTTTCGCCCATGTCAAGTCAGTTTGACATTCAATTGATCTAGTAGAGGAAGTGCGGGAAACAGCAGCAGCATAGGTTTGTGTTGAGGGTGGTAACCGGCTAGCGACAATCTTTTTAGCATCTTGAAAAGAAATATTGTTTTGACATTTTACAGTCAAAACATCCTTTTCATATATCCAGGAAGGACAAGATTTGGAAGATGCGTCGTGTTGACCCTTACAATTAACACAGTTCAGTTCTGCTTTGCAACCAGAGCTTTCATGGTTCCCTCCACAACGATGGCATAGAGATGGACGATTGCAGAATTTGGAACCATGTCCAAATTTCTGACAATTGTAACACGGAGCCGGATTGGGGACATACACCTCCACTCCGATGTTAAAATAGCCTGCCTTAATGGATTTGGGGATAGCAGTCAGCGAAAAAGTGAACAAATAAGTATTTGTTGGGATAAGTACATCTCCATCTTTTCTCATGAAACGTTTCACTGAGGTCACATGTTGCCCAGAAAGTTCTTTCAGTATTTCTTCCTCAGTTCATTTCGCGAGACAACGGGCTCTGTCGCGGATGATCCCTCGACTGGAATTTAGAGTTCGATTGTACTGAGACAGTGACTTCAGTATTGACAAAAGTGGTACATTTCAAAGATTAACAGCCTGTGGTCGTCGGGCACATTCTACCAAAGAGAGCAGCCGCCGGAGACGTGAAACATTTGTTACTTCACCACAAATGCCTTCAATTGCTTTGCTAATAGCAAAAGGGTTGATTTTCAAAGGGAGTCCATCTTTTGAGTCAACGACAATAAATCGTGGCCAGGAATTTGAATTTTGAGGAAGAGAAATATCATCATCAGAGGACAATATCTCAGCTTCCAAACGTCTCTTCTTTTCACTGCGACTAGAACCAGAATGATTGTGAGCCATGGTGATATAAAATTGATTCGACAGCCCTGGTCCCCACCCACCATGGAGTGTCAACGAGGACGGTGCCTAACTGCATCGGGTCTACAGCATGCAAACACCAGGGATACAGGGATGTTATACTCAAGCAAATATGACTTGAATAGCTATATTTGTCTACTAAGTTAATTGGTAGGGTGGTTCTGCCCATAACAATAACTTAGAGACATACATTATTCAGCGGTCAACATCGCCAGATTGGCCCATGAGCCACCGCCTTCTGGCATAGGACTCTAGGCAAGTAAATATATCAATAATTTTGTACACTAGACGTCAAAATGACCAATACCCAATAATTCAAAAGTGCAAAAAAATACTTTCTACGCACAGGGCATGGCGTGACCAGCCGATTGATAGAATCGGGCCGATTCTACCACCCGTCTAGGTGAAGTAAGGGCCGAAGTGGTGTGTTGGGCAATAGGAACACGGTTCCAGGCTCCTACTGCCCTCAACCACCAGACTCCCGTCCTCCACCGACACAGGGGCGCAACCCACGGCAAACGGGTTGGTGGACCAAATATCCCCCCGGGTGCACAACGGGGGGTTGAAGGGCGCAATATGACAACCACGTGGCACGTTAAACTTCCCGCCATGGCAGAGCAACACGTGCGTAAACCACGGGAAAGTTAGCGTAAAATATTTAATACAAAGTAACAATTATGAGACAACCGACCGCAAAGTCTTACTGTTCCGTTCAAAGGACAAAATAAAGACCATACATACAGGTGGTGGTGCCCCAGACATTTTTCTCTTTAACTTCGTTTTAGTGAAGGAGTTCAGCTCTACTCTAGTGACAGCAGAAGGAATGATGATACGGGCCTAGGTGCTTACCTGGTTGGCTGCGCATGCGTAGCGGGAGGTAACTCCACGAGGTGGGGGACGTATATTAGATAAAAAAGATTTTATTTATTGTACAATATTTTTATTAAAACATTGATGCAACTGTCACAGGACATTTTCAGCGCAGAAAAAGCATATACAGTCAGGCCTCGTTAATACGAACACTTTGGTTTCTTTAAAAAAACGTTCGGATAGTGAAACGTTCGTACTGCTGAAACAACAGTATATGCACCGAGTTACTTCCCCTTGATATCAAAGAAATCAAAACAAAACATGAAAGACAATCACTGGATTTATTACACATTGTTTCACTCACACATTTTACTTACAAAAGTAGTCTTTAATGGTGGGCTGCGTCAAAGGTTGTTTTAAAGAATTGAGCATGTCCATTGCTTTATCTGCATTTTCGATGTCACCCTGGCACTCGTAGTACGTAATGATGTTACTGAGGTACAGTCTCATGTCTGTTAAAGACGGAAGGGTGACCGTGTCTTCTGCTTCTTCTTCACTTTCAATCTGATCATCTGCAGCTGTCACCATCTCTATGATGTTCTCTGAAGTCAGTGAATCACAAGTTTCTTCGTTGGCATAGGCATCGATGAAATCATCAGGCGACATGTTTTCATCATCAGACGGGAGGCGTTGAAGTAGCTTTTTCAAGTCGGCAAGCACGATATCATCTTCGAGATCATCAGTTTCACCAATCTGTTTTTTTTTTGACTTGGCAGAATTTTGACATGCTTGAAACAGTTCTTGATCGTCTGACAAGAAACATCTGCCCATGCAGATTTCACGAATCGCAAGGCTTCTCTTAAGTTTATACACTGAGGTTTGTCGTCTTCTGCACATGCGATGAAATGTCACGAGAAGTATCCGGGATGTAGTGTTGGAGGAAGAAAGTGAACTTTGATCACGCCACGCCACGTGACCTACACTGTCTATCAAAAGTTCTCAGCCAATCACTGAACATTTCAGAGATCATCCACGCCTTCTTGTTAAAACGGTACCGAGCATAGATTTCTGGATTGAAATCTTTCCCAAAACAGCGTGGTCGTCGATATTTCCCTATCATGAAGGGTTTCACTTTGATAGTACCTGTTGCATTGCAGCATAATGCAACTGTCACTCTTTCTTTCGACTTCTTCACACCAGGTGTTTTCTTAGAGGCAAGTGTGTGATTGGGTCCGAGCTTATAAAACAAGCCGGTCTCATCAAGATTGAAAATGTCGTCTTCGTCGTAATTTTTCAAGACTGATTTCCATTCTTCTCTACCTTTAACTACTGTATTCTTATCAGCACTGGCAGCTTCCCCCTGATAATTTTGTTTCTTAATTTGATGACGAGATTTGAAGCGGTAAAGCCAACCGCGAGAATAACCAAAATCATTGATTTCTAATTTTGAGCCCAATTCCATGCCTTTCTCAGTTAACATTTGGTCATTTACTGAAGCATTTTTTGTGTTCATTTCTGTCATCCAAACATAAAGTGCTTCCTCTAATTTGGCATGTTTAGCATTTCGTTCCCTTGTGAGAGATAGAGAATCTTCCGAAATATTAAGCCACTTATCCTTACTTTTTCAAATGTCCGAAACAGTAATTTTGCCGACAGAATGACCAAATTCTTCGCCAAAATGTTTACTTAAAAAATCGAAACTGGCTTTAGGATTTCTTTCTTTGTATAGGCAAATTTCCCTCTTTTGAGATGCAGTAATTTCGAAGCGCTTACGCTTAGCCGGTTGGCTAGCCATAGTGAAAATGCGTTGATTTGTGAAATGTTTACCCGTACATATTTATAGCGGAAGATTTTAACAACACACATTGACACTTCTCACTCAATATATTTGGAGTAAAAGTTGTTAAAGTGTTAACTGGACTGGTTAGGCTTTGTGATAAAGGGATCAAAGGGTTGAGTCGCTAAGTCGCTAAACAAACCACGTGTCACTTTGGGTGGGCCAGTCGGCAGCGCAGTCAACTTCAATCGTTCGGATTAACGCAGCTGTTTACAACTTAATTAGTCCAATCCGTTCCGACTGACCAGCGTTCGGAGGCGGAAACTGAATCATCGGACTGACGAGGTGTCAATTGTATACAATATATAGGGAGATGATTTGGTGCCCAGTGAGTAGCGTTCGGAAGTCGGTGGATTCGGATTAACGAGGACCGGATTACCGCAGCCTGACTGTATGTACCCCAAGGACGATCTCTATGAAAAAGAACTGAATTCCTCTCAACATAAAAAATGGAGGATCTATATCAGAACAATGAAAAATATCCAGAGATTGGTGAACCAATTTCCTCATTGGATTGTTCTGGAAGTTCTTCTCCAGTCAAGAGGCAAGATGGTACTAGTGCTGCCGAATAGTCTAACACAAACACTCAAGTGTGATTGGCATCAGAAAACTGCCTGAAAAACGACATCCAAAGAGGAGTGGGCAAGCATCCCTCGTGGGCTGACATGACCACCACGGTAACTTGATTAATCCTCAAAACCTGGGTGAGGAAGCTACCCGATACCCAAGACAAGGCAACCGCCGTATGAAAAGATATCAATCTAGTATGCATTGGCTAAAACTTAAAAACTCCCTTGAACTAGGAGGAACGTGATTTAAATGTGAACGAAAGTTTGGGATAATTCGAGAACAGATGTGAGAAATCCTTATCAAATTGGAAGCACTGGCGAGGAAAAAACAACCCCATCTTAACAAGGTTGACATTGGCTTGTCTAGCCGAGGATGCTAAGCCTTCGTATGTACAAGATTGTGACTGAATTGTCCAGCCACGTTGTACAGTGAACGCAGACACGAGATCACAGAATAATGTCCCACATGGTGCATAAAATTCTTACAGCGCATCTCCAATGGCGCGTCATATTGCTAAAGAAACGTACCTTCAAAGAAAAGGACATATTAATCAATGCGTCGTTGATTAAACCCATGATTAAACTCATGTCCGCCCGTAACATTCTACAACCTAACTACATGATGTTTACGGCGGCCATTTACAATGTATGGGCTCTCGGCCAATCAGCGTCATTCAGTCCGCAGTAAATACTATTTATCAGCCAATGAAATAATTCGTTATACTGTAGCTTACACAAGGTCTAAGCTGGTTCCCGGCTCCCGTTGCGCCCGCGAGCTTGCGCCACATTGCCTATATTGCTATAAGCGAGACAGGGCCCAGCTGAACACAAGGTCGCAAAGCATGGCAGAAGTAGGTAGACCAACGGAAGATGCCATGAGCGTGTTTAGGGAGATGAGGATGATGAAAAAGTAAACAAACGACAGAATACACCTTCCAAGCTCCGTCAGAATGCAGAGGGATAATAGGCACTTGGTAGAACAATAAATGCGCCTTATAACATGTCTTTCCCAGATACAAGGCACATGCTCAAGGAGTTGACATGTTACCTGTTATTACCCTGATAACCCAGGCTGCCAAGAGGCCCGAGAAAATTGAATAGCCACATGATTTATCCCACCAGGCACCCATGTACCCTGCTGGTTATATAGAGGCAAATGAATAAACACACTTGCCTGTATTCAGTGACTGGATGGATGGATGGATAATTGAAAGTTTGATAGGTGTTCGGGCAACTGGGCCCATTTACACCTTGCCCATCATAAAGGTTTGCTACGTTTATACATGTTTACAAAGTAGTAAAGCTGCCACAAGCTTTAATGTAAGCAAGAATGACATTCTGAACATCATTGCGAGTGATATTACTTGTACACAACAATCCAGTCAAGATGAGGTCAATATTAAGCGCTGTCAAAGATCCCACCATCGCCTTACGATGAGTTACATATTTTTGACAATGCAGTAAAATATGAGCAACATCATCTAGCTGATTACACACTGTGCAATTTGCAGGAATATCATTATTACGAATGTTTAGATATGCACCAAGACCACAATGCCCAAGACGAAGTCTGGTTATAAGAACCTCTACTCTACGATTGTTTCGAGATAATTTTGTTTTAGCTATATAAGGCTCAATGCCATAAAGATGACATCCTTTTAAGGATGAGGTCCATCTCTGTTGCCATTTCGCTTGCGCATGGGTCTTACTGACGGTGCATAATTCTGCAGGAGAGGGCAATATTGTCTCATCCTGTTCTGAGACATCAAAATCTAATGCAGCTTTTGCCAAATGATCAGCTTTTTCATTTCCAAAGATTCCAACATGAGCTGGTATCCATGAAAACTCAACATCTAACAGGTCTTTACCTAATTCATTAAAAAGATCAAGGATAATATTGATCAAGTCTTGTCTTGCTGAGGAGGCACCTATCTGGATTGCTTGTAAAGAACTGACAGAATCACTGAAAATGACCGCTGATACAGGTCTCAAAAAATGAATCCACCGCAAAGCTTCAATGATTGCTGCAAGTTCAGCAGAGAATACAGATAAGTGATCAGCTAATCATAGAGATATTTCTCTTTTATCAGTGGCTATGAAGATACCTGCACCAACACGACCAGACACTGAGCACTTAGATCCATCAGTGTAAATCTGCATTGCATTGATCCACTGTAAACTTCGGATATGTTCCTCGGCAAGAGCTTTAACAAGAGGCGCCGGATCAGATTTATTTGCTTGTTCCAGAACGTCAAGATAAACTGATGGAAGGTCAAGCAACCATGGTGGCTTCTTTGGCAAAACACTAACCTCAGCTATGGCAACATCACGTACATTATGATGGAAAGCAGTTCTCTGAGAACGCATCCCATAAGGCCCCATACCGTCTTTCCAAGGATCTAGGAAATACTCAACACAATCTCCCAATACAGCTGAAGTAGGGTGTTTCATTCCAAAAGATTTCAATTTAAGCATGTACCGAACTTCTAACAGTTCACGTCTGAGATCTAAAGGCCCATCACCAGATTCAACATGGAGAGCCTCAACAGGGGTAGTTCTAAATGCTCCAAGGAATATTCGTAGGGCTTTTGACTGAACAACAGCTAGTCTTGCCTTTTGTGTAGCACATGCAGATCCATGGGCTTGACAGCCGAAATCAAGTCGTGATCTAATGAGGGCACGATACAACAGTAACAAACACGTCCTGTCTGCACCCCATTTGGTACTGGAAATACTTCTCAGAAGGTTCAGGACTTTAGTGCATTTCTGAATCAAATAGTCTATATGAGGTTTCCAAGTAAGCCTCTTATGAAACCAGAGTCCCAAAAACTTGACTTTATCCACAAACTCCAAAGGAGAACCGCACAAAACCAATTTTGAATTATGTGGAATCTTCTTCCGAGTAAAAATGATTGCAGACGATTTAGAAGCTGAAATCTTAAAACCCCAATGGACACACCAAGTCTGTACACGATGAAGAGATTGTTGAATGCCGTTAAAGACAGTGTCAAAATTACTGGACCGTTTCCACAACGCTCCATCATCTGCAAACTGTGATGTTTCGACCATTTCACTGATATTCTCAAACAGGTCATTAATCATAACATTCAATAAGGTTGGGCTGATAACACTACCTTGAGGTGTTCCATTCTCTAACATGTATACATCCGACAGAGAAGTTCCAATGCGAACTTGTATAGTTCTATCCCTCAAGAAATCTTTTATCCAGTCAAGCATGCGGCCACTAACTCCAAGCTTATACAGTTTTATTACTAAACCGTCCTTCCATAACATGTCATAGGCTTTCTCAATGTCCATGAAAACAGCCAGTAGATATTCAGTGCTTCCTAGTGCCTTTTTAATTTTTTCAAGTCGCACTAAATGATCAGCACAAGATCTGTTTTTCGAAAGCCTGACTGGACACCTGAAAAGAGATTGTTCTTTTCCATGAAGTAAACCAGAAGGTTATTTACCATTCTCTCCATTATTTTGCACATGTTGGAGGTAAGAGCAATAGGCCTGTAGGATGTGGCTTGAGTAGGATCTTTACCAGGCTTTGGAATAGGAACTACAATTGCCTTTTTCCAAGAAATGGGAAGTTTGCTTTCAAACCAAATGTGATTAAAAAGTAAAAGCATAGTGTCAAGGCTGATAATTGGCAGATGTTTGAACATATCATAACACAATAAATCGTCACCTGGAGAGGTATTTTTACGTCCAGAGATGGCATTCCTTAATTCCTGCAAACTAAATAAAGAGTTGTAGTCTGCGATATGATGTGTGGGACAATGTAAGATATCTGAATACTCTGATTCAAGTGACTTTTTAATGAGCCGGAAGTCCGAATTAAAGTTATCTGTACTAGATACTTTTTGAAAGGACTTTGCCAGTGCATTACTCTTGTCAATATTTGTTGTTGCTGGTGTGTCTTTACCAATAGATGGAATAGCACGTTTAGAACAGGAACTACCAGAAAGAATTTTCACTTTTCTCCATACCTGAGAAAGAGGTGTATTATTGTTTATGGAACTTGTGTACTTAGACCAAGACCAACGTTTAGCTTCAGTAACAGTTCGTTTGAGGAAAGGGGAAGCACGCCGAAACTCTATCAAGTCAGATGGTAAAGTTGATTTTTCAACCAGTTTTTTTGCCCTCTTCCTAGCATCATGTGCTGATTGACACGCATCCGTCCACCAACAGACTGGCGGTTTAAGAGGACGTTTACCTGAACTTCTGCCTATGGTTCTAGTAGCAGCGTTAATAATGTTAGAAACAAAGCAGTTGCAAAACTGTTCAAGGTCAAGCGAATTTATAGCTGGCGTGATAGTGTCAGAGCACAAAGCAGTAAATGCAGACCAGTCAGCTTTAGAGAAAGTCCATCGCTGAGCTGTTTCTCTTAATTCCATTATCGGGTCAAGTTGAAAGCTGGTAAACACAGGATAATGATCACTGCCAAAAGAATCCCAAAAATACACTTCCCAATCACAGTGTGGAGCTAGTTGTGGACTGACAATGGTCAAATCCAGGGCTGAAAATGAAGCAGAAGCCAAGTCATACCGGGTCATAGAGCCATCATTCAGAAGGAAAAGATTCTGTTCATCAAGGAGTGTCTCAATGGCCTCCAACTTAACAGCTCCCCACAACGGATGATGACTATTAAAATCACCACATAATACTTTAAGATTATCTGACACATTCAAAAGAGAAATGTAATCATCGCTGGAAGCATGAGCTTTATTGTAGATATTAAAAATCGAGACCGATCTCATATCCTTCAAATGGATAGTGACTGCCTTCGCTTCTATTTCGGACTGTGGCAACCTAAGTTCACTAAATGATAACGAATCCTTTATGAGTATAGCACAACCACCTCTTGACCCGATCGGGCGGTCTTTACGTAGACAGACATATCCTTCCCAATGGAATCGCTGATTAGGATTCAAAAACGTCTCCTGAAGACATATAACATCTGGCATGGGATCAAGATTGTTGACAAACACTTTAAACCCTGGACCATTAGCATTAATAGATCTAGCATTCCACTGAAGGATTAAGAGAGCCATAATAAGGATTATGACTTCCATTGTTGACCCTTAACCATGCTCGTCAGATCCTCAGGTGACAACTGTAACCCCAGCAGAGAATGTGCAGCTGATGCTATCGTCTGGAGACCATCAGACTTGAAGGCACGATTCGTTCCAAGGTTGGCAACTAGGCAAATAACAAAATTGAGAAAATCAACAGGAGAGACATTGTTGAACAGAGGTGTACAAGAAGTTTCATGCATAAGATCAGTCATTCAACCTCTTGGGTGTCAGTCTGCGTACTTGCTGTCACCATGACAGGACGAGATACCACATCAGTAATGGGAACAACCGGAGACTGTGGTTGAGCAACGGGTGGTGATTTTTGAACCATTGGAACCTTAATAACATCTGATTCTCCGCGCACCTTTCGAACAGCCTGAGAATAAGAAAGTTTCCCCTCAACTCTAACTTTCTGGATTTGGACCGCTTCTTGATATTTAAGACAACCTCTGTATGCAGCAGAGTGAGCTTCAACACAGTTTTTACATTTAAGAGAACTCTCATTGCATTCCTCATATTTGTGCTTCCCTCCACATTTAGCGCAAACATGATGAGTGCTCCTACACTTAGCAGAGACGTGGCCAAAGGACTGACATTTAAAGCAGCGCAGTGCAGGGGGAACATAGATCCGGATTGGAAATCTCTGGAAGAAAAGGACAACATGATCTGGTCAAGACTGACCAACAAACGTGAGCAAAACAGATTTAGTAGGGATTTTTTCAGGTCCACGAGTCAGACGCACCGCAGAGTATAGTAGAGGCAAAACAGGTTTTATTTCTTCCTCAATTTCACTCATCTCAACATCAAGGTCGATACCATAAATAACTCCTCGAGATCTCATTAGTGACTCAGGCTCATACGGTGTAACATAATGTTCAGCAAGTTCTGTAATTTGCATAAGCTTATGGGTTGCCTCAACGGATTTAGTTGTTACACAAACATCACCCCTGGCCATCCGCTTAACACTATCTATCTCAGTTGTAACCTTAGCCAGAGCTCTAGCCAAAGCCCGCTGGGTCATCAGTTGACAAAGGGTTGGAGAATTATCATCATCATCAACATCTGCCTTAATGATGACAGTGGTTGACTTCATCTGAACTGGCTCATCATAAACAAAGGTGAGATCTGACCACGCATGAGAGGTAGTAGGTGGTTGCTTGACAACACAAGCTTTCTTAGAAGAACCATCTGGTATTCGACCGATTCGCTTCCTCCCTGAAGACACCACTTTAAAGCCATCCTCACAGTCCATTCTGTTGTCAGACATTGCCGAGGAAAATCCCCAACAACTGACTGACTAACCCACGAAAAATAATAAAAGTAAAAGTTTCAATACACTCCAACAGATGAGAAAAGCAGAACACAACCAAAAAGGAACAACCATAAACAATCAAGTATGCCTTGTTACTATTCAATTTGCTGACAAGCAAAAGACGTCCGCACTCGACGGCAGTCAAGACCGAACTCCTCGGTGACTGGATATCAGGCTTGTTTCCAACCTAACGGTATATCGCCCGTGCCTCCCGTTGAGCGCTCAGCTAACAGTGCATGCTGGCAAGAAAACGCACGTGTCATCCCTGTGATCTGATTCATTCACCCGGCCGTCACCTGGTCCGACGCATGTACTACCTGAACTGCCGACGCCTCGTGGGACAGCGGATTGAGTTTGAACCCTTGAATATAGCCGTGGTGTTGCTAATTAAGTAATTATAATAATATAATAATAATGAATGTTACATATCGCGAAATCAAACCACAAGGTGGATGCTCAAACGCTACAAAGTGAGGTTGGAGTTAATAGTACAGTGAAAGAGATGCGTTGAAAGATGTGATCTGAACGCAATAAAAACATGGAAACAGTTTAGAGCGAGGAACAGACTTTTGCACAGTGATGGCGCGCAACAACTGAAAGAGCATTCTCAATAAGAGGCCAAGGCAGTCCGTAAAAAGGAGAATTCAATAAGAATTGCTTCCAGATCGCAGTTGTCTGGGTGGTTGAAGGGGCAATTCACTGAAACGATTAGAAATTCTGGTGCTATGCCATTTAGACTCTTGTATGTGATACAGAGTACTTTAAACAACTGTGGAATGAACTTCCAGTTGAAGTGAGAAAAAGCGAGTCATTGAATTCTTTTATATCGAATATTGTTATAAAACATAAAACTGCTCCTCAATACTTTGATTCTGGACCGAGAATCAATAACATCATCCATACAAAACTACGTTACATGTGTAGTCAGTTGAATTATGATCTATTCCGTGCTGGTTTAAGAGATAACCCAAGTTGTTCTTGTGGAAATGTTTGTGAAAATTCTTATCATAACCTATTTGACTGTCAATTATATACAGTACAGAGAACTACCATGATGAATAATTTACGTAGCATTACAAATGTGGATATAACCTATGAGTTACTATTACATGGCAATGCAGATCTGACTGTTCACATAAATCAAAACATATTTAAAATTGTTCAAACATATATTTGTCATTCAAAACGATGTTCTTAATTGCTGCAATTGTTCCTCTTTTTCCCATATTTCTGTTCTGTTCTTCTCTGTCCATCTTGTAGAATGAATGTAAATAATACTATGTAAATACTACGGAGAGGGTGTTCTAAGTTGTATAACTTGTACCCAATCCTTTTCTCATGAATAAAATATGTTTAAAACCAACAAACAAACAACTGTACCGGGTTGTTTGGAAGCCGTGGCCGGAGGTAGATTCCAATGGAACGGGTGAATACCCGAAGTAGTAGACAAAGTAATAGGCTCAGATGATGAAAAAATATATAGCTACCTGATACAATGCCAAGCGTAACAGATTGTGGAGGGGAGACGAGATCGACAACCCCCGAGTCCCTTATACCAGGAGTAAATGTGAGAATTGCAAATGCCCTTAACCAGAGAAGGATGGCAAATACATGTAGATGGCACGTGAGACCCGTCGACTTGTCGTAAAAGGTGACTAATGGGATCGGGTGGTGAGGCTTGCTGACGTTGGTAACAAAGTGTCACCGTATCCCAAGTGCGTAGAAACCACCTCCGTAGTGTAGTTGGTAGAGCGTCCGCCCGGAGAGCGGAAGGTCCCGGGTTCGATCCCAGACCGCGTCATACCAAAAGACGTTAAAATATGATACTTGTTCGTCCCTGCCTGGCGCTCGGCATTAATGGGTACAACAAGGACTTGGCACCTCGGAGTCAGTATAATGTGGGCACCCATGAAGGGCCACCTCCTCGTGGTGGGTGCTGGGTCACGCCAAGCGCCCTTCAACCCCCCGTTGTGGACCCAGGGGGATATTAGGTCCACCAACCCGTTTGCCGTGGGTTGCGCCCCTGTGTCGGTGGAGGACGGGATTCTGGTGGTTGAGGGCAATAGGATCCTGGAACCGTGTTCCTGTTGCCCAACACACCACTTCGACCCTTACTTCACCTAGACGGGTGGTAGAATGGGCCCGGTTCTACCAATCGGCTGGTCATGCCAAGCCCTGTGCATGAATTGTATGCATATCATTATTTGATTCTATAATATGTTTTGATTGGTCTTGGCCAACGTATTTACGTTGTCAAAATGAAATCTGCCTAGAGTCTCATGCCAGAAGGCGGTGGCTCATGGGCCAATTTGGTAATGTTGTCCTCCGAAATCTGCATGTTTCCAATTTCTTGTTTTGGGCGAACCAACCAAACATTTACTTTGGTAAACTAACGCAGCTTTTCGCGTCATATTTGCTGAAGTATACCATCCCTGTATCCCCGGTGTTTGCATGTTGGAGATCCGATGCTATTAAACACCGCTCTTTTGGCACTCCATGGTGGGTGGGGAGCAGGGATGCTGAATCACATTACTTTCACTATGGCTCAACAAAACCCTGGTTCAAATAGATCCAAACGTAGACATGTAGAAACTGATGAAACTGGTCACAATGTAAATGTCTGTCCTGTACTTGATTCATGGGCTCGATTTGTTGTTATCGAGGCAGCAGATAAACAACCAATTAAACTTAATCCATTCGCGATTTCAAAAGCTGTTTCAGGAATTTGTGGCGAAGTGAAGAACGTGACACGTCTTCGAAGTGGATCACTGCTTATTGAGTGTTCAAGGAGACAACAATCTGAGAACTTGTTATCACTTAAAACATTTGCGAACATTGAGGTTGCTGTGTCTATGCACAAAACCTTGAATTCTTGCCGTGGCATTGTTCGCGACAGAGCACGTTGCCTGTCCGATATGTCTGAGGAGGAAATCGCGACTGAACTGAAAAACCAAGGTGTGACCACAGTCAAACGTTTTACTATGAAAACACGAGACGGTGACATAGTTCCGTCTAGTACGTATCTATTCACATTTTCATTGTCGGTCCTGCCGAAATCAATAAAAGCTGGTTATGTGAACATCGGAGTGGAGGTGTATGTCCCCAATCCACTCCGATGTTTTAAGTGTCAGAGATTTGGACATGGCTCCAAATTTTGCAATAGATCTGCTGTGTGTCACCGCTGTGGAGACGGACACGAGAACACTGAATGCTCAGCTGAAATACAGTGTGCAAACTGTAAAGGTCAACATGTAGCTTCCTCAAGGTTATGTCCTGTGTGGCAAAACCAGTCAAAAATACTAAAGTTAAAACACGAGAAAAACATTTCGTTTCAGGAGTGAGTGAGTGAGTTAATATTTAACGTCACATCGGCAATATTTCAGCCATATCGTGACGAGAACATTTGACCTTTAAATAGAGTATATATACAGATATTAGAAAAAACCTGCCGACGAAGAACAGTAAAACTACTAGTGTATCACAGATATCCATCTAAAACTAGCAATGAAATATAAAATATTGGAACTAGAAATGACAATACAATATAAAAACAGGCTGTAGATTGCTAACGACTGAAGGTAGATCACCATACTAGGGACCATGGGGACTTACAGTACATTTGCTTCCTGCATGGACCCTAGCTGGATTTACACCATCCCTTCAGCCGTCAGCAAGTTTAGACAAATTAGCCATAAGTTAAAATAACACATATTCTACGATTAAAACTAATGGTATGTTTAAATTTAGTTTGAATGTTTTGGGACTTACGTACCCCCTCAGGAGGACAATACTTTTACAGTGCTTCAACCCCCTGTGAGGATACAGCCACTAACAATCCCAGCTGCTCAATTAAACTACCAATCATAAAATATTTAGCTATTTACAATTCATTCAACAAATCTAATTTTTTAAAAATGCAATAACTAAATGAGAACTGATATTATTAAAAAGATCCTTCAGAGTTTTGGATTTGAAATAGATATCCCTTGTGATGGAATATTCAATGCAGTCAAGCAAGACATGCTTGACTGTGATCCTTTCATCACAAGGGATACAAAACGGAGGATCTTCGCCTTTCAATAAATATTCGTGAGTATATCTGGTATGGCCAATGCGACATCGTCGCATAATGACCTCTTCAAATCTGGACTGACAACCCAAGTAGGTGTAACCAATGTAGGGTTTTATTGCATGTAATTTATTAATACCTACTTGGGTGTCCCACTTCTTTTGCATTAGATCGCGGATGTATCTTCTAATGCTGGCTTTATAATCAGAGTATGGGATAAGAAGTGGTGTCACAGATTTGTTGAGGGCAGCCTTAGCAGCAATATCAGCCATTGTGTTCCCAGAAATGCCAACGTGGCTGGGTAACCAACAAAAGACGATGTCGCATTGGCCAGTAGCAAGTTCATTGTACAATTCAAGAATTTCTAATAAAAGTGGATGTTTGCAAGAAAGATTTCTAATCGCCTGAAGGCAAGAAAGAGAGTCAGAAAAGATGATATATTGTTGATATTTACGGTGTGAGTTAATATATTTTAAAGCTGTTAATATGGCGTTAGCTTCCGCCGTGAAAATAGAGCTGTTATCAGGCAATCGAGATGATATTGTTTTGGACCCAATGACAGTGGCACAAGCTACAGCGCCACCATCCTTGGATCCATCTGTATATAAGGATTTATATGTAGTATATTTATTTCTTAACTGACTAAATTCTTGTTTATACTGTAACTCATTAGTTTCTGATTTTTAAATGTGGTCAAAGTTAGGTCAACTTGGGGCCTAACCAGTTGCCAAGGAGGAGAAGAAAGAAGACGGGAAGGAGCTATCTCTTTCAAGCTCAATGCCGGCAGCAGACAGGAAGGGCTTAATTCTGTGCCCAAGAGGCGGAACAAGAGAAGGTTTTGTTGTAGAAATCCTCATAGAGGGATGAAAGACACAGTTATATGCAGGGTTAGACTCATTAGAAAATAGTTTAGTAATATATTGTAAAGATAATTTGATACGGCGTTGTGCAAGAGATGGCTCATCTGCCTCGACGTAGAGACTGTCAACAGGAGAAGTTCGAAAGGACCCAAGACAAAGTCTCAGACCTTGGTGGTGGACAGAATCTAAAAGTTGTAGGTTTGCTTTTGCAGGCTCCACCATATATGATGGAGCCATAATCAAGTTTGGAACGTACCAATGATCGATACAGATGTAAGAGGGTAGCTTGATCCTCCCCACTTAGAATTTGAAACGACTTTCATCAAGTCAAGTGCCTTCAGGCATTTAGTTTTTAGGATTTAATATGCGGCAGAAATGTTAAATGAGAGTCAAAAATTAGACCCAAGAACTTGGCCTCCTTAACAACTTTGATGGGAGTGCCATTTAAAGATAGTTCTGGGTCGTTATGGGGTTTGTATTTACGGCAGAAATGAATACAATTAGTTTTGGATTTAGAGAATTTAAATCCGTTTTCCAGACACCATTTATGTATTTTGTTTAAACACAACTGCAGTTGCCGTTCAATAGTATGCATATTTTTCCCACGACAAGAAATATTAAAATCATCCACAAATAATGATCCATCGATTGAATCAGTTAAAACCTTGGATAAACTGTTGATTTTAATACTAAACAGGGTGACAGACAAAATACTGCCTTGTGGGACACCCTGATCCTGATTATAATGATCAGACAGGGTTGAACCCACTCGGACTTGAAATTGTCTATCATTTAAAAAGTTGGATATAAATAGAGGCAAACGGCCTCGTAATCCCAAATCATGTAAATCTCTTTAAAATGCCATATTTCCACGTTGTGTCATATGCCTTCTCAAGATCAAAAAGATAGACACAGCGTGTTGTTTATTAATTAGAGCGTTTTTAACAAACGATTCCAAACGCACTAAGTGATCGACAGTACTTCTGTTTTACGGAAACCACATTGTATATCTGTTATGAGGTTATTTGTTTCCAAGTACCAAACAAGTCGATTATTGATCATTCGTTCCATGGTTTTGCAAACACAGCTAGTTAGTGAAATAGGTCGATAATTGGACGGATCAGTATGATCACGTCCAGGTTTAGGTATTGGTACTACTATAGCGTCACGCCATGAGGGAGGAAATTTACCTAATGTCCAAATTTCATCAAAAATATTTAAAAGAGTTTCTAGGCAGGGTTCTGGTAAGTGCTTCAGGAGTTGATAATGTATGTTATCAGCACCTGTAGCAGTATCATGAGCTTGCTCAAGAGCAGTATGGAGTTCATAAATAGAAAATGTTTCATTATAATCTTCCCCATTATCTGAATTGAAGTTAATAGTTTTCTTTTCTTGTTGTTTTTGATATTGTTGGAATTTGGGCACATAATTAGAAGAGGAAGAGTGTTTAGCGAGAGTTTCACCAAGTTTATTCGCAATATCTGATTTATTGGTAAGTAATTGATCTCCATTTTTAAGATGATGGACACTAGATTTAGTACCTTTACCTTTAATTTTCTGGACCATGTTCCATACTTTGGACATGGGAGTTCGAGAATTTATTTTTGATACATAATTTTGCCAAGATTGGCGTTTATTCTGTTTAAAGACACGCCGCGCTTTAGCATTTAAAATTTTAAATTTATTCAAATTATGCACCATAGGGTGGCGACGGAAATAATGTTCTGCTTTTTCCGTGCCTTCCGAGCTTGTTTGCACTCATCATTGAACCATGGTTTTCGAATGTGTGGAATTGCAGAGGACTTTGGAATACACTCCTCAGCTATGGTAGTCAGTTCATCAGAAAAACATGTGATAGCATCAGGAACATCAATAAAACATTCAGGTTTAAGTTTGTCAGCACACAACGTTTCATATAAAGGCCAGTTAGCTTTATTAAAATTCCATCTTGAGGATGGAGGAGCATCAGATGGGCTTACACGTTTGAGTATAGTAGGAAAATGGTCACTTCCACAAAGGTCATCGTGGACTGACCATTCAAATTCATTTAGTAAGTTGGAGTCAGTTATTGACAGATCAAGGGCTGAATATGTTCCTGTACCAGGATGTAAATATGTATCTGTACCATCATTATATATACATAAATTATTATTTGAAATAAATTCCTCCAGAATTTTACCTTTAGTGTTTGCGGTCGCACTGCCCCAGAGTGGGTTGTGGCCATTCAAATCACCCATGAGTACACATGGTTTGGGAAGATCATCATAAAGTGTTTGAAGATCAGCCTGCATAAGAGTTGATGATGGCGGAATATACAATGAACACAGAGTAAGTGCAACGTTCAAGGTAATTCGCACTGCAACTGCTTGGAGATTTGTTTTGAGTGTCACGGGGCTGTGGATAACACCACGTCTTACAAGAATGGATGATCCTCCAGTGGCCCTATCGCCTGTAGGAGAATAATAATGATATGTGTTGAAATGACGAAAATTTAAAGAATCTGTCTGCTTCAAATACGTTTCTTGTAAGCAGATCGCTGACGGTTGAAACTCCTGGTCCAATAGATGTAGTTCATGTAGATTAGTTTTAAGGCCTCTACAATTCCACTGAATAATGTTCGAAGAAACTATTTCTTCGGGGGGTTTATTGGGGATCTTCCCCTTGCCTTTCTAGAGGGCGACACGCTATGTGTCCTATTTGGGATGTTTTCGGACACATCCATGTCCTCCAACGATCCATATTTATTGAAAAGCTGAATTTTGTTTGTAGATCCTTTTGGGGCTCTGCCACTTTGACATTTTGTGAAGATTCACTTCTTGATTTCACTTTGGGATGTGCGATTTCTTTGACATTTGTTTGAGAATCAGATATGGATTTAGATTGAGTTGACTTACATAAAGATGCATCCTGAACACGGGTTGACTCGGAAGAACTTCTGCAGTTTGAGTGGATATTTCAGGTGAGAGAGTCTGAGGGGAATCAGTTTTAAGCCATGTCAAATTGGTTTGACAGCTTGCAGATGTTGTAGTTACATTGACTGTATCAGAAGGAGGTCTAGATTTGGAAGCATAAGTTTCAGGTAGTTCAGATGTTTGTACTAGTTTTTGGCTTCTGCAAAACTAATGTCTTGCGTAAATTTAATTTTATTAATTGCCATTTGCTGTTTCCAAATGGGACAGTCTTTGAGAAAGAGGAGTGATTTCCTTGGCAGTTGGTGCATTTTTTGAAATTGCTATTACAGTCATCTGTCGTGTGAGTTTTCTCACCACAGTGAGCACACGTAACAGATAATTTGCATGTATTGACACCATGGCCGTATCTTTGGCATTTAAAGCATCTTAAAGGATTTGGGATGTAAGTAGCCACACTGATGTTACAGTAGCCAGCCTTTATTGATTTTGGAGCAGTAGGACGGGAAAAGGAAAACAGGTACGTGTTTGTTTGAAGGGTTTCATTGTTTCTACGAGTTGTGAATCGCTTAACATAAGTGACACCTTGATCCTTCATCTCTGACACAATATCGAATTCTGTCATGTCAGCAAACAAGTGATCACGGTCTCGCACTATTCCTTTACTGGTGTTAAGGGTTCTGTGTGCTGAGACCGACACAGGAATGTTAACAAACGAGTCAGTCGCCATCAGGTTCGCGGCTTGGTGTTTTTTTGCTACATTCAACAAGTAGAGCACCCGAACGCAAGCGTTTGATGTTTTTGACTTCGCCCGCAATTCCTTGTATTCCCTTAGATACCGCAAAAGGGTTTAATTTCAGTGGCGTCTTATCCAGTGTCTCAATGACGACAAAGCGTGGCCAGTAATCAATCGATTTGGTAGATCTGTGGTCTGTTTCATCAGGATCAATGTCAAGTGGACGTTTTGTTTTTTTGTTGGGGGGTTTGGTAATCCATGGTTAATGTTTATATGGTTCATCATCCGAGCTCCCCACCCACCATGGAGTATCACAAGGACAATGCTAAAACAAGCGGGTCTCCGACTTGCAGCACCAAGGATACTCGGATGATATACTCCAGCAGAAAAATTAAAAGATTAATAATTCCACCAGATTGGCCCATGAGCCACCGCCTTCTGGGTATAGTACTCTAGGCAAATTACAAATGTGAAATATTTTCAAATTCAAAAACATAAACATATAAGCCAAGTCATTTCAGAAAACATGTTCCAAAGTGTTTAAAACGTGTGTATCAAAATATACATACACAGGGCTTGGCATGACCAGCCGATTGATAGAACCGGGCCAGTTCTACCACCCGTCTAGGTGAAGTAAGGGCCGAAGTGGTGTGTTGGGCAAAGGAACACTGTTCCTGGACCCAGTGCCCTCAACCACCAGAATCCCGTCCTCCACCGACACAGGGGCGCAACCCACGGCAAACGGGTTGGTGGACCTAATATCCCCCCGGGTCCACAACGGGGGTCGAAGGGCGCTTGGCGTGACCCAGCACCCACCACGAGGAGGTGGCCCTTCATGGGTGCCTTCGTTTCAGGAAGCAAAGAAACTTGTAGAAAATCAGATTCAAATACTGCCTCTAAATAGATCATATTCTGCAGTTGTAGCCCATACCGCTTCTCCTTGCACATCTGTTTCTGTTCAGACTGATCTGTCATGGATCAACTCAAATCAGCCTATCAGGTTAACTTATGTCAGTGATTCCGACACGTTGTCAACTCAAACTGTGAATCATTCTCAAATTGATGACGATGTACCTGATGCCCCCAGTATATCAGTCACAGCTGAACCAGTTGTACAACCTTTGACCAGAAATGAAAAAAAAAAAAAAAAAAATAGAAAACAGGCAAACAAAAAACCTTCATCTTCAGAGATAGTCGTCCATAACTCCTTTGAAGCTCTTGATATGGACATAACCCCTCCGTCACAGAGCGGTAGGAATCCGCCGTCACGACGAGACCGTTCACCGATTGAGCCACCATGAATCAATCGTCCAACATAATCCAATGGAACTGTAGAGGATTTAGGAATAACTTTAACGATTTACAGATTTTAATACAGGATTTTACACCATCAGCGATGTGTCTACAAAAAACATATCTTCGAGACACAGATAAATGTGATATCAGAAAATACAATTTGTATAATCACTTTTCTCCTCCAGGTGCAAAAGTCACTGGAGGTTCCTCCATCTTGGTAAGACAGGATGTCCTACATAGTGTTGTTCCGCTTACTACCAACCTTCAGGCTGTTGCAGTTCGGCTAACATTTCACATTGCCTTAACACTCTGCTCTTTGTATATCCCACCCTCCTCGACTTTACAGCAGACAGATCTACAAGCTTTATATGATCAGCTGCCCAAACCTTGTGTCATCATGGGTGATTTAAACGGGCATAACCCTCTATGGGGAGGTACAAATATAAATAATAAAGGCAAAGTTATTGAAGATTTTGTTTCTGATAATAGTTTGTGTATTTGTAATGATGATTCAAGCACCTATTTACATCCTGCTACAGGAACTTATTCCACTCTTGATTTGTCACTCGCTGATTCAAATATTTACAACGAATTTGAATGGTCCGTTCATGATGACCTTTGTGGAAGTGATCACTTCCCAACTGTCCTACAAACTATAAAACCGGATGACGAACCATCTTTATCACGATGGAATTTTACGAAGGCAAATTGGTCTTTGTATGAAACATTGTGTATGGATAAATTAATACCGGACAATTTTAATAATGTATCAGATCCTATAGAGTTGTTTTCAGCTCTGTTGAATGAAATTGCTGACCAGTCAATTCCTAAGTCCTCTGCAACTCCTCATATTCGTAAGCCATGGTTTAACAATGACTGTAAACAAGCAAGGAAGTGTAGGAAGAAAGCAGAAAAGTATTTCCGCAGACATCCTACAGTTCATAACTTCAATAATGTTAAAATTACAAATGCCAAGGCGCGACGTGCTTATAAACAAAACAAGCGCCAGTCTTGGAGGAAATATGTCTCCAACATTAATTCGCGCACACCCATGTCCAAGGTATGGAATATGGTCCAGAGAATAAAAGGCAAAGGTTCCAAGTCTTCTGTTAAACATCTTAAAGACGGTGATAAATTGATAACTGGTAAGTGTGTGATATTGCTAATAAAATTGGTGAAACTCTTTCCAGAAATTCTTCATCATCAAATTATATCCCTGACTTTCAGAAATATAAAAATCGCCAAGAAAAACAAAAATTAATTTTGATTCTAATAACGGTGAAGATTATAATGAAGTATTTTCATTACATGAACTACATACCGCTCTCGAGCAAGCTCATGATACTGCTGCTGGTGATGACAACATTCATTACCAGTTACTAAAGCATCTGCCTCAATCATGTCTTTTGACACTTTTAGAAATATTTGACCATATTTGGACTTCAGGGAATTTTCCTCCTTCCTGGCACAATGCCATTGTAATCCCCATACCAAAGCCTGGTCGGGATCACACAGACCCCTCAAATTATCGCCCTATATCGTTAACCAGTTGCGTTTGTAAAACCATGGAACGCATTGTGAACAATAGATTAGTTTGGTATTTGGAAACCAACAATCTAATTACAGATATTCAATGTGGTTTCAGGAAAACCGAAGTACTATTGACCATTTAGTACGATTAGAATCCTATGTTAAGAATGCCATTGTTAATAAGCAACACGTAGTATCAATTTTCTTTGATCTGGAGAAAGCTTATGATACTACTTGGAAGTACGGCATTTTGAAGGATTTACATGATTTCGGTTTGAGAGGTCGTTTACCTCGTTTTATCTCACACTTTTTAACAAACAGGCAATTTCAAGTCCGAGTGGGTTCAACCCTGTCTGACCATTACCATCAGGATCAGGGTGTCCCACAAGGCAGTATTTTGTCTGTAACGTTATTTAGTATTAAAATAAACAGCCTGTCAAGGGTTTTAAATGATTCAATTGATGGATCACTTTTCGTGGATGATTTTAATGTTTCTTGTCGTGGTAAAAGTATGCATACAATAGAGAGGCAACTACAACTATGTCTCAATAAAATTCATAAATGGTCAATTGAAAACGGTTTTAAATTTTCTAAATCCAAAACTAATTGTATACATTTTGTAGAAAATATAAACCGCATAAAGACCGGAACTGTTTCTCAATGGCACTCCCATCAAAGTTGTAAAGGAGGCCAAGTTCTTGGGTTTAATTTTTTGACTCTCATTTAACGTTTCTGCCGCATATTAAATCTCTTAAAACTAAATGCCTGAAGGCACTTGACTTGTTGAAAGTTGTTTCAAATTCTAAGTGGGGAGGGATCAAGCCACTCTCCTACACCTATATCGATCATTGGTCCGCTCGAAACTTGATTATGGCTCCATCGTATATGGTGGAGCCTGCAAGAGCAACTTAAAACTATTAGATTCTGTCCATCACCAAGGTCTAAGACTTTGTCTTGGATCCTTTAGAACTTCTCCTGTTGACAGTCTCTACGTCGAGGCAGATGAACCATCTCTTACACAACGCCGTATAAAATTGTCCTTGCAGTATATAACAAAACTCTATTCTAACGAGTCTAACCCTGCATTTAACTGTGTTTTTCATCCTTTTTATGAGGATTTATACAACAAAAAACCTTCTCTTGTTCCACCTCTTGGTTTAAGAATTAAACCATTCATTTCTGATGCCGGCGTTGAGCTGGAAACTATAGCTGCTTCCCGTCTTCTTTCTTCTCCTCCTTGGCAGTTGGTTAGACCACAAGTTGACCTAACATTAACAGCATTTAAAAAAGCAGAAACTAATGAATTACAATATAAACAAGAATACAATCAATTAAAAAGTAAATATAATACATATACACCCTTATTTACAGATGGGTCCAAGGATGGTGGTAGCGGTGGCATGTGCCACTGTCACTGATCCAGAACCATATCTTCTCGTTTACCAGATAACAGCTCTATTTTACAGCAGAAGCAAACGCCATATTAACAGCATTAAAAATATATTAAAAACACCCTAAATATCAACAATATATCATCTTTTCTGACTCTCTTTCTTGCCTTCAGGCTATTAAAAATATTTCTTGTAAACATCCACTTTTATTAGAAATTATTGAATTATATAATGTGCTTGCTACTGGCCAATGCGACATCGTCTTTTGTTGGCTACCCAGCCATGTTGGCATTTCTGGGAATACAATGGCCGATCTTGCTGCTAAGGCAGCACTTCACAAATCTGTGACACCACTTCTTATTCCTTACTCTGATTACAAAGCCAGCATTAGAACCTACATCCGTGATCTGATGCAAAAGAAGTGGGACACCCAAGTAGGTATCAATAAATTACATGAAATAAAACCCTATATCGGTTACACTTACTTGGGTTGTCAGTCCAGATTTGAAGAGGTCATCATGCGACGATGTCGTATTGGCCATACAAGGTACACTCACAAATATTTGTTAAATGGTGAAGATCCTCCGTTTTGTATCCCTTGTGATGAGAGAGTCACAGTCAAGCATCTCCTGCTTGACTGTGTTGAATTCTCCATCATAAGGGGTAAATATTTCAATGTTAAAACTATTAAGGATCTTTTTTATTCTGTTCATTTTCATTTAATTCTTGGGTTTTTAAAAGAAACTGATTTCATTAATGAATTTTGATTAATATGTTCTGTATATAGCTGTGTTTTAATAATTGGTAGTTTGATTAGTAACTTAGATTGTTAGTGGCTGTACTCTCAAGGAGGGTTGAAGTATCGTAAAAATATTGTCCCCCTGAGAGGGTACGTAAGTCCCAAAACTTCGAAAGTCAATTTAAACTTTCCAGGATTTTTAAAACGTAGCATTTTTGTCATTTTAATTATAGCTAACATTTCTTACAATCGCCAGCAGCTGAAGGGATGGTGTAAATCCAACTAGGGTCCATGCAGGTAGCCAAGGTACTGTGAGTCCCCATGGTCCCTAGTATGGTGATCGACCTTCAGTTGTTGGCGATCTATAGCCTGTTTTTTATCTTGTATTGTCCTAATAGCGCTATTAGTTTTAACCTTCCACACTAGTTTTAAATCTAATTGTGATATTCTAGTTGTTTTACTGCCCTTCGTTGGCAGGTTTTATAATATATACATATTCAATTACAATGTAAAATGTTCTCGTCACGATATGGCTGAAATATTGCCGATGTGACGTTAAATATTAACTCACTCACTCACTCACTCACTCACTCAGTATAATGTGTCCGAGTGGGGTATTCATGCTTCACTGCAGTATGGTATCTCAGTGGGCTTGCACTATAAACCCAGCTGAAGTCTAGGTTAGTACAAGCAGCCGCACATACACATACACACGCATGCACGTCGTCATATGAGCGAAATATTCTCAAGGACGACGTGAAACCCAATGTCGCCACACCTCACCAAGTGCGTAGATCGAAGCACAAGTTGATCACTGGAATGTCTGGTCCAGACTTGATGAATTACAGGTCGCCGCCATAAACTGGAATATTGCTCAGTGAGGCGTGAAATACGCTCACTCCATGGTTGATACTCGACTTCCCGGGTACAGACTATAAAGCATCCAAACTGTCTACACAAAAATAGACTCTAGACTATGGCTCTTGCCGGCGTTATACGAGTTGTACGGCTTACGACCCCGGGGGCGTGCCCAAACCACTGCCGCTGCCGTTGAGCTGTTGCGGCTACAACCCCACCATGCAGGCAAAAAACGATTGCCGTCCGTTGACCTCGTCGACATCTGTGTCAAGCTGATCCGGAACGTATCCCGAGATGCCAGCCCACCGACCAGCCGTTGCTACGGTGGCCGGAAGATCCGCTTGCCTAAGGGATCCCGTGGGTCCCCAGCATACGGGGGTGGCAGGACGGGAAGGTCCGAAGCCATGGAACCATACCCGACGCCAGCATGAACCAGTCCGACAGACCTCGACCCGTGGTCTCGTCTGGGACGGTTGGATGGATAGCCAGCTGTGTCTGTGTTTGTCACGTGGACGCCGACAGATCAACTGACTGAGTAGCCGTGGCCATGGGTCGAAACGCCATGGGGAACACGGACTACATGGAAAGTCAATGGATAGCCAGCTGTGTCTGTGTTGGTCCCGTGGACGCCGACAGATCAACTGACTGAGTAGCCGTGGCCATGGGTCGAAACGCCATGGGGAACACGGACTACATGGAAAGTCAAAGACACAATGAACATCTTAAGATACGCGCTTGAGACATATGCATTTTGGCGGGAAAAGTAGAGTTCAATAAAGTAACATAAAACGCAAGCAATATGTACAAAATATAGAATGCGATGGACAGAAATATCAACCAATGACACACTACTGACCGGGAGTCTTGTAGTACTTTGAACATTTTGAGGGAGGACCTGTGAAGCACGAGGCACAGACAAAACACGTGCAGATACGCGCTTGTGACATATGCTTTTTGGCGGGAAAAATAGAGTTCAATAAAGTAGAATAAAACGCAAGCAATATGTACAAAATATAGAATGCGATGGTCAGAAACATCAACCAATGCGACACTACTGACCGGGAGTCTTGTAGTTCTTGAAAATTTTAAGGGAGGACCTGTGAAGCACGAGGCACAGACAAAAACACGTGCAGATACGTGCTTGGGACATGTGCTTTTTGGCGGGAAAAATAGAGTTCAATAAAGTAGAATAAAACGCAAGCAATATGTACAAAATATAGAATGCGATGGTCAGAAACATCAACCAATGCGACACTACTGACCGGGAGTCTTGTAGTTATTTGAAAATTTTGAAAACACTTCCACTCTGTAAACACGTCTTCTGTGTTGTCGGCACCCATGAAGGGCCACCTCCTCGTGGTGGGTGCTGGGTAACGCTAAGCGCCCTTCAATCCCCCGTTGTGGACCCGGGGGGAAATTTGGTCCACCAACCCGTTTGCCGTGGGTTGCGCCCCTGTGTCGGTGGAGGAAGGGATTCTGGTGGTTGAGGGCACTGGTTCCAGGAACAGTGTTCCTTTGCCCAACACACCACTTTGGCCCTGACTTCACCTAGACGGGTGGTTGAATGGGACCAGTTCAACCAATTGGCTGGTCATGCCAAGCCCTGTGTATGTATAGTGTGCTGCACAAATTTCGGAAATTATTTAAAAATGTATCATATGTTTTGGCTGCATGGTTATGTATATATTTAAATTCCAAATGAGTCACTTCTATTTTGTAATTTGCCTAGAGTCTTATGCGCAGAAGGCGGTGGCTCATCGGCCAATCCGGTGGAAAAATTATTATTTTAGTTTTTCTGCTTGAGTATATCATCCGAGTATCCTTGGTGATGCAAGTTGGAGGCCCTCTTGTTTTTAGCATTGTCCTTTGTGATACTCCGTAGTGGGTGGGGAGCTCGGATGATGAAATTTCAAAACTAAAACATGGCTTACGAAACCCCAACAAAGAAAACCAAACGTCCACTTGACACTGATCCTATTGACGATGACCTCAGACCGTCCAAAGCTATTGACTTTTGGCCACGTTTTGTAGTGATTGAAACTGTTGACAAGACACCGTTAAAGTTGAACCCTTTCGCAATATCTAAGGGTATTCAGGGTATAGCCGGAGATGTTAAGAACATTAAAAAGTTACGCTCAGGTGCACTGCTGGTTGAATGTGTTAAACGACATCAATCAGCCAACCTGATGAGCACCGAATCGTTGGTCGGCGTTCCCGTTACCGTCTCTGCTCACAAAACATTAAATACAAGCAAAGGTATCGTCAGAGACCGCGATCGCCTGTTTGCTGACATGTCAGAACTTGATATCGTGACGCTTTTCAACCCGTAAAAACAATGAAACTATTCCAACCAACACTTATCTATTTTCCTTTTCTTCTCCGACAGCTCCCAAATCACTGAAGGCAGGTTACTGCAACATCCAGGTTGACTTGTATATTCCGAATCCGCTCAGATGTTTTAAGTGCCACAAGTTTGGCCATGGTGTAAAGACTTGTACATTGTCCGTTGTGTGTGCTCACTGTGGTGAGAAGACACACACAACTGAAGATTGTACAAGTACCTTTAAAAAAATCCACCAACTGTTCAGGAGAACATTCATCCTTCTCAAAAGAGTGTCCGATTTGGAAAGAACAAATGCAGATCAACAAGATCAAATTTAGCCAAAACATCAGTTTTTCTGACGCCAAAAAACCTTTGAAGAGATCGGAAATTACCGAAAGTTATGCTTCAATAACCAAAACACCAACTGAATCAAGCCCTAAAGTATCTACATCATCCACAAGCTGTCAAACAAACTTGACTTGGGTCAAAAGTGACAGTCCACAGTGTTTATATCCTGCTATATCATCTCAAACCACGGAATCACTTCCTAGTACATCTGAAAGGCAGGCAGAGTCATCTTCAGATCACAAGTCACTCACTCAGTCACGTTCACAATATCAATCGTCATCTGATACTCAGCAAACTGCTAAAAGCAAACATAAACAGAAGCTTGATGCTTTCAAAAAACAAAGTGGCAGAGCCCCAAAAGGGTCGGAAAATAGAATTCAGTTATATAACAAATACGGATCACTTGAGGACATGGACGTGTCCGAAAACGTCCATTCTAGGGCACATAGCTTGTCGCCCTCGAAAACAGTGCGGGGTAGATCCCCAATTAATCCGCCTAAAAGATAGGTCTATCTACCAATATCGTGCAGTGGAACTGTAGGGGACTCCGGACAAATTTTAATGAAATACAGGTAATTGTCCAGGATTTAACACCATCAGCGTTCTGTCTGCAAGAGACATATCTGAAACAGACAGATCATTTTAACTTACGCCAGTTTGAAGACTATAATTATTTTTCCCCTTCAGGTGTTAGAGTTACTGGAGGTTCTACTATCCTTATACGAGAGAATGTTATTCACAGCCCTGTTACTCTTAACACTAATCTCCAAGCTGTTGCAGTGCGACTTACTCTGGGTGTAGCATTTACGTTGTGCTCTCTGTATATTCCACCTTCATCGACACTTCAGCTGACTGATCTTCAATCACTCTATGATCAACTCCCGAAACCATGTGTTATCATGAGTGACCTAAACGGTCACAACCCACTCTGGGGCAGTACTACCACTAATACTAAAGGTAAAATAATTGAAGACTTCATTTCCAATAATGACCTGTGCATATTTAATGATGATTCAAGCACCTATCTGCATCCTGCAACTGGCACTTATTCTTCTTTGGATTTATCTCTTGCAGATTCACACCTCCTGAATGAATTTGATTGGTCTGTTCATAATGACCTTTGTGGAAGTGACCACTTCCCAACTATGCTTTCAGAAATAACTCTGATTCTCCTTCGTACACAAGATGGAACTTTTCGAAGGCTAATTGGTCTTCATTTCAAACTAACTGTAAATCGAAACTGCGACCTGATTGTTTCAGTGATATAACTGATCCTATTCAAACCTTTTCTGATGTTTTAAATGAAATAGCTGATGAGTGTATACCAAAGTCCTCTACGACTCCACATGTACGAAAACCATGGTTTAATACAGATTGTAGACAAGCAAGAAAAGCGAGGAAAAAGGCAGAGCGTTATTTCCGCCATCATCCAACTGTCCATAACTTAAATAAATTTAAAATACTCAATGCAAAGGCGCGTCGTACCTTTAAACAAAACAAACGACAATCTTGGAGAAATTATGTCTCCAAAATTAATTCACGCACGCCAATGTCTAAGGTTTGGAACATGGTTCAGCGAATAAAAGGCAAAGGTTCAAAATCAGCTGTACACCATCTTAAAGATGGTGATAACTTGATAACTGATAAATCTGACATTGCAAATAAAATTGGCGAAACCCTTGCCAAAAATTCATCATCGGCAAATTATGTCCCTGAGTTTCAGAGATATCAGAAACAACAGGAAAAGACAAAACTTAATTTCGAATCAAATAACGGTGAAGATTATAATGAAGTGTTTTCATTACATGAGCTACATACTGCTCTTGAGCAAGCTCATGACACTGCAGCGGGTGATGACAATATACATTACCAGCTTCTGAAACACTTACCGGAACCATGTCTGATGACACTTTTAGATATATTTGACCAAATATGGACGTCTGGAGAGTTTCCTCCTTCATGGCGTAATGCCATTGTAGTCCCAATACCAAAACCTGGCAAGGACCATACAGATCCGTCTAATTACAGACCGATCTCTTTAACGAGTTGTGTTTGTAAAACCATGGAACGTATGGTAAATAATAGATTAACTTGGTATCTTGAAACCAATAACCTTATAACCAATATTCAATGTGGTTTCAGGAAAAATCGTAGTACCATTGATCATTTGGTACGCTTGGAATCCTTTGTTAAGAATGCTATAGTAAGTAAACAACATGCTGTATCAATTTTCTTTGATCTTGAGAAAGCTTATGATACGACCTGGAAGCATGGCATTTTGAGGGATTTACATGACTTTGGTTTGAGAGGCCGTTTGCCTCTTTTTATATCACGGTTTTTGAAAGACAGACAATTTCAAGTCCGAGTGGGTTCAACCCTGTCTGATCATTACAATCAGGATCAGGGTGTCCCTCAAGGCATATTTTGTCTGTCACTTTATTTAGTATCAAGATTAACAGTTTATCCAAGGTTTTAAACGATTCCATTGATGGATCACTTTTGTGGATGATTTTAACATTTCTTGTCGTGGTAAAATATGCATACTATTGAACGGCAATTGCAGTTGTGTTTAAATAAAATAAATAAATGGTGTCTTGAAAACGGTTTTAAATTTTCCAAATCCAAAACTAATTGTCTACACTTTTGTAAAAAATATAAACCGCATAAAGATCCAGAACTATCTTTAAATGGCACTCCCATCAAAGTTGTTAAGGAGGCCAAATTCTTGGGTCTAATTTTCGACTCCCATTTAACTTTTTTGCCACATATTAAATCACTTAAAGCCAAATGCCTGAAGGCACTCGATTTGTTGAAAGTTGTTTCCAACTCAAAGTGGGAGGGATCAAGCTACCCTCCTCCACCTGTATCGATCATTGGTCCGCTCGAAACTTGATTATGGCTCCATCGTATATGGTGGAGCCTGCAAAAGCAACCTAAAACTACTTGATTCTGTCCACCACCAAGGCCTTAGACTTTGTCTTGGGTCCTTTAGAACCTCTCCTATTGGTAGTCTATATGTTGAAGCAGATGAGCCTTCTCTTACACAACGCCGTATAAAATTAACTTTACAGTATATTACAAAACTTTATTCCAATGAGTCAAACCCTGCATATAACTGTGTCTTTCATCCACTATATGAAGATCTGTATAACAAGAAGCCTTCTCTTGTTCCGCCTCTTGGTATAAGATTGAAACCTTTCCTTTCTGCTGCTGGCATTGAGCTAGAACATATAGCTCCTTCCCGTTTTCTTTCTTCTCCGCCTTGGCAATTGGTTAGGCCTGAAGTTGACCTAACATTAACTACATTTAAAAAATCAGAAACAAATGAATTACAGTATAAACAAGAATTTAGTCAATTAAGAAATCAATATAAAACATATAAATCCTTATTTACAGATGGGTCCAAGGATGGTGGCGCGGTGGCATGTGCCACTGTCATTGGATCCAAAACAATATCTTCTCGACTACCAAATAACAGCTCTATTTTCACAGCAGAAGCAAACGCCATCTTAACAGCTCTTAAATATATTAATAAACATCGTAAATATAAACAATATATCATCTTTTCAGATTCTCTTTCGTGTCTTCAGGCTATTAAAAATCTATCTTGCAAACATCCACTTTTATTAGAAATTATTGAATTGTACAATGAACTTGCTACTGGCCAATGCGACATCGTCTTTTGTTGGTTACCCAGCCACGTTGGCATTTCTTGGAATACAATGGCCGATCTTGCTGCTAAGGCAGCACTCAACAAATCTGTGACACCACTTCTAATTCCATACTCTGATTACAAAGCCAGCATTAGAACATACATCCGCGATCTAATGCAGAAGAAGTGGGACACCCAAGTAGGTATTAATAAATTACATGGAATAAAACCCTACATTGGTTACACCTACTTGGGTTGTCAGTCCAGATTTGAAGAGGTCATTATTCGGCGATGTCGCATTGGCCATACTAGATATACCCATGAATATTTGCTTAAAGGCGAAGATCCTCCGTTTTGCATCCCTTGTGATGAAAGAATCACAGTCAAGCATGTCTTGCTTGACTGCATTGAATATTCCATCACAAGGGATATCTATTTCAAATCCAAAACTCTGAAGGATCTTTTAATAATGTCAGTTCTCATTTAATTATTGCATTTTTTTAAAAAAAAATTAGATTTGTTGAGTGATTTGTAAATAGATATATATTTTATTATTGGTAGTTTAGATTAGCAACTGAGATTGTTAGTGGCTGTATCCTCAAAGGGGGTTGAAGTATTGTAAAATTATTGTCCTCCTGAGAGGGTACGTAAGTCCCAAAACATTTAGTCAATCTAAGTGTACCTGCTTTTTAATCGTAGAATAAGTGTGTTTTTAATTTATGGCTCGATTTCTCTTCTGTCGCCAATGGCTGAAGGGATGGTGTAAATCCAACTAGGGTCCATGCAGGTAGCAAAAGTAATGTAAGTCCCCATGGTTCCTAGTATGGTGATCTACCTTCAGTTGTTGGCGATCTATAGCCCGTTTTTATATTGTATTGTCTTCGTAAATAAAATAGTTTTACATGTTCATGCTAGTTTTAGACTCCATCTGTGATGCTCTAGTTATTTTACAGTCCTTCGCTGACTGATTCTTTAGCAACTTTAATTTATTATTTATATAAAACATTTCTCGTCACGATATGGCTGCAATATTGCCGATGTGACGTTAAATACTAACTCACTCACTCACTCTGTGTTGTCCATACAGAAAAATTATGAGAGGTTTTCAACAACTATGTTGTGACGTCAGAGCCAAGGGAGATGACTGCATAATTCTTTTAAGCATACCACAAGGGATAGCTATGACTTAGTTAAAAAAATTCATTTCCATTCTGTATGTGTCTGTGGAATCCACAGGAATAAGGCAACCATAATCCAGAGGGAATGTTTACGCCTATAATTGTTATTCGCTCGTGGTCTTGGTGTTTTGAAAAGTGTTAAAAACATTTCATACATCTGAGGAAAAATTGGTGTTTTGATGTTTTGTTCATTGATTGGTGTCTGGTAGTGGGTTGTATAGGTAGGAAATTATATTATGATGGTGCAGAACATGTCTCACCAAAAATAGAAAGGGCTTCACGGGCTTTGGGTTCTGTATCCTTTATAAGATATATTGGCACATCACTGACGCCGTAAAGCATAGAGGAATCCTGAAAAATATGCATACATTGTCATTAGTAACGTAACATACTAATATTTACTGGATTTCACAATTCTTTAGAATAGAGAATGCATGTCACCTTATGTGTTGCAAGTATCTCACCTTCACCGGCTGCTTACTGGTGGTAGGACGTGAAGCGGCTGTCAGTTGGGACGGGCAAGAAGAAGACGTGGTTTTAAAGAACAAATCTATACTGAATGCCATTAAAAACACATTTAGACATTCATACTTTCTTTACTCTCACAAATGTCAACATATACAAATGTAACTGGGAGATATGTTTTAAGTGGACATCTGTGGATACTTTCATCTGAAAACGTCCAATCAACAACAACATCAGTGACGCAACAACGACATCAATTAAAGGAGGGTCACTAGCAGTCAATATCGTGTGTGTCCACGGTGCGCAGCAAGACATGCTCGCAGTCTCCGGGACATTGAAAGACACAAATTTCTCAGGAACAGCTGTAGGATGGTCTGCCAGTGATGTTGAAGGAGCTGTGTCATTTCAACAACTGACCTTGGTGGATTTCGACCTCGCTGTCCAAGTTAATCTCACAGATGCTCGATTGGGTTCATGTCTGGGGACAATGAAGGCCAGTCCATCACATGAACATTCTCATTATTCAAAAAATCCCTTGTTACCCGGGCTGCATGGGGACGTGCATTATCATGTTGAAACACAAAAAGTTATGACCCCCATGTTGATTCATCATTGTGAGTACAGCCGGACGAAGGATATTGTCCACATAACGTTGAGCATTCAGATTGCCGTTAACCTCTACCATCTGGGATAGGAAGTTGGCATTGATAGCACACCAGATCATGACACCACCTCCTCCAAAACGATCATTTTCAAGGACACACTTTGGCTCAAGTCTTTCTCCTGGACGTCGATAAATCCGCTGACGTCCATCTGCAAAGGATACGTAAACCTGGATTCATCAGGAAACATGACATCTCGCCATGGCCTGTTGCCAGGATTGGCGCCATTAGCTGCCCATCGCTGTCTGGCAAGTCTGTGGCAATGCAATAAGGTTTTGATTGAGGCTATGTTGAGAATTAGGAGAAAAGGGCTTCACTTTAACGGACCAGTTATCTTTACATGTGGCATTTTGTCACATCACAAAGTGATATTTAGGTAGATATAATACTAATCCATGGATTTAAACACAATTCAAGATACATGAGCGGGACACTGTTATAAGGGTAATGCTATTTTTTAGGGCATTATCATTTGCAGAAGCCCTAGGTCATCCATTAACTGTTGAAAAAGACCGAGGGCTTTTGCAAATGATAATGCCCTCAAAAATAACATTAACGTTATTACTGCTAAAAAACATGGAATTTGTTTTGAAAAGAAAAAGGAAACAATGAAGGAATTTGACTGTACGTTTACCTCTTTGGTTAACTCAAAACCAACTTCTGACGGGGTTAACTGACCGAATGCAATTATGTCATCGAACAATTCAAGTGACGTCACAACAGAACGTGACGATATTCGACCTTGGCCTGCAACATGTCAAACTATGTCAGACACAACGTCAGTTTTCAGGGTTCGGTTTTGGTCCAACAACAAAGTTAATAGTGCAATTGTTTAACCTTTAGCACCAGCAAGAAAGCCAATATTATGCGGGAATTCGGGTTGCTTTGACTTGTTTGCCCCAGAATATCTGCCAGTCCAAAGCCAAAGTCGAATGAACCGTAAGCCCACGCACCTACTATGACGTCACTTGACAACAGAACTGATAGTGGTCACACTCCGGCGCAGCAATGACTTAGCATAACATCACTGCCACAGACTAATTTGCATATCATAAACAAAGGATCGCTACGCAAATCAAAATAGTGTTACACGTTTTAGGATATTTTCTCAGTGAAACTAAACCATTCTAACAAAGATGTTTAATTTGATGTGTGTACTCATCAAAAATAAAGAGCTAAGAAATATGTACATTATATTGAATGGACTGTGTAAGATGTGACGAATCGTCACATCTTTCTGGCTTGTGGCAGAGGTACTATGCTGGCAGGCCGCATGGAACTCTGGGTAGGAGAGTGGATAGCGGCCTGTTGTTAAGTTTGAGCGGTCTCATATCATTTGCAGCGGCCCGCAAATTTCTGATAATACGAGGGCCGTTTCATGATAATTCCATGTATTTTAGCTATAAAACTTGATAATGCCCGCAAATGACACGTGATCTGCAGTAAACACCAGTCCTGTTAATCTCCTACACGTGATCTGCAGTAAACACCAGTCCTGTTAATCTCCTACACGTGATCCGAAGTAAACACCAGTCCTGTTAATCTCCTACACGTGATCCGAAGTAAACAAGTCATGTTAATCTCCTACACGTGATCCGCAGTAAACAACAGTCATGTTTATCTCCTACACGTGATCTGCAGTATAGAAACTCCAGTCATTATATCTGCTATATGAGATCTGCAGTAGATAGCAGCCAGTCTGTTGTGTATTATTATCATGTAATTGTCATTGTCCCGTACCTGAATATCCCTCTTTGATGGGCTGTATAAACACCAGTCATGTTAATCTCCTACACATGATCTGTAATCATTTTCCTACACGTGATCTGCAGTAAACACCAGTCATGTTAATCTCCTTCATGTGATGAAGGTTGCTTTAGGATCTCTTACACGGATCTGCAGTTTCTTGGCTAAGTGATTAATTGTTCATCAGTGCAAAGATTTAAAAGTCCATGAAATACAGTTGATGTTTATTTTTCATACAAATATGTGAGACAGTCACATATATATATATATATATCCATAATAAAAAATCAAAACATACAAACATAACTGTTACATCTAAATTGTCATTCTGATTACATCAAAAAAATATTTTCAAAACATGCAAAAACTTGATGAAAACACTCTCACTACAACTTCTCACATTCACCCTCACAGAATTCTACAGCATATGGATTAGAGTGTCGCAGCAACACGATTGTCAAGGAGAATAACATTTCACTCTGACACCCTCAGACCAGACTGAAGGATCAAACATCCAACCAATGTGGCTTGTACAAACAAGTGCTCTCAAATACTGACTGACTGAGTTTGGTTTTAAGCCTCTGTTAGCAATATTCCAGCAACATCACGGCGGGGGACACCAGAAATGGGCTTCACACATTGTGCCCATGTGGGGATTCGAACCCGGGTCTTCGGCGTGACGAGCCAACGCTTTAACCATTAGGCTACCCCACCGCCCCGCTCTCAAATACACAGTGACTGGTCCAGAGTATGGTAGACACTGCTGTCAGACCAATCAGAATTCTGAACTTCTTTGAGTGGCATTTAGAAGCTGGTATGATGAACAGGAATGATTTTTTATGGACAGACAACTTATTTATTTCAATAGATGCGACGTTTCGGTGTAGATGCGAATACATCACTTGCTTTGATAACGCCACATCCATTCCAACAAAGAAGTTGTCAATCCATGAAAAGATCGTTCCTGTTCAGAAGTCTGAAGTACAATGTTACAGAGGAATAAACATGACTGAACACAGAGTATTACTTCATAAACTAAGTCAAGAAAAGAATAACAAGGGCCATAACTCTGTAACAAATTGTAACTCGGTTTCCAATTTTGAACTCGATCAATGCATTCATGTGCTGAAAACACATGTCAAATTTTGTTTCCCTACCTGTAACGTTTTTTGAGAAAATTTGTCCCTATCATCTCGGACGGACAGACGAACAGTTACACTTCTAAACTGAGTATTTGCAGGGACTTGTCTTTTAAAACTTTGTTAGGTCAAGTATGCTGAGCTAATATTCCATCTAGTGACAATGAAGCTCCCCAATTTTAGACCACTGCTGACTTATGGGCCACAAGTTCTAACCCAGATTCACCACAGAATATAGCACCAGTGAGCTGTATGTGTCTTGGATATATAGCGACATTGCCAAGAGGTACTGCACATGATAAGCTGAGACACATAACATGATCAAACTTTAATGTTTATTGGTCAGTTTACAAAAATGTCCGGTCCTGAACTCAATGTGCATCTTTCACAAGAAAATATGGGCCGATTTGAAATTTAAACAAATTAAATGAAATGAAAAGGCAGGACAATGAATTTAGTGTTGTTTCACGAGCAAGTGTGTCATATGACTTATACGAAACAAGTGTGAAATTTTTCACAAGTTTCGTATAAGTTCTATGATGCACTTTGCTCGAGTGTAATAATTTCTTTATTTCATTCATGTACATTTGTGCAGTAAAACACTGACAGCAAGTGTGGGCACTCTTCATTGACTCTTCAATTGTTTAATGACGTCACAGACGACAAAATACAGAAAAAAATATTTGTTAGACAAAAGGTTTATGTGCACATGTGCACATATGATATATATGACACTGGCTATGTTTCACCATATGGATAATAAATCTATATACTTGTCGAGTTCACCACACTGTCCCAAAACACTATAACACATACCTGGCACATATTCCTGGCCGGCTACTTATTGTGAAACAGTCATCCAAATATTTCCAAATATATTTTCAAATGGCAGATAGATTTGCAAACTGACGACTAATAACAAAAAAGTCCATAATACCTGCAATTACCTGCATACAAACACCATCTTCACATTGAAAGTTACACTTACAATTCTTGTATATATCGGTACAGTTTGAAATTCTGGTTATATATCGACACAAACAATATTGCTGATGTGGCATAAAGCAATAATTTGTCATTTATTCTGGTTACATGATTGCAACACACCTGCTATTATTGGTTACTATACCACAGACAGTCATACAAGGTAACGGTGGATTATATACTGTATATCAAGCTTTGTCTTTGTGTGCTGAACAAAATGGGTGACCCCCCTCAAAATCATCATCACTACACTCAAAACTTGGTTGTAGTCACTCCATCTTACATTGGAATCAGAGTGAGTGAGTTTAGTTTTACGGCACACTCAGCAATATTCCAGCTATATCGCGGCGGTCTGTAAATAATCGAGTCTGGACCAGACAATCCAGAGATCAACAGCATGAGCATTGATCTGCGCAATTGGGAACCAATGACGTGTTAACCAAGTCAGCGAGCCTGACCACCCGATCCTGTTAGTCGCTTCTTACGACAAGCATGGGTTACTGAAAGCACATTCTAACCCAGACCTTCACGGGTCACATTGGAATCAGAATCTACACTGGTACATTGCTACAAGCAATAAACAAGGACTTGTTATCCATAAACATGATAAAGGTATATGTTTTCTTAATTACTCACCAACTTACATGACACCAAATTACAGTTGCCGAAGACAAATTTGACTCAATAGTATCTTGATTAGTTTTGCAAGGCAATGGCTCAGTTGCAAGTCATCTAACACTGCATAGAGAGAATATAAACATCTCTTCACAACAACTTCGATAATGCCACAGATACTCGTTGTCATGCTCAGCATGAGGTAAACCAATATAAAAATATGTCAGATTATGGTCCATACATTCAGACTGTACTGCCAAAGAATTGAATACCCCTATTTGTAAATAAAATTCCTTCACCTTCTGTACAAATGACTTCTCTGTACTTGATGGTAGAGAGTGAGTGCTTGTTGTTATAAGCCACTATTTTGCCATATCACATCAACCTGTAACTAAACAAAAGATCACCAGGCAACAAGTGGTCAACAGCATGAGCAACAAACAGTCACAGGCTGAATAGTAACAACAATCATGATCTCTTACATCAACCATGCACTCTAAGGAGTTATTAAACTCTGGAATCCAAACAAGGCAGATGAAAATCGAAGGGGATGTTTGTCCTGAGATACAATGCATAATCTGATGCTTGATTGGCATTTTGGAAGATGTTATTTGATGAACATAGAGATTTTTCTGGGTTACATCTTCTGGGTACAACGTTTCACAGCTTGTTCTGGCCCCATCATCAGGTAAAATTGAACAGTAACTCAACACAACTCCTTCAACAGTTACTGTTCAGTTTTACCGGATGATGGGGCCAGAACAAGCCCTGAAACGTTGTACTCAAGAATAGAAAGAAGATTTAACCCTGAAAAATCTCTACGTTCAATGCATAATCTGTTGAAGCTCCACTTCTGATACATAAATAATAAATATATATTACTAACTTTCCTTCAAGTAGCGTTTCATTACAATTTGAACTTTTTCATAAACCCCCAGGAATACAGCTCCTCCTATGGAAATCCAGGCAACCCGAGGAGTAATTCCTGCAAACAACCTGAAACAGACAGTGTGTTTCAAAATATAATATATCAAAATAGAGCGGTGTGTAGGGTTTACTGGGCTTTAAACATTTTTCTCCCATTTCAGTGAGAGGGACACCAAAATATTTTTTAAGCGGCCTTCACACGACAAACTAGAGTTTGACAACACAAGTTTGATAGTGTGAATATTCCAACAACCCGCCACCAACACCAGTTTCAGAGTTGTCAAACTGTTTTCGAGAAATAGGATCAGTCTCTATTCTCACCAGAAAACTCAAGTTTGACGTGTGAAGTGTTGGCAAACTCGTGTTGTTCAGAAACAACCAATGGAAGTCAGCGAAATTGTCATGTGACCGCACCATAGAGACATGGCGCTCAAATGACCTGAAAGTTTGACATGTGAAATGGCGAGTTTGACAACTTTTAAAATTTCAACAACATGTGTTGTCAAACTTAAGTTTGCCGTGTGAAGGCCACTCAAAGTTTGATGGGAAAGTTGGTGAGAATAGAGACCGATCCTATTTCTCGACAACAGTTTGGCAACTCTGAAATTGGTGTTGGTGGCAGGTTATTGGAATGTTCACACTCTCAAACTTGGCTGCTTGACAACATGTGTTGTCAAACTATATATACATGAAGGTTATATAACTATCATACCACTATTATACTACACTTAGTTTATGAACACACAATGTCATGTAGACACCTATGTTATGTTTGGGATTACAATTTATCAGTTAAAGAACTCTAGCTATTTTGTTGGGTTGAGTCCAATCTGGGATTCGAACCCATACACTCAGTCAACAGCAAACAAAGTCAGGATCTAACCCACTCATCCAGGCTTCTACAAAAATGGAAGTCAAACAACTGGTAGTCTAGATCATGTACTGTTTGTACCCCTCTGACAAGAGAAAACTGGCATGGCTGCCATGGCTGATAGCTATGAATAGAGTGTTGGTTGAATCTGGGATGGGACTGAACCCCAAGAAGTACTAGAATCTGTAGCTTTCTGAGAAAGTGTAATCCTTCTTATAACATATGTTCCACTGGATGACACCAAATTGCCAGCACACAAAGTCAGACCCCTAACCCACTCAGTTTAGTTACAACCTGCTGTGGGCTGCAAGGGACACCAACATGGGATTTATTACCTACGAGGGCGAACATATCGGGGTTCATATTTTTTATACGATGCCCTAGGGCAACATATCACTTTGTCAGCTATGAACAATGCTATGACGTCACGTTTCTTCTGTCACATTGCGTTCTACATGCGTCGACGGCGGGATATTTGTGCCTAAGTATCGGTATATCCCTCGCTTTCGCTCGGGAAATACCAACATTTCGGCACTCGTGTCGTAAACATAGTATGACATGGGCACTCATATAATATCCTCTATTTACCCACTATGTGTGAAGGTTATAACCATTGTACTACCCCTGCTTCACACAAAACTAAAGTTGCTGAACTTGGCCTGTTTGGACAATACAGCAATTATATCACAGCATGTCATGTCATGGAACAGACAAGCCTAGACATGGACAGAAACATAACAAGGTCAAACCTTGGTTCAAAACAAAACTAGGTTTCAGGCATGCTCAAGGTCTACTTGCTAGTCACAAGAACTGAATGTGACACCCAGGCTGCCCAACCCCACCCAAAACAACAAAAAACTCAACACTATCAACAGATGATAATCTTTCTCAATATACGTCTTGTTAATCCTAGAGTTGACTTCTTACGATCATTTCAATTCCGAACACATTTTTCATGCAATTTGAAATATTTTGTAGTCTACAAATATTGTTCAGTCAATAAATACTTCAGTAAGTAGTGTGTAAATAGTTGTTTCAACAGCAGAAAAAGTACCAGAATATTATGGTATATATAAGAGGACTGGTGGGTCTATACTGATGAATTGTGATCCACATCTGATGCCCTGAATACAGAAACACTAGGCTGGGATATTTTTGTTTGTTGTTTGGCTGTCCAAACAATTAATGATTAGTAATTCAGTTATTAGAATAGCCATTTGGCTGCTTCCACACATTTTACAATGAGTACAGGCCTATTAGCTAATGATTCCCAAAACTAAAGAAAAACAATGTATCGGTTAAAGAAAAACAATGTATCGGTTAAAGAAAAACAATGTCTCCTTTTAAGAAAAAAACCGTCTTGTTTCCACACAGGTACTCAGTATATGTGTACACCTGGGTTGAAGGTCAGCAGACGGAACAAACTCGTACTTTGCAGCCATTAAGGAAATAATACAGAAATGTAGTTACCCGTTAACTCCTCGCTCTGCATGTACAACTCTGAGGGCGTGGCCAATACCACCTCTGGCGACATCAGTGTTGGCCTGTAACAGACAGATCAGGATCCAGCAGTGACTTCATGGAGAATCTAGCTGGTGACAGGGATGGAGGGGCTGGGATGGGTAACTTGTGTAGTGGTGGCTCCCGGGTGAGTGAGTGAGTGAGTTTAGTTTTAGCAATATTCCAGCAATATCACAGTGGGGACACCAGAAATGGGCTTCACACATTGTACCCAAGTGGGGAATCCAACCCAAGTCTTTGAACGCTTTAACCAAGAGGCTACCCAGCAGCCCTCCAGGATAAGACACCTAGACCAACCGGACTTGATTTTAGCCTCATGATTTATTGTGTATGACGGTAACAATAAAACTCCATGGTTACATTACAGGTCTCTAATGTCCGTGTTTCTTTCTGACCATGCACACATTCCTACTGTAATTGATATGTCCGAGTAAAGATAAAAGTGTTTTTATGTCAGCATCTAAACAGTTTTTGCCAGTGTGCCAGTAAAAATATTCCCAATTGGACATTTGACGCCAACACTTCAAATGCAACATGTTATAATTGTGATTACACTTACTTAGTAAAGTACTAATTCTGGTACATTGGGGTTTGAGCCCTATCTGAAATTTTAACCGACACTCACCGAGTGCGGCACCTAATCACCTGCACACAAAGTCATCAAACTAACTCAGCCACTGTGGCTTCCACAAAACTAGAAGTCAGACAACTGGTAGTCTAGATCACATATGTTGTGTACCCCTCTCATAAATGTTAACTGTCATGGCTTCCGTGGCCAAAAGTGTCAATAATCATGACATTTCGAAAGTGTTCAACAGTACCAAATTTTACCAAAAAAAGTGAAATCCCAAATATAAAATTTGTTACATCTCACCACCACATGACATTCTCTTCGATGGTCAAAGGCAGTATTATAACAACAAAGTTTCATTTATCAAAAGATACACCTCAATATCCCCAAAGTGTATGATAATATTATGAGTGAAAGACAAACCTTGGCCAGCATTATACGTGTTTTCGCTACGTCTAGTGGCGTTGTTACTCCAGCAGATAAACCTCCTGCAATAACAAAGAATTCAATCAGTTGTGTTTTATTATCATCAGTATCCATGGCAGTGGCAGCAGCCTTATCAGTTGATGCAATGCATTTGAAACTGGACATTGTTGGGATTAAATATCACTTGTAGAATTATGAAAAACAGACAATAATCCATGACAAGATAAAAGAATCTTCAGCTTGGGTTGCCTGAAGTATGGTATGAAGATCTGAGAAACCCCTCCATAGACTGAAGGAAAACCAAGTTCTATGGATAGTCAACTTCTTTATTGCAAGAGTGCAATGTTTCGGTCTTGGTGCTTGTTATCAAGCAAGTGTAGTACCTACACCGAAACGTCACACTCTTGCAATAAAGAAGTTGACTATCCATAGAACTTGGTTTTCCTTCACCTATACAACTTCTAAAAGGCCTCTCATAGCCTGTCATGTCAGCTGAACTCATTCTCAGCATGAGTGACTAAAGCATTCAGAACTGAAAATCTCATTTCTGTATCTCAGAAAGTTAAATGACCAATTCCGAATGTATATAACAAATGCTGTGGATATGTTTAAACACCCTGTCTTTGGGAATTGGAATCTTAATCCAATAAGACCATAAATCATAGATACAGACTGCCTGATAAATTGTACACTTGACATGACCTTTGTACAAAGGGGTATTGCATCTGAGTAAAAAGGTCTCATTCCAATTTCATTTTCATATAAAGTGGGAAATATATGAGAAAGCAGTTTGTGACATTTAAACTGACCCCAAATGTGTTGTAAAAAAGATCTATTTCCCAAACATTTGTCTTTACTTATAAGCTTTGGAAAATGGAAAATAAGCTTTGGGTACTTCTACACAGCATTCGTAGCTAAACAATTTCTGACTGGATTTCTGGTCCATCAATCATTTGATTGTCTGGTTTGTTCACAGGCCACCTACCGTAGTTGGAGTACTGCCGTGCAGTGTGAGGTAAAATATAGTGCAGTTTTTAAGCAAGTTTTGTGAATGGTGCTACCGACAGGGCTAGACATGCTTATCCTTTTTGTGAATGGTGCTACCGGCAGGGCAAGACATGCTTATCCTTTTTGTGAATGGTGCTACCGGCAGGGCAAGACATGCTTATCCTTTTTGTGAATGGTGCTACCGGCAGGGCAAGACATGCTTATCCTTTTTGTGAATGGTGCTACCGGCAGGGCTAGACATGCTTATCCTTTTTGTGAATGGTGCTACCGGCAGGGCAAGACATGCTTATCCTTTTTGTGAGCACCTGGTGCCATCACTGATTTTCAGTGATCCATTCATTTTTCACAGCTATTTTTCCCTTAACACAAATTTGTTTGTGAAGATAGTCAAGATTGGGGAGTCCTTTGCACTGATGTTTCCATATATTTGAACCCTGAGCCAGTCCTACCTGCAGCAGCCCCGCAGACCGCTGACTGCCACGCCTCTATCGGTCGGCCGGTGTGGGACGACCACTTCATCTGAAACACGTGTACATCTTATGGTTCTATATTATCAGTATTTAGCTATAATACAGTGACTTGAGTCTGGGCCATGATGTTGTTGGGTGAAGAATAAACTGTTGGGTAAAAAACATCAACTGTTTGAGTAAAATAACATGATGTAATCCACCTAACACACGTTCAATACCATTCAGAAAGTCATCCAATGTAACATATGTTATATTAGGGATTACACTTTCTCAGAAAGCTACAGATTCTAGTACTTCTTGGGGTTCAGTCCCATCCCGGATTCAACCAACACTCTATTCATAGCTTTCAGCCATGGCAGCCATGCCAGTTTTCTCTTGTCGGAGGGGTACAAACAGTACATGATCTAGGCTACCAGTTGTTTGACTTCCATTACTTGAATCTGTACTTTACTGAGAAAGTGTAATCCCAAATGTAACATATGCTACTCTGCCAAATATCATCCAATCCAATTTAGCTGCATCTTATGATTAGCAATGATGGGAAAAAACAAGTATCCTAACTGGTAACATATAGTCACATAATATCTTAGAACTCTGGTAATTGTGATGACATGGCTCTTCAATTATTACAAATATAGTAGTTGATAAGTAAGTTTCTAACCCACTCACTCTACATTCTCTTTTCCCCAAATTGTGGTTAAGGGAATTTATGATGTGCTTTTTAAGGATATATATATACCAAAAAAATTAATAAATATTGAAAAAGCACTATTTTCACCCTAACAGCCCTTGTTTACAATCTTTACAATAAAGGAAGAAGAAACATACCACAGCCCATGAAGATCCACTGAACACACAGTCCTCTGTAGACTAATGCTTAGTCTCCGAATATATATAACTTTGATAGTAACAAATCAACCCATTTAAATTGAAAAGGAGCCCCAGTGAGATGAACCTGGGGAAATCTAGACTTGCTTCTTTTCAGGCTTTAGCATTGCAGGTAGGGCTAGGCATTAGGGAAAATAATGTGGTTCAGGGACTGTGAGACAGACTAAGTCCTCTGTGGCTGACCTACACTGAATGTCATTTTAACCTTAACACTTTATGACTCCCAAGCCTGATTCATGTGACATATCGTATGTCAGACTAGCTATAGGAAGTACATTAGATCTACCACTCAACACTGGGATTCATATTTCAGCCTTCTTCTATGACACTGACATTAAAACAGGATACAGATGTGGGCCTGGTGGAAGCATCACTTCAGACAAGTGACAAGGACCTACAGACTACAACACAGCACTTCTTTACAATAACAGATTTCTTTGTTTTTTGTCTGAATAGGGGGACTGTAATCATTCAGATCTAACTACAGACCCCTGACCAACAGTCCTGCTGCAGGCAATACTTTACACACTTAGTGGATAAATAGGACCTGCCAAAATAGTAAATTTTATTCAAATCTGTATAATCACATTCTACTACTAGTATACAATGAACATACAGGACAGAATGTTCATAAAAAAATTCAAGTTATTTTCAACACTGTCTTCCCAACATTCAAGGGCATGCTATGCATGACTCACCTATGTGTTTATCATGCTGTACTTGATTAGCTAACATTATCCATTCATTTGCATGGAAAAGTGTGGTATGATTTACAGACTTGGGCAAATTCGTCTCTCAAAGGAAGAAGTCGATCAATGGAAGGGAGATAACTCCATCATTACTGTCTCTTAGTACAACACGTCGCCCTAAAACTATATGACCAACCAACCATCCCTTAGTACAAAATGTCTTCTTCAAAGCTTTCAACTGATTTCAATTTTTTTAATTTATTTGAAGATTACTGAGATTAGATCGTAAAAATTAGCTGCCTCTTCAATGTCCATGTGGCCTGAGTGAAATGTTTAAAATGTATCCTTTCAACAGTTACTTTGTAACATTCCAGCAACACAGTGCCCGGATTTATGCAGCGTATTAATTCAAAGTCGGATATCAGCTTATTATTCTCAAATGTTGTTTAACTTTGCATGTTTGTTTCACTATATACACATCATCATACACCGTTTGACAACACATATTTTTATGAAATATGACATTTGACAACATTCAAATTATTGGGAACATGAAACATTCCTAAGCTTACAAATATGAATCCAGTGGATGGACACCATAGTGCATTCCCTTTTAGAAGTCTGCTTAATACTAGGGCAATATTCCACCATGAGGCAAACATGATTCACATCATAAATATAAGTTAATGTTGGTTAAGTTGCCAAGTTGCCAGTGTTATTTACCATGCCATTGACAAGTCACCACATCACTGTCAAATTAAATCTATATGAGTGTTTACTGTCATCTTGCCTCATTTGTATATATTCTATTTTACATATTTAACTTTGATAAACAACACCCTAATCCAAGTTAAAACATTACTTGTAAATTAATCATGAATATTCAGTTCTAGTTATCGTGAATAGAGAACTGAATGCATGAAGGCTACAGTATGATCAAATGAATACACGCGAGAATCGTGAAAGCTCTACCTAGCACATTAAGAAGCTGTGTAGGTGATCTGAAATACAAAGACAACAACACTACAACCAACTCATTGGGTGATGTACATGTATTATCAACTGAAATAAGTTATTCCTGAATTTAAATCCTGATTCCCAAAATGCATCCCCCGATTTTCTGAAAAGTTGCATCTGTGTTTGGTTTGTCAGTATGCTGTCTCAACCCAAGGTGAAGACAGAATATTTCTCTTTAATGAAACTGTATGTTATAACATTTACCTTGAAATATTCCCACAATGGAAACTGTATGAATGAGAAAGGCACTTCTCTTGCTACTGTGCTGAAATAGCCCCGGTAAAGTCCTTGGAAACCCTGCAAATATAACAAACTGCATGTCTAATACCTTGAATGTTATAACAATTCACTGTGTATTTGTGAAAGACTGAGTACATTTTGATTGTCTGAGTCTGGATCCAGCAAACCAGTCAATGAACAAAAGATCCACCAAACCATGGTTTGATGACGTACTATCAGTGAGTAACATATTGTCTATGTCAGCTCTTAAAATCCTAACAATATCCAAAAACACCTGATCCTAATAAATTTGACTGTTGTGACATGCTACAATAAACAAAGCCTCATGTGAATGTCTTGTATGTAGTGTTTGGGCAGTAGATGCAGTAACTTAATTTCTGACAATTGTTAGAAATTGAAACACTCATAAAATGTCAAGTGTTCTGGTTTGCTATGGTAATGTCTACCATGGCATTTGGTGTCACATCCTTCTGTTGTTTCCAGTCCAAGCTCAATACTTTCATTACCCTCTCAGTATAGAAAGCTCCACCATGAGAACCTTGGTTAAAGATAATTCACTTCCAGGACTTACAACCTCACATGGAACTATACACACTGTAATAGTTTCTAGAAGATTGTGTGTATTCACACAGAAGCAAGATTAGGTTCCACATCTTACACAACTTGACCTTATTGCTGGCTAAAAAGAACTAATGATTATCAACATGAAAGTTGTGCCATCAATCTCAAAGAAAACTACTGTGATGAGGTTTCAAATTACTCACACGACACACAAAGTTAGGTCTTTATTCATGGGGTGCTTCTAGATTATGTTCAGGATGCTGTTTTGATCCATCTGTGAATACCGATATGTCACCACCCCCAACTGATGTGTAATTTGATGATTTCTCTCTGACTTTCCGGTCATTTTTGCTCCAAGACACTTCTGCAAGTTTTATCAAAAATTGATTGATATTTTGTTTCTGATTCCCTATCACTATGATCTATATCAATACCCAGCCTTCCCAGTACAGAATGGATACCTTCCTGAAGGCTTTCACTTCCCTGCCTGCTGCCAGCACTGTTTGGACATTCCAAGACACTCAACTGTAACATACTCTGGGTATTTGTCAATGCACTGAATATGGTAACAGGTCATATTATGTGTTGGCACTACAACATATTTGAGCAAGAGTATAACAAAATGTACTGCTTTTAATAATAGAAAAACAAATTAATATCAAACCCTGCATTTTGTAAAATCAATCATTGTTCAAAGGTGGTTATTTGCTGATTTCAGAATTTAGTTCTGGACAAGCCAAATTTATTTGGGTTAACTCATTTAGGCCGAGAGACGCATATATGGGGCAAATTAATCAGCTCCTCACAGCGACTGACGTGTTTATGGGGCAGGTAATTAGCAGTTTCTCACAGCGAGAGCCACATACAGTCGTCAACAGAAAGCACCTCTTATTCAGCGAGAGACGCACATGTGTGTTGTACTTTTAAAAATCGCACTGTACCTATTATTTCAACCAATTTAGCAGTACTGAGCAAATGTTAGCTTTTCTTACGAGAGATCCCACCTTTAGTATCAATCAGAAGAAGTATTTAAAGTGTTTTTGATAACAATTGCTAATCATTATCATAGGCTTGTACAGCGTTTAGCAAATGAACGCATGTCGTGAGAAAGGGGATTATGATGTTTTACAGAGGTAAGTGCCTGGTACTCTTCCTTGGGAATGGATACTAAAATACTTCGTATGCACCTTGATTGAATTAGATGTAATGGTTTAGAGGTTACTAAAAATTATATTTCCTTCAACTACCTAATAAATAGGAAACAATATAGGAAATTTCAAGGACATACAAAGAATTCAAACACAATAGGATAGTTTGAATTTACTTTTAAGGCATCATTACGTTGTCATGTTTCATATACTGAAACATAATGTATAAACACAAGTAATTATACATCCAAGCTCGAATAGATTAAACATAATTGAACTTACTAACTTGAAGTTTACTGAATTGTAACTAGTTGTTTTCCATAATCTAAAGTTCGTAATGTTACCTAAGCGAATATAAAGTGATAAGTCACGCCTTTGCATCGAATACATATATACATGTCAGTGTTATTACAACAATGAAATGTTTTACTCACGTTTGTTACAAAAGACAGTAAGTTGGTAATTCAAAACATTGTCACACATGGACAGAAGTAATATCATAAGTTATTACATGTAAGCCATACAAAGGTATTTCAAGCATTTTTGTTCAAGCTGTTGAAAGTTTCATGTTGATTTGAATTGTCAGTTTTCTATGCAATTTACATGAGCATTCTGTAAAACTTTGTATTTGATCTGTGTAATTATCAAATCCGGTGCAATTATCACGTGTATCAATCAACTCAGTCTCTATTGATCCATCGTCAATAAAAGCTGGATAGTATATCAGTTACGGTATCGATACACATCACGTATAATCATTTAAGCAGATTACAGTAATGAGATAATTGAGCGCCTCTTTCGACCTTGAAATAACAGCCTCGGTAGAATGCATATGTAGTTACGCGTCCTTGTTGAAAGGTTTGTCCCGTGACAAGTGTAAAATAAACAGATGCGCTGTTATATCATTGGACATCTTGCTTTATGGAGTCAGCGCCCTCTCTGTGATGTTTATACATGCATGCACATCTGTAATCTTATGAACCTCGTTTGCATTCAGTAAAGATATAAGCAGCCCACTTTCATAAATATTGGGGGTGGGGGTGTCAACTGCAAGTTTATACACTATAATAATTCAGTATAGTGTCACCCGTGAATTCTGTAATCGTGTACTCTAGTTTGGATAGTTATTCAGTATCAAGGTGAAGATTATATTTACATGTACAGCAAACCATTATGTTTTACTGTATTACTAGTTGTGTGCATAAAATGTATATGAAAATAAATACTACCTCTACTCAGTGGTTGGATTTCAATGGCTTTGTTTTACTTATCGAAAAACACTTAAATGAGGACAAATAAACTCGCCAAAGTGACTATCTACTCCTATTTGTCTTATGTGTATATTTCATACATCGTTACCAGTGTGTATGTTTACAATACACAAACTGTTACATGATAGCTTGAGTTGATAAAGCCGAAACCCAGCATATCGACTGGTCAAGGATATAGCCAATAACCAATCTCTATCCAAGCTGCTGAGTGACCAAACGTGCTCTTCAGAAATTTCACCCACGCCCCGTCACCTGTCCTTTCCTCTGTGACAGGTATCTCATGATACGATTGGTCGCAGATAACATATGACCAGCCACTATACTGAACAGTTGAGATACCAGTGTGTATGTTTACAATACACAAACTGTTACATGATAGCTTGAGTTGATAAAGCCGAAACCCAGCATATCTACTGGTCAAGGATATAGCCAATAACCAATCTCTATCCAAGCTGCTGAGTGACCAAACGTGCTCTTCAGAAATTTTGCCCACACCCCATCACCTGTCCTTTCCTCTGTGACAGGTATATCATGATATTATTGGTCGCAGATAACATATGACCAGCCACTACATTGAACAGTTGAGATACCGAACGTTCTATTCGGGAAATTTGATGAGGCCCTATCACGTGACTCTTTGTTTTATGTCTATGCAAGGAAGATGTAGTATACATTTTGTATATGTATGTTTGTATGGTCACGTATGTTTTCTGCATTAAATCTGTATGAAATAAAGTGCAATGCTATGAATGTGCTTTGTGCTAGTCACAGACTAGCGTTATAGTACCTTCATTAAAATAATTCGTAAACACTAGAAATGTATCGGCAAAACTGCTATTTTCGTCGAAGATTATAAAGTATGAAAGTAAATTCTTCTTTACAGTATGTCGTTGTCATAGATGTTTTGTAAATTTAAACCTCGCACAATGATATAAGAGAGAGAATTTGTTAACGTGTGTCTCATCTGTTACATACAAAGAATACATGTGTATGCATATTGTGATAAAATATAAATGTACAAGCCGACAAAAGGTCTACAAGAGAAACTTGCAATAAAATTACATAAAGCTTGCAATACACGACATGTATTCACACCTGATTTCTTTCAACATATATCTTTACGACACAATTAAACAATCAGGACTTGTTTGTACGACTAGACAGTTTCCTGTGATCCCCGAAACCTGCCAGGGAAATCAGGTGTGACTAGCACTAATTAGTCTCGGCACAGAGAGTGGGCAATCAGCGAGGGCTTCCAGGTGTTGAGTAGTGATGGGGCTCTTGGGCTTAATGAGTTAACCAAGGTTTTTGCGTTGCATCTTGGGAATGAATCAGTAACGATACGGCTGATGACTATCACCTGTTTGTGACTTTATACATATACAGTTGGATTCAGTATGATTCTATAAGGTTGGGAAGGGCTATGAGAGTGGTTGTGAAGACAAGCTGAACAAATGCTTAAGATGTTCGGCAGATGTTGTCATGGTTTCAGATTTCTGGATCCAGTGTGTCTTTGCTGGGTTTGAAGAAAATAGTAGAGAGTGAAGGGTTGGTGTGGTTGTCATGGTTACCTCTGAAGCCAGAGTCACATGAGGAATGAATGGACAGAGGAATTAATGTACAGGTAGTTCTCATGGTTACTGAATAAAATATTGCCAGACATTAAATATGGCCAGTGAGACCCTAAGTGTGTATGGAGGGATGAGTGGATGTGGTTGTCATGGTTACCTCTGAGGCCAGCGTGACCCTAAGTGTGGGCAGGGATGAGTGGGTGTGGTTGTCATGGTTACCTCTGAGGCCAGCGTGACCCTGAGAGTGTGCAGGGATGAGTGGGTGTGGTTGTCATGGTTACCTCTGAGGCCAGCGTGACCCTAAGTGTGGGCAGGGATGAGTGGGTGTGGTTGTCATGGTTACCTCTGAGGCCAGCGTGACCCTGAGAGTGTGCAGGGATGAGTGGATGTGGTTGTCATGGTTACCTCTGAGGCCAGCGTGACCCTGAGAGTGTGCAGGGATGAGTGGGTGTGGTTGTCATGGTTACTTCTGAGGCCAGCTTGACCCTGAGAGTGTGGAGGGATGAGTTGGTGTGGTTGTCATGGTTACCTCTGAGGCCAGCGTGACCCTGAGAGTGTGCAGGGATGAGTGGGTGTGGTTGTCATGGTTACCTCTGAGGCCAGCGTGACCCTGAGAGTGTGCAGGGATGAGTGGGTGTGGTTGTTATGGTTACCTCTGAGGCCAGCGTGACCCTGAGAGTGTGCAGGGATGAGTGGGTGTGGTTGGCCTGCGTTCTCTGCTTCACCACCTCCACTGGGACTCTAATCAAACAGGCAGCCTGAAAACAAAGGTAATCTATCAAAAGGCATGCTTCACAAAACTATTAATTTTTATTATCCCATTCATATTCTTCAGCTACTACCACACTGAATGATTTTGACTTTTCACATACAGAACTAAATCAACATGTAATGATACCAGGATCTTCATATCTTTAAATCTTATGGTTATGATATACATTTTAAGTGTGCACTAATGCTCAGTTTGAGAAATAACACATAAGTTCAAGTAAAAACACTGTTATTAAATAATTCAAGCACGGAAATAATTCAATTCAGTGAATACAGGAGTGAATTGTAACAGTCTTAATATTTAGTAAAATCAGACTTACCATACTCAGATGTGGAACGGAAATGCAGAGATGCCACCCCAAAGTGTTGCAAATAGTAGTTTCATGGATCAAAATTAGTAGTTTGACCATAAAATTAGTAGTCAACTAAATACTTAAAATCATGATAGATTATGAGAACGATAATATGACACTAATCAAGAGTGAAGCTATAATTTCACATAACTCCAACAGCAGATTTCCAAATTATCATCATTACATTTCCTCTTGTCTCTTTTTGGCAAAAATGTATTTAATCTACGAAAATACGTGTTTTTGTATATCCAAATTTTAATGAATTTTCTTCAAATTGCGTAGAATCTCTAGTGCTATCGTATTGGAGTAATCTGAGGCTAAAAATCGTAGCGACTACGATAAAATCGTAGAGGTTGGCATCTCTGGAAATGCATTGATAACATACAGATTTACAACTCAAACCAAACATGAGTAGGCACGTCATGCTGGGGCAAACTCCATTGGTTGAATCAAACTAGTCACAGATCTTTGGGGACGAGTGCTGTATGTTATAAATGGACCCATAATTTTCAGAGAAAACAACAAGCCCTCTGGATTTTCACTTTTCTGATGGCCCAACTGCCCTGGAGTTGTGATGAATTGACACACTGTAGGATCGTGATACCGCTATATTGAACGTACCACTTCTCCAAGAGACGCAGCTGCCATGTGTCCAACGGGCGCCATTGAACCAGCCAGCACCTGGCTGAAGGCATGCTTGGTTGCCTCGTATGAACAGAAGAACAAAGCCGCTGAAACCAATACAATTGACCACAGAGTGCACTGAAGTACGATCACTGGGGGATCCAACAGATGGCACAGTAGGATGCAGCTCCCACAAACAAAGAACAACAGAACAACAGAGAAATTTGAATGTATATTGACAGAATTCAAAATGCACATCTGATGTTATCCAATAAACAAATCAAATAATAAGCATTTTAATATTGTAGACAAATACTAAACCGTTGTGTTCAATAGGCATTATAAACATGATTCACAGCAACCTAAACTCATTGTCAGGACTTTGTATACACACGACTGCTCCAACACTCTTCAATACGTATACCTGCTGCATTATGACATATCTATAGTCAGGAAATGAAAGCAAGAATTGTATCCTGGAAACAGTAACTTAGGGATCATGAACAATTTGATTACGGATCATGACTATTTTTTAGGAATTAAATTAATATGAGCCTGACCAATAAAGCAATACATCTTTTCAATCAGCAAAATAACTAAAAAACTAAATATCTTTGAGTGAGTCTAGTTTTACGTCACTTTCAGTAATATTCTGGCAAAATAACTGCGGGGGACACCACAAATGGGCTTCTAACCCGGGGCTTTGGCATGATGAGTGAATGTTTTCACCACTGAACCATATATCTTTGAAAGATTCATATCTAAAACAAATTCATCATCAAAAAGAACATTCTTGCAACAAGAGGGTTTCAAACCTGTTGGTGCTGAGCCCAGAGCAGCAGACATGAGACCGGAGTAAATCCCCCTGAAGCCACCTGCCTTCCTGAAGCCATGCTGACTCTGGAGGCGGGTCTTGATGGTGTCGAGTGGGAAGAGGATCACATCCACTGATGTTCCTGCACAAGCACCTGCCTGGAACACACGACTCGAGTGAGTTGAGGTGCAACGAGGTTTAAGAGTCACATTCCAAGATTATCATACTTGTGTGTGTGTGTGAGTTCCAATCTACTGAGTGAGTGAGTTTAGTTCAGTCTTCAGCATGACAAGAAAACACTTTCACTATGAGGATACCCCACTGCCAGCCTACTGTGACATATTGCCACAGTTTAACACGGCTGTCCCACTGATTCCTGTCCACCCAGTCCTTGTTTTGTCCCTGAATCCCATACACCAGGCAGGGTGACAACAAGCACCATACTTCCACGTAGTGGCGTTCCGATGATAAAAAATAATCGAAAATTTATTGAAAGAAGGATTAAAAATAATTATCGATTGTAAAAAAACCACATTTTCGATTAATCGGAATTTTGTTGTTTTAGTATAACACAACTGAATGAAGTAAACTAACCATTAAAATTGACGAACATTCACGAACAAACATGCGCTCAACAGTGTAAAGCTGTGCGCACTGTATTTATAGACTCAGGATACTCATGAATGATGGTATACATATTTAATGATATAGAATAAAACAATCAAGCAATGAAAAGATGACAGTAAGCATTGTAAAAACTTAACCACTTTTATTGTTTAATTACAATTCCAGTGTCTTTCTTGCATGCGTGCATTTCATTGCATGACAGTATTACTTATTAAAAAAACATCAATTAGAAAATGCCTTTGGGAAAACTCTTAAAATTGGTGTTTACATTAAAAACTTATATATTTCGATTATAATTGATAATCACAAGTCCTCTGATAATCGATAGTCAATTTGGTTTCTGATTCCCAACACTACTTCCACATCTGTTGGTATGATAGAGGGAGGAGAGCCCATGGTGATGCAGCTGTCAGACATTTACCACTTTGGTGAAACCACTGGCAGTGGGTATTTCTGACAAACCTGGAAACAACTTCCTGACATCCCAAAGGGACACAACCCTGCACATGAAGTTGTGATGCCTCTGACACCTGGGAAACCTGTGCCTATTATTATATTCCAGGAAATCCTCGGTGGGGAGTGACATATAGTAATCATGGTTACAACCTCATCCAGGTATTTACTTCCAGTCCTGTATTTGACAGTCCCTGGGACTCATAGTCTCAATTTGGGTAGTGGACTACAAATTGGACTGACTGACTGACTGAGTTTGGTTTTACGCCGCTTTTAGCAATATTCCAGCAATATCACGGCAGGGGACACCAGAAATGGGCTTCACTCATTGTACCCATGTGGGGATTCGAACCCGGGTCTTTGGCGTGACGAGCCAACGCTTTAACCACTAGACTACCCCACCGCCCACTACAAATTGGAGGACTAGACACTTAAATAATATTATTAATACTATGCTGAAATATTGTTGTAATTCAGTTACTGTTACTGCATTGATCACTGCATGATCATCACATTGTTACAGTAATTAAACTGCAAATGATAACAAAACCCAGCTAGTGGCAAACTCAGTGATAACCTATTTAGTGGTGTAACGATTCATCGATAGTATCGATGTTTGCATCGTCAACTACGCGATACGAGTGATTACACATTTAGGCAATATATCAGGATATTTATATCGCAAGGGTCCACGATACATCGATGTATCGCCACAAGAGACGATATATCCCGATACAACTTCAATACTAGTTAAAGTTGTAAGGAGTATTGCATTAGGAATAGGAAGGGAGTATCTTTGAAATTCTTCTGAATGTTAAAAACAAATTGAACCTTTTAGGAATTTGTTTGTGTCTGTTATCTTTGTTACATGGACAAAGGAGTTGGTGTATAAGTGAAAGAGTGTGAACATGTTTCAAACTCTGTGAACTGTAGAATACTTGTCTTTAGTAATTGAAATATGTTTTAGTTGTTTGACAAATAACACCATTTATTAACATACACGAACGACGTCTTAGCTTTGTTAAGAAAGAGAACAAAGAGAAGATAAAATTTAGAAAGCATACTTAAGAGTTTTTTTCAGTGATTCTGAATTCTGATATAAATTACATTCAATTGTTTGTGAAAGCATCGGTGCAGAAACACACTTTCCCAAAGGAAACTTGGGTTTCAAACTTATATATGTTAGATCAAAGTATACTGAATATGTTTGACTGTACTTTAAAAGCATTAAATGCTGAAACTTTATTAAATGAACAGCTTTATAAGTGTGTGTGAATGTAACACAAGATCTGCTGTATAAGAAATAAAGATTTTAAAGATAAAGTCATTTTATCTATCATATATGTTCTGCTATTAGAAATTGTAAAGTATCGGGATACGTATCGTATCGCCACCATTGTATCGTGATGATAATCGTCTCGCAGGTTCCTTGCCAATACTTTCATGATATATCGGCTCGCCTAAGTAAACTGGTATCGGGATATATCGTCTCGCCACTTAGACCATGATACACAGCTCTAAACCTATTGTTACTTGATCAAAATTTTTTTAAAAAGCATTTGGACTTTTTCTGAGTCCCTGTGCACATGCTAATCAATTTGGTTGCGTCCATTGGCAATTGTTATGCATATATGATGCAGGAATGTCAGACAGCTCTCATACTGGGCGCTAAGACCTACCCTGCCTTCCAGCTGTAACCTAGCTGTAGCACTTTGTTTGTCTGTTTGTTTGTTCGTTCGTTAGTTCTTCATTCATTCGTTGGTTAATGTACGACTCAGCAGTATTCCTGTATGCGCAGAACATATTTCACGACAAACAATCTTTGAAATAACAGATGTAGGAAACATGAAGACTTGTCCACTTGATAAAAAGTATCTGTACTGCGCTGTGTCCATCTTTGTCAAATGTCTTCTTTGGAGTACAGAACACTTGTAGGGGCAGGAGCATTACACAATACTTGTGTTACAACTGCTAAAGGGTGTTATATAGTGTGTTGTTTAACACTGCACTCAGTAATTTTCCAGCTACATGATGGCAGTCTTTAAATAATCAAGTCTGAACCAGACAATCCAGTGATAAACAATTGGGTTACAATGACATGTGTCAGTCAAGTCAGCGAACCTGACCGCCCGATCCCGTTGGTCAGCTTATGTCAAGCATGGGTTTCTGAGGACCAACTATAACCTGGACCTTCAAGGGTAGTAACCTGTAGGATGTACAAGACAAAACAAAAGGTTACAAAACAAACGTATACTCACAACTAGAGCTATTTTAAAATCTGTGTAGCTTTTCATACTTTCTTGTATCTTCTTTCCATCAGAGACAGCTTGTACAAGTGTCAAATCTGCAAGACATTTTGTACACTCGAAAAGATGCATATATCTTTGTATATTCTGGAATAACATTATGTTCTCACACTGTCTTATGCAGAATTTAATGTATCAATGCTTAGAATTTCGTTGAGACAGTATTTCTATGCAGTGATTAAAAATTATGGAAGCCAGAAACATATGCATCACATTCAAGAAGTACTATCATGGAATAATTATTCATACAAAATATATTATTAATTATAACCACTACAAGCGATATATTAGGATTCAGATATTAGGAAAATATAAATATAGAATATTAGTTTCATCGTGTATCAGTAATAGATTAGAGAAAGACTCCAGTCAAAAGTAGTAAAACTCATCTCACAGACATACTATTGAAAAATGTATAAGTTACGGCTGCACAATTTCACAGATGTTCAAGATAAATCCTAGCCTAAGGTTTCAAGGACTCAAACCTTTCAGTAAGACAAAGTAATGTCTAGACAATTTTATGAACTGCTTTGATAAAGTAAACATGTCATCATCTATTTACAAACACCAATTTAGGGTCATTAAGACATGGCCCAGAGAAAACGCATCTATTGTAATCCAAGCACCTATGATTGACACATCAAATTAGGCTCGTTAAGATCTAGCTCAGGGTAAGCATCCAAGCATCTAGTAAAAGTGCTAGCGAGATTAGTGCCAGTTGAAATAGGATTAGCAGGATTAAGTACTCACCCTGTGTGGTCATTGAAGTTGTTTTTGTAGGACACACCCCATCTTGTATATTCTGTATTTGTTAATGTAGGACACACCCCATTTTGTATATTCTGTATTTGTTAATGTAGGTTACACCCATTTTTGTATCAGTCAACCAATCGTAATCTCTTTATTGTCTTAATTGTAGATAAAAAGTCACCAACTCCAGTTGTTCATCAGTAGGGTTTAGATTAGACTCCCAACACAGGTCAGCTCTAGCCCTCAGCCCAGAGGGTTGTACCGACTCTCTGTGGCCACCCCATGTTACTCCGTTCTTGTAAATAAAATTGTGATTAGCTTCTTGTGACTTTGGACTCTTTGCTGAGTTAATTCCCCCAAGCAGACCAGCACGCCAGTTAGATAAGGGGTATCACCGGAACCCTCACTTGGACCCAAGCCCCTTATCATAACAGTACTATGAGTCTCCTTCACTGACATATGCCTATTGTTTTCAGAGTAAGATCAAGGTGAGGTGAGGTGATATGGGGTTTAACGTCGTGCTTGAGAATATTTTGCTCATAGGACGACGTGCATGCGTGTGTATGTGTATGTGTGGCTGCTTGTACTAGCCCAGACTTAAGCTGGTTTTATAGTGCTAGCCCACTGAGATACCATGCTGCAGTGAAGCATGAATACCCCACTCAGACACATTATACTGACTCCTTGATGTACCCATTAATGCCGAGCGCCAGGGTGTGTGTGTGTGTGTGTGGCAAATGACTAAGAATAAGGCCCTTTTGACATTTTTCCATGGCCCATTTGACTTGGCACTTCTCAGCCCCTTTTGTCCTTTGGCCCATTTGACTAAAGACACCAGTAACTAAGACCTGACAGAGTTTCTCAAGTTGCAGAGTTAACAGTTTTGACACTCGATGATATCAACATGTTTAACACATGTTTTAATGACCAGAAACAAGTAAGTGTTTAACATGTTTACATCCTGCAATATGAATGCTGATCAACAACACGAAGGTATGGTGGTGTAGCCCAGTGGTTAAATCATTGGACAAGGCATCCAGCCTATGGACAGAAGGACTGAGTGTGAAACAAATCTCAGGACACACAATTTTATGGTCGATACCAGAGATATGGTCTCTGTCGATACATGGAGATCACACCGATCTGTAAACCCGATTTTCAGAGACAATGGTTTGTTTTGGTTTTGAGTTGAGCCCCATCCGGGATTCGAACTCACACCCTCGTGGTAGCTGAGCGGGTTAGGCGGCTGACTTTGTGTGCTGGCGATTAGGTGCCTGACTCTGAGGGTGTGAGTTCGAATCCCTGATGGGGCTCAACTCAAAAGTACTAGAATTTGTACTTTACTAAGAAAGTGTAATCCCTGGACTCGCTTGTAATTGAGTTTGGACCAGACAATCTAGTGATCAACATCATGAGCATCTATCTTATGCAATTGGGATGCCATGACATATGTCAACCAAATAGGGGAGACTAACCACCCGATCCCGTCAGCCGCCTCTCACGAAAAGCATCATGCATGAGCCATGACCACAGCTCGTAGCCGAGAGCCGCGATGGCATCAAGGCCTTACGCAGTGAGGGGAACGATTAGTTTTTGTAAAATACACTTTAGAGGAGTAAGTCATCTTTATCCTACCTGTGTGTAGATTCTAGTTGTCTTCTGGGATCGTGACCTATTTTTTCAGCTTTGCAAAATAAATAATCACATCCACACTGTAAGATACATTTAGTAGATACTGTCCAATATAAATAATCACTGAAGCAACACTGACAGATGTTCAGTAGATCTATAGGCGAAAATACACAGCCCACATGCCTTTTTTTAAAACCAGAAACTTCTGCTTATACTACTTCCGTTATTGTAGCGTGAGTAGCAAGTAGTCAACTTCCGCTGTAGGGATCGTGGTGCGAGTCAGCGAATGCAGATGTTATCGTTCTGATTCCAGGTTTCACGATGGCAGGAGGGACATTGACGTTCAATTCCCAGTACAAAAGCCTTGCGGCAGAATGGCTAGGACTGTCACCCGACCGGCTAGCGATAAAAGATGAACCGGATGTCGGTACAAAAGAATCAAAACAAGAGCACGTGTTAGTAAACTTACCTTTCAACACTATCATATAACTTGCTGCGAAATCGTAGCTATGGAATCATGTATTGGTCCGCTTTTACTGTCAGACGTGTCCTGGTCGTTACATTTACGGATGAAGGATAAAAAAAACACTGGTTCATGACGGATTCCACAGCTAATTTCTACAAAATCTGGGATAAGAGGGTCCTGGCGGTGGGTACCCGGTGGTTGGTACCCGGTACTGTTTAGTATAATAAACAACGATTCTAAACAACTTAATTAAAGTATTGTAAAAAACTTCAGTTCTGTTATTTTTTATGGTAAAAGAGTAGCGTATAATGTTTATAAAAGTGTGTGTGTGGGGAATCTGATCGTTTCTGACACTTTGTGTTGGTGGTTAGGGTTAACACTAAACCAGATTTAATTCATAGCTGGAGTCATAAGACTACAATCATATTCGACAGTATGGACTTTGTCAACCATCTCAGGTGTACATTTTACCCATTTCATAACAGTTTAACCAATCGTAAGACAGTTGAACATTATCCTTTATACTGTTAAGTATAACAAATACTCAAATGGTTAACGTAATCTTAATTGTCCTTGTGTTTTTCAGACCAGCCTCTGGCAAAGCAGATAAGAAAAAGGAAAAAGAACAGACCATAAAGGTGGAACAGTCTTTTGAAATAGGGGAAAAGCTGCAAAGGAAGTTATTTAAAGCAAAGAGAAAGGCATATGACCGAGAAAAGGGTGAGCTGCAGCTTTGGTAACAGTATCTCTGTGCTGCTCCCTACAAACAATTTCAATGAACAGGGCAATATGTTTTGCTACTCTCAGCTATTTGTTTGTTGTATAATGCCAAGACTGAACAATATTCAAGCTATATGACTGCAGTCTGTAAATAATCAGGTCTTGACCAGACTGTCATGTGGTTCACAGGGGCATGTCACGCTTAGAAACAGCGTTAGAAATACATATAGGTATATAGACCGTACTCTAGAACTATATAAAAGGAAAGGGATGTAACGACGGAACCACCCCCTCCTCAATCAAAGTTAGATTTCACCACGTAAACTATTTTCAAGGCCCCGTTGTGGCTACGGATCAAAAGCGAGATGATTTCCCTACAAAATGAGCTATAAATGGTCACAATCGGATCATTATTTCAAAAGTTATAGACGCCACGACTCACCGAAAACAGCTACCGCCGCAGTTCCAAGCCAAAATCATGGATCACCCAAGACAGCGAAAACTCACTTGTTAAATTTGTTTACGTAGACAGCACCTATGTAGGGCTAGATTCGATTGGCAGCGGCATTCCACGGGTCTCAAAACTTATTGCAACATCTACAAATCATTTCCTCGACAATAAGCAGGCATTTTCTCCAAAACCATCGGCAATCATACTCACTTGTCGGCCATAGATAGCCTTGACATTTAAGTGACATGAGCAGTAAATTGGTAAGAATAATTTTAGAGGTTAAACATTTATAAATATATTTTCCTAAAATGAATCCGTATCAAATGCATTTTTACAACCTCTAGAATTATTCTTAACAATTTACTGTTCCGTACATCATCGAAAATAGAAGGAATATTGCAAAGTTCATATTTCGCGCCCATTAGCAAACGGTCAAAATCTTACAGTAGATATATTTTCCACCAATCGGATGGCCCAATTCAGTTTTGCGGATCTGCTCAGATCACTTGAATGCCAAGGCCATCTATGGCGTGACATGCCCCTGTCATGTGGTTGACATCATGAGCATCTGTGATTCTGACCATCCGATCCCAGGTGGGGTAGCCTAGTGGTTACAGCATTTGCTCGTCATGACGAAGACCTGAGTTCAATTCCCCACATGGGTACAATGTGTGAAGCCCATTTCTGGTGTCGCTTGCCCGTGACGTTGTTGGAATATTGCAATAAGCGGCATAAAACCTCACTCACTCACTCTCAGTGCATCAGTAATCAGCATACTCAGTGACTCTAGACTCCATGGATATAAATATGTTAAAGTTGACAAAATAGTCAGTTCAGACTTGTCCTTCTTCCCAGTGACCATCTTTAAGCTAGCTGGAATATTGATGAGAGCGATGTGAAAAAACAAAAACAAAATACCATTGAACACATCGAAATCACTGTGCGTGTTTCGTAACTCTGTCACTCACTTGTATTACCAGATGAGACTGCAAGGGTTCATGACAAGTCTGTCATAGGAGAGGAGGAAGAGAGTAGGTCAGAGAGTGTGAAGAAGAAGCCGAGGCTGGAGGAAGGGAAGGACGGAAACAGAGTTAAACCACTTACAATTACTGACCTGAAAACAAGACTGAAAGATCCTACCCTGTCTAAACCAGCAAGGAAAAAGCTGCGTAAAAGATTGAGGGTTTTAGAAGAAAAGTAAGTCTCTTAACAAATTATGAGGGTCCCAATTTCATACTCTAAAATGGCACAAACCTTGCAGCAGCCTCTGACCAGGCCTTGGGATTACCACTGGCCCCCCATGTGGCTCTTAGCATCAGTTGTTTAGCATCAGATTTTATTTTATGTCATCATGGTTGTATTGGGGACGGTGGGGTGGCCTAAAGGTTAAAGCGTTCACTTGTCACACTGAAGACCTGGGTTTAGTTCCCCACATGGGTACAGTGTGTGAAGCCCATTCCTGGTGTCCCTTGTCGTGATATTGCCAGACTATTGCTGAAAGCGGTGTAAAACCTCACTCACTGTGTTGGGAGCATGGGAGACCCTGAGTGTGCCTCGATGTGCCATGCAGGGTTATGTCCCTTGGACCAATTATTGTGGCTTGTTGTTGGTTTGTCTGCATTATGTCAACTTGTCAACCCCATTCCTAGCTTGTGAATTTCACCAAAGTGGAAAAGGTCTCGAGACCTGCATCATTATCCCCCGCAACGCATTTTGCGGGGGGTATTAAAATGGACTCCTTGCATGCGTGCGTGCGTGCACATTTGTCTTTTCCGGAGCATAACTCTAAGACCATTCAATATTTCTTCACCAAACTTGGCACATAGACAGATCTGGTGGTCTACTGGTGCCTTTTGGTAGTTTTGGAATTCTGAATAAAATATTTTTGTTCGTTTCGTCGTCTATGGCAACAAGCTTCACTTTGACTGAAATTGGTGGTAGTGCTCTTTTCCGGAGCAGCACTTAAAAACTGTTCACTGTTTCATCACCAAATTTCATAAATAGGTAGATCTAGTGGTGAACTGGTGCCTTTTGGTAGTTTTGGATTTCTGAATAAAATATTTTTTTTGCTTTTCCATGGCAACAATTTTGGCTTCAACTGAATTTGGTCGTAGTGCTCCTTTCGGTAGCAGAACTTTGAAACCTTTCAGTACTCTCCTTCCACTTAGCTATATACACGCCAAAACATTTGACATAATCATAACTTGTAGACATATTCATGAAGAGTATTTTGCCATTGCGGGGGAGATTGATGACTTTGTCTTCTTGTTTCAACTGAAGCGTTAAACCCTCCTCACTCATCGAACAAACCCATCATGGTTCTATCCAAACACATTATTAGCTAAGCTCACTACATGTACTAGAACCCATGAAGGTCCTGGTTAGAATTGATCTTCAGCACCTCATGCTTGTCGTAAAGAGGCGACCAACGAGATCGGGTGGTCAGGCTCGCTGACTTGGTTGACACATGTCATCATATCCAAACTGCATAGACCAGTGCTCATGCTGCTTATCACTGGATTGTCTGGTCTAGACTCAATTATTTACAGACCGCCACCATTTAGCTGGAGTATTGCTGAGTGCAGCTTAAAACTAAACTCACTCACTCACTCACTCGCATGTGCTAGAGAGGTAATTTGATTTGACAGATCGGTAAGCCTAGCGGCATTTGTACCATAGCATTTGCCTTACAGGAAAAGATGGTGATGAATGTATAGATCATCATAAAATGGAGATGGAAATTCAATTATGACTCCATAAAACAAATAAAGAATGATGTTGTCAAATTTCAGAGATGGAGCAGCCCTAGCACATCATGATGGACAGAAGCATGGCTTTAAAGGTCCGATTGCTGAGAAGTTACATGCAAAGTTACAGAGAAAGGAAATTGATGAATTTTTGAAAAGTTTTTCAGATCATATGAAGGATTATAACAATAAAAAGAAAAAGAGGAAAAACAGTATATCCGATAAAATAAATAAATTGAAAAACACTAAACAGAACCAGGGTAACATTAACACCAGTGACCCTACAGATCAAGATGATTCGGACAGTGATGCTGAAGAGACTGAATCAGGAAATCAGAGTCCAGGAAAAGTCAGGAAAAGTGACCGAAGTCCTGTGAAAAAAGACAATGTGCAACCCTCGAAGAAGAAAACAAAGAAGAAAACCAAGTCCTTGCATGGTGGTGTTACCAAAGATAATAGGACTGACACCACGAAACATAAAAAAACAACAGACGGAGGTAGCAGCAAGGTATATATGATCACTGTAGCACTTCAATCTCTGACATGCTTGTTTTTGTTTGTTTTCCTGCCTGTGAAGGTCCGGGTTAGAATGTGCCTTCAGTAATCCATGCTTGTCGAGGCGACTAACGGGATCAGGTGGTCAGGCTTACTGACTTGGTTGACAGATATCATCGGTTCCCAGTTGCGCAGATCAATGCTCATGCTGTTGTTCACTGGATTGTCTGGTCCAGACTTGATTATTTACAGACCGCCCCATATAGCTGGAATATTGCTGAGTGTGGCGTAAAACTAAACTCACTCACTCACACACTCGATTTTTTTCCAGAATTTCACTGGTGATTTTGTTAATGTCGACTGCTCAAGGATTGTCATTATTACTGACATTTGGTTTCTTTCATCTTGACCATTCAATGCCATCAGAGAATTCTTTGGAGAAAGGTCAAAGGTTAAAGTCAGGAGAAAGAATTTGAAAGTTGAAATGCTGTCAAGCACCTGTAGTTTGTGATGATATGAAATGTACTCACTCCTCTCAACCCTGTTGTAGATTGGTGAGGACAACAATAGTAAAACTACAGGCAGGAAACGGAAGAGACACAAGAAAAGGAGCAAACAGAAAAACATAAAAAATGATCACAGGCCAGATGAAAAGGTGTGATATACTACATCTGTTTGGAAAAACATTGACATGTTTGTACATTTACAGTTACAAAATTCAGGGGACACTAAGATTTTATAGCCAGTATGTGTAATATTAGGTTTAATTCGACACTGTGCTCTCATGCAAACACACACACACACACACACACCCCGGTATTTTTTTGTTCCTTGGTGATGAACTGCAGCTTGAACTTTGTCAAGCATGGTCGCTGTCCAAGTGAGGCTCACAAACACATTGGATGGATAAGCGATGTTTGCAAACACATTGTCTGGATAAGTGAGGTTCACAAACACATTGTCTGGAGATTCGAGGTTCCACTGTATCTATCCTTAAGCAATGCAACACTTGTTAGTTGATGTAAGTGTGGAATGATTATTACTCAATGTCGCTCTGCGTTTCTTTATTTTTCCAGAAGCCAGCTCATCTTCAGGGTGCAGGGAAAAACAGAGTCAGCCAAAAATTGTCATCTCCGCAAAAGAACAACTCGGAATGAATTAATAATTTGTTGTACTTATTGCGAGAAACAGAGGTAAAAACAGAAGACCTGACGTAACCGTTGACAACAAACTCTGGTGTCCAGCAATACATGCAAAATGTATTGGTATGCTTTGGCAAATAGCCCAGTAATAACATCAGAAAGATTTTTCATCTTGTGAAATTCATAGTATGGATGTTGACATCAGGATATTTTCCATGTGTCACCTCTAAATGCTTCACAAGACAATATCTTTCAGGGGAAGCCTCATGGGTAAAGCCTTTGCTCGTCACGACGAAGACCTGGGTTTGATTCCCTACATGGGATAATGTCTGGAGCCCATTTTAGGTGTCCCCTAAAAGCGGGGTAAAAACCAAACTCACTGGGTAATATTTTTCACATATAGATGATTGGGAAATGCTGAACGGTCAATAGCCAACAGTCCAACAAAACCACTGTAGAAGATGAATTTGTTTATGCAAACTTATATGATGATGACCCATATGTGGTGTTATTAGTGGTAAATAGGAGGACATGCCAGACTGATTGTGTTCAACATGAATTAGCTCAACTGATCATTCACGCAATGATGGTGACTGTAGAAACTATTTGAAATAAGAGAATTAAATTTGAGTATTTGATCTTTGAAGTCTGTTGCATGTCAATAAAGTCATATCAGTAGTGAAACCAGCCTGGACTTTTGCACCAGAAGGGGCTGATGATAAGATACTTCGTTGGGAGTGGGGAAGAGTTAGAGAAGTTATATTATATTTATATTATATTTAAGTTACATTATATTCATCACCTTATTCTTGGTGGTTAATCTATTGAAACATTATTATAAGGGTATGGTGGTCACAGGGGCGTGTCACGCTTAGAAACAGCATTAGAAAGACATATAGGTATATAGACCCTACCCTAGTACTATATAAAAGGTGAGTTTTCGCTGTCTTGGGGTGATCCATGATTTTGGCTTGGAATTGGGGAGGTAGCTGTTTTCGGTGAGTTGTGGCCTATAACTTTAGAAATAATGATCCGATTGTGACCATTTATAGCTCATTTTGTAGGGAAATCATCTGGCTTTCGATCCGTAGGCCTTGACGGGGGCCTTAAAAATAGTTTCGTGGTGAAATCTAACTTTGATTGAGGAGGGGGTGGTTTCCATCGTTACATCGTTACAGGGTAGGGTCTATATACCTATATGTCTTGCTAATGTTGTTTCTAAGCGTGACACGCCCCCTGTGATGGCGGTGAGGTCGCCTCCGCTCGTCACGCCGAAGACTTTGGTTCGATCCCCACATAGGTACAATGTGAGAAGCCCATTTCTTGTGTCCACCTCCATGATGTTGCTGGAATATTGCCGAAAGAGGTGTAAAACCACCAAATTCACTCACTCACATTGGTAGGGTACGGTGATTCTGATGGGAGATGGAGCAGGTTCAGATCTTGATTCACAGTTCTTGATGGTGAAGAGACGGTGGGGTAGCCAAGTGGTTAAAGCGTTCACTCATCACGCCGATGACCGGGTTCGTTTCCCCATATGGGTACAATGTGTGAAGCTAATATCTGGTGTCCCCCGCTGTGATATTGCTAAATTGCTAAAAGCAGCAAAAACTAGCATCACTCACTTACTTGATGGTCAGGATATGGGTAACTTCAGGGGAGGGAAGGTCAGGTGAACCACCTCAACAAAGTCCATTCAGTTCTTTTTCGAGAACAAAGTCTGGAGAGATGTCACCTCCACCAGAGGCTGGACCATCAAGACCATTCTACAAACCAGTATCAGTAGCATCAGCACTGAATGTCTCAACCACAGAGGGGGTACCATGTACATGCAGGTGCCAGTTCTTGCCCATGGTAATGGTCTGTGTAGTCACCAATTCTTGAAGGTTGCATTGCACTTAGTTCATGACGTCAGTGATGTCGCTGCACACAATTCAAGTTACCATGGCAATTCTTTCTATCAACGGATGTTAAATTATGTATTATTAATTTTGTCATTTTCACGTTGTGCGAAACAGACCAAACTATAAGCAGTAACGGGTAAATAGAACACTAACACTGTCTGTAAATAATCTAGTCTGAACCAGATAATCCAGTGATCAACAGCATGCACATCTATCTACACAACTGGGATACGATGGCATGTGTCAACCAAGTCAGCAAGCCTGACCACCTGGTTCTGTTAGTCGCCTCTTAGGACAAACATGGATTACTGAAGACCAAATCTAACCCGGATCTTCAGGAATGTTTTCTTCAAGTGTGTTAACTGGGTGTGATGTGGCATGTGATCAACTTGGCAGAAGAAATGTGATCATATACAAGAAAGAGCATCTAAATGCATTTATTCAACTGAGCTGTACCTCATCACATGGATGAGAGATCCCACCTTGAGTGAGTGAGTGAGTTTAGTTTTACACCCCCCTCAGCAATATTCCAGCTATATGGCGGCGGTCTGTAAATAATCACGTCTGGACCAGACAATCCCGGGATCAACAGCATGAACATCGATCTACGCAACTGGAATACGATGACGTGTCAACCCAGTCAGCGAGCCTGACCACCCGTGGTTAGTCGCCTCTTACAAGCATGGGTTACTGAAGATCAATTCTAACCCGGATGATCACGGGTGATCCCACCTTGAGGTAACAATCGTCCACTTCGGTTGACGTTCACAACATTCCATGGGCTCGTAGCTCGAAGCAGTCGTTATAAAATCTGCTCCAACGTTTGGTTAATGAATGCTTTAGTAATATAATATAATGTCGTTGAAACATTATGTAGTGTATCGCAAAGTATTCGCTAAACAATCCTTAAGCGTTCGTTAGATGTTCCATAAGAAATCGTAACTCGAAATATAGTGAGTGAGTGACTTACAATTTATCGTCAAATTGGCAATATTTCAGCCATATTGTGACGAAAACAATTAATTTATACATAGCAATTCATGGTAAATTATATAAACCTGTCAACGAAGGACAGTAAAATAACTAGATTATCACATATGAATATAAAATTAGTAATTAAATCTAAAACAGTTTAACTATAAATGACAATGCAATATAAAAACAGGCTATAGATTGCCAACAACTGAAGGTAGATCACCATACTAGGGACCATGGGGACTTACAGTACATTTGCTTCCTGCATGGGCCAAATCGAAATACAGACAGCTTCAGGCTTAAAGACAATGGGATTCCCCGCGTCTCCTTGCAACCAACCATCTCTCACCAAGCCTTGTTCAAATGAATGCTTCAGATTGCACATACTCCAAATATGAGAATCCCGAGTGCTGCCAGACCATTGTGCAATATGTTTGTCATTTGCAGTTAAGCCCCATTCACAGTTTGAACATTTATACCATGGTGTTTTGTCCTAGACACAAACAAATGTTTATCTTTTGTAGGCGCTTTGATTGGGATTATGGAACCGTCTTCAGAGCTAAGGACATTTGGAAATTCAGCTATTTGGTTGAAATTAGTTTTCAATTTCTGTTTATCATCTTGTGTTTTGGGAAAATGAAAATACACATTGGCATGTTTGCACAATGATGTTGAGATATCGTGGGCACATCTTGAAGCTGCCATTTTTGACAAACCTTGTACATCTGCACAGACAAGAAACTCACAGTTGCATGATAACGAAGCGCTTCCACCACCTGCAGTGATACACTTTGTGCCCATTTCTCACGTAGAAATAAATTGCCGTTTTAATACCTTTATATGGATTACAACCTGTTTAAGACTGCTTAAAGGTTGGTCATGGCCTTGATTTTCGAAGCTCTCTTAGCGCTAAGATTGTCGTAAGTGCCATACATTAACATTAACTTACGACGATCTTAGCGCTAAGAGAGCTTCGAAAATCTAGGCCCAGGGATGCACCTTAAACACAGTCGTTAACTTGCCTTGTAAGGATTGTCCAAGCTTTAAGGATTGCATCAAGTTACACATCGTTAAAATAATGTATGCTTAACGATTATCCTTAATTAAAGACAATCTAACGACTGCTTCGAGTTACGAGCACCGGAGCAATTCACAGAAACTGTCCCTGTCAAGAAAGATCTTAGTTTGTAAGCAGGATAGTGAGGTGTGGTCAGCAGACATTCAAGACATCCTGGCCCAATTGCCGAACTTGGCATGTGACAGCAATGAATAACTACCATCAACCAATCAAGTGTCAAGTTAGTTAAAGAGGAAATATGCATCATATACATACTGTATTGCTGTCTAATGGACTGTGACAGGTGGAAGCGATCAGTCGACTCTGGTTTTAGATGAGATTTCATTTGGCTTATTTGATACCAAATCATTAACTTGTTTGATAATAATGGTATTACACAGTTTAGTATCCTCTAATCTGCTGTGCTGGCACTATACAGTGTAGCATGCCATCACTGCCTTAACAGCCACTATTCGTATAAAACAATAATAAATTAACACAGAGTATTTAGAAAAGGGTTTTATGAACTGTACAGATTATGGATTGATAAATGTCATCATTACACATACACATTATATACAGTTAGTCACAATCATGCAATAGACTCTGCTCTTAACAATGACCTCAAGACAATGAAAGGCTTTTCCCACTTCTATTATTGAAATTGTACTGTGTTTTATTTATGTTTCGGCAAAACACATGAGGAAAATGACAAGCTCAAGCACAGAACCTGAAATCAATGGTACCAGTTCACCTGAGGCATGTTTCAACGACCCAGAAGTTCATCTCCAATCTTGGGCAGAGAAGTGGGGCTGCCAACTTGAGGAACCATTCGCCATGGTTGGTTTGGTGTCTAACGCCGTACTCAGCAATATTCCAGCTATATGGTCAGTAAAGAATCAAGTCTGGACCAGACAATCCAGTGATCAACAGCATGAGCATCAATCTATGCAAATGGGTTACGATGAGCCTGGCCACCCCTCCTGTTAGTCACCTTTTACGACAAGCTTGGGTTGCTGAAGATCTTCACGGGTCTCATGTCAACAGACTGTGTCTCAATCTATACATTGGTACTATCTTTTTTCAGACCTTGAAACAAATATATCCAAGAAAGCCAATGCAAGTCTGAAAATGAAGAAAGTCTCTGGGCTCCGTTTCATTGTATATGGTTATCATTCATGAACCGTTTTTTCTGTAAAATATGTTCATTTCAGAGACTAAATGTTAGTCTAGTACAATGAGTGAAACGGAAGGTTCCCAGCATGTAAGGCCCTTACTTGAAATCCACTGGGGAACAGCCATGACATACAATTGGTTTTTTTAAATTTTTGTGTGCTGTGTAACTCCCGACCACCCGATCCCATAGTCGCCTCTTACAACAAGCAAGTTCCATGACACACATATTTTTTCAAAATGCTGAATATCGTTCATGGCAAACAGTCTTTGAAATAATAAATATAGATTATGAATAAATTGTTCAGTTGATAAAATATATCTGTATTGCACGATGTCCTACTTTGTTCTATGTATTATTTAGTGTAAAGAACACATGCAGCCATTATCTGTTGCATAACACAATACTTCTGCTACAACCACTAATGGCTGATAGTTTATTTGTTCTGTAACACCACTCTCAGCAACATTCCAGCTATGTGACAACTGTCTGTAAGTAATCGAGTCTGGACCAGACAATCCAGTGCTGGACAACATGGGCATCAATCTCAGCAACTTGGATATGATAACATGTGTCTACCAAGTCAGTAATCCTGACCACCCAATTCCTCTAGTCGCCTCTTAAAAGCCTTAGTTGAAGAAGATCCCTTCTAACCTGGATTGTTATAAATAAAAGATATGAGCAAGTGTAAGGCAGAAAAAAAATGTAGAAAAAGCACATTGCAACAAGAGTATAAGAGTATATAAGAAGTGTAAAAAAAGTATAAACATTTAACTTAAAATTATGAGCTTATTTTAACCCTGAAGGATATTGTGTCCATATTTTTAGCAGCTCTATACAAATATTGCTGACATTATAGATAGCACCCTTAAGGAGAAGGTGCTTGTACATAACACTGCTACATTCAGATAATGGTGCTGACAAACCTGAAACCTGATCTGGCTGCAACAATTTTCCTTAAGGGGCCATTTGTAGCTTGGGGGTTGATGATGATTGTTATGGAGAAGCATGTATCATGTGAATGACACACACACACACACACACACACACACACACACCACCCCCCATGTATGCACAAAGTAAGTGACCCCACCCCCATGTGACGTATTAAATCAATGCCCCCCCCATGTTATATGTCATATTTATTGCATAATATTTTTACATGTGTACAAAATTCTGGACCCCCCAACCTCCCCATAACAAAATTGGAAAGTAATGCTAAGTAATAACTTATCTTCATTAGGGTTTGCAAAAAATGTATAGAGATACAAATAATCTCTGATAATGGCAAATGTGAAATTAAGGCATTGAGTATTTTTCTATACCGAGATTCAAGGTAGATTGTATAGACATAGTGCTATACCAACAAACACCACACTCAGATTGCAGGCATAACAATAGTTTCTATTCAATACAGCTTGTAAAGTTCCCCAGAAACCTAAGTTTAGATCTGTCGGTCTGACAATACTTTTATTACACTGGTGACCTTAAGCATGCTCTTCTGTACAACCTGAGATTCCGATTTAGAATTGCAGATCTCGTTTCACAAGTTTCTGTAGTGTTAGCCAGATATATCTTGGTCAAGGGGTGGTGGGGTAGCCAAAATGCTAAAGCATCTGCTCATCATGGTGAACATCTGTGTTTGATTCCCCACATGGTTACAATGTGTGAAGCCCATTTCTGGTGTCCCTGCCGTGATATTGCTAAATGCTCTGAAAACCACTCACTCACTCACTCACGTCAAGGTCAAGGACGTATTGTATTTAACACCTTAGCAACACTTCAGGTCTGTGTAAAAGACATGCAGTTAGCTGACCTATACAAATATGGTATTTGTTCGTTGCTAACAAACCAAGGCTCACAATCAATGTGAATAATTGTTATGCTGGACACATGTAAAGACAATCATCCTCAAATTCTTGTTTCTTATGCCTTCTCAATCATTCTAAGGGCATCTTCGTAACTTGGTGGTGGAGCCTCTGGTCGTCTTTGCGGAATCTCTGGGGCAGCTGGCGGGTTAAAATCTGTGAACTCTGGCGGCGGGGGCGGGTTAAGATCTGTGAACTCTGGCGGCGGTGGCGGCGGTGCACTGGGAAGCATGGGATTTGTGGGATAGCTGGTTTGAAGAAACGGTGCTGTAGCATCTCTCCCTTGGGGGTCTGGAAGTTGAGATGCCTGCATAGTCGGTGGTTGTGACGTACGATCAAAGTGTCCTTTAGAACAGTAGGCTATTACAATGAGTACCAGTACGAGGCCGGTGACTGCACATGCTATCGCAACTACTGGCGTATTTGATGAAGTAGCCGTCTCTGTTTCACCTTCATAATAATCTGAAACTGATCAAAATATAACTTTTTTAATTCATCTAAACTCAGTAACATTTATCAGATGATACTGTGGGGAAGTAGTCGTCACATATGTTTCCTACCTAACAACTAAGTGGGATTGTATGACCAGAATATTGGTGTAACATTCCTACACTGTAGGTTATTCTCAAGAAATATAAACCTGAAGGCTGCTTCTCACTATATATTAGACATGGCTTCTTTTCCCGGAATTACCGCACTTGAGGTTTTTTGTTTGCTCCCAGGTTTTACTATTCGTAAGTAACACCTATTTCCCAGTTTTACTTTTTCCTAACTCTATATTAACATCAACATTCAAATTCAGATGATATGTTAGTGTTTGAAATCAATTGAAAAATATCGTCAAAGATCAACTTAAATGTGCAAATGTTTTTCCTAGCAGGATTGGAACCGTATATTTTAGATTCATCAGCAGATGCTCTACCTCACAGCCACCAGACAGACAAAGAACAAGGGTTGAATTATCTATTTATAGTTAGGCCTACTGTTATTCAATTGATTTTACTAGCACTTCAGTTACTGTTATGTAGCTTCATTACATGATCATCTAATTATCCATCATTGACAGTTTATATGTGTAGGATAAAGCACGACTCCGAGGTTATGGTTGGGAAAGTAAGAACCGAGACCGGAGGGTGGAGAGAAGTAAATATTATATTTAAATATCTTGCAAATGTAGTGTTGCATAGCACGCACCAAATGAGTATACAAATTCCAACAGTAAACTCATTCTTACACTGGCATTTTGACACAAGGGTACCACTATCGAATTATGAATGTTTGTCACATGACAGATTTATAAGTAACAAGATGGCTTTCCCTAGTAACATGAAAGATTTCCCAAGTGACATGAATGATTTCTAAGTAACAGTAAATCCCTCATGTGTCTAGGGAAATCCCTCATGTGACTCGGGAAATCCCTAAAGTTAATTTTTAAATCACTCTTGTGACTTGGTAAAAACCTCATTAGACTAGACAAATCCCTCCTGTTACTGGGGAAATCTCTCATGTGACAACAGGAAAGCCCTCATGTTATTTTGGAACCCTGTCATGTGACTTTGGAAATCCATCTTGTTACTTGGAAAGTCCCTTAACTTACTTGGGAAATTCCCCATGCTACTGGAGAAATCCAATATGTTACTTGGGAAATCCCCCATGTGACCAGGAAAATCCCTCATGTTATTTTGGAATCCCTCATTTGACTTGTGAAATACCTCATGTAATCCCTTATGTGATCGTGAAAATCCCTCATGTTACTAGGGGAACTCCTGAAGCTACTTTAGAAATCCTCCTTCGTGTGACTTGGGAAATCCCTCATGTTACTTTGGAAATCCCTCAAGTGAGTAGGGAAATCCCTCATGTGACTGGGAAATCCCCTCAAGTGACTAGGAAAACCCCTCATGTGACTTAGGGAAATCCCTCATGTTACTTTGGAAATCCCTCAAATGACTTGGGTAATCCTTGATGTTACTGGGGAAATCCCTCATGTTACTAGGGAAATCCCATGTGATTGGGGAAATCCCTTCGCTTACTTATCATCACTGAAGGAACATTCAGTTCCAATTTTCTGCAGTTAAGTATTTGCATGGTCAAAAGAGATGTTTCTTGTCACAACCCTTTCACAGATAGTTTTTATCATGTCATGAAGAAACAGTGGTTGTCAGATTATCTTTTCTTCCCTTTTCATTGTGAAAGTAAGCACATCTGAAAAACATTTATATAAAAAAGAATATTTGCCTAACAATGAAAGGTGAAGTGAAATGGGGTTTAATGCAGTTGTTAAGAATATTTCGCTCATATGAGGCAACATACATGCATGTGTATGTGGGGCTGCTTGTACTAGCCCAGACTTAAGCTGTTTTTATAGTGCTAGCCTACTGAGATACCATGCTGCAGTGAAGTATGAATACCCCACTCAGACACATTATACTGACTCCGAGCCGACCAGTCCTTGTTGTGCCCATTAATGCCGAGCGCCAGGCAGGGACCAACAAGTACCATATTTTAACGTCTTTTGGTATGATGCGGCCAGGGATCGAACCTGCGATCTTCCTCTCTCTCAAGGTGGATGCTCCTACCAGTACCAACAATAAAAGATCAACATTGGATAGACTATCACAAACACCACTTACAATCTGTCAATGAAAAGGAACTTACTGTCTTCAGAGATCTTGTAGACTATCTTGAATCCCTTTCCTATTCCCTCCTCATTGCTGGAAAACAAAACTGTTACGAATTGACCAGAGCTGGTGAAGGATGACATCTTATTGGTGCACCAAATCAAGTCTGGCTTTTTGGTAAAATCCCATAATCGCCCTGAAATGACATTTTATTACACATTTTAATAAAAAAGCCAGCAATTTAATTCATAAATTGAAACATTTAACTATAAATTGTATTGTATTATATTAATACTTATCCTTATCTCGCAATGGATGGAGAACACTGTTTTGCCTGGTCACAAAACACAAGTGGACAGTCACTGAATCGGGCTCTTCAATACAATACAGTGTAAACCGCCTAAATAAAGACCGCTTAACTAAATAGACCTGATAAGTAAACACTTTTCTTTGGTCCCGGCAACTTTGTTAATTAATTATCATTATTAGAGTCTGGTTAACTAAACTCGGATAAGTAAACAATACCTCTTAACTAAACGTCTTCTCACGGTCCCTGGAAGTAAATTCCTTTACAAAAGAGACTGAATAACTAAATTAGCGATCACCACATAATCCGACATGAGGGGCAGTCGTGTCAGTCTCCAGTCAAACATCCTACTTACAGCTCGCTGGCGTCAAGCAGTTGACAATACACTGACAACTGGAGGCCAACCCTGATAAGTTGTTAATTGTTACATATGCATACATATACATGCATATGGTTGTCATTTGCAGGTTTTTATAAGTTTGGATAAGTAAAATACCAAATAAGTAAACAATTTTGGCGAGTCCCTTGAGATTTTACTTATCAGGTTTCCACTGTATCAGTTACCATACTATCATTATTGAAAGCACAGATTACTCCCCATGATGTGGCAAGTAAAAGCACTAATGACGCAATTATCTAGATATTCATTTCACAATATTTACATTTTTTAAACAATACAAGTTCAAGGAAAACTAAGTTCTATGGATAGTCAACTTCTTTATTGCAATGAGTGCGACGTTTTGACATAGGTACTAACACCGTTATCAAGCAAGTGATACAACAATTTGAAACAAGGAGAATATATATACATGTACATTGCTGCATAGTGAGTATATACAAGTAACAAGGTTGATGTACGTTGGATATCTGATTACTGATTTCAGCAGAGGAGGTTGATGTACAGAGTGATTTGATTGTGATTAGAGTTGAATTTATACAATTGATGAGTTTGACGTACAATGAGATGATAATAAGTAAGTAGGTTGAAGTACACTAGTTGTGAATACAATGCACAAAGGGGAGCGTGGAAGCCAGATGGACAAGGTGGGTATGGGAGGATAGTGGTGGTGGTCTTTGATTAAGTAGTGATAGGCCGAGGAGATGAAATAACCTTGATCACGATTCATGGTGGGGTTGTAGCGTTGGATGTTTATAGCTTCAAGGAGTTTCCTAATCTTGTAGTCTGCTCGGTTTTAAGTTTCCATGATATTGATGTTGTTCCATAGGATGGCATGGTCAGGGTTGGCTTGGGTGTGGTCGGCTATGGCGGATTTGGAGTCGTTTTTCTGGACTGAAGTCTTATGTTCTCTAATTCGTAGTGGGAGAGGGCGGGATGTTTCACCTATGTAAGAGTCTCCACATTCACAATGGATCTGGGAGACTACTCCTGAGGGGTCATCTTTTGTTGTTGACGGTGGTTTGCCTGTGGTTTGGAGGAGGTTCTGGATGGACTTGCCTTTCTGGAACAGGACGTCTATGCCTGCTTGCTGAAGGAGTCATCTAATCTGGTGGCTGACTGCTGGGACATACGGGATATATATTACGAAGGGTGCTGATTGCCGATGGGACGGTTTATCTCTTGGGTCGAGGATAGTTCTGATGACAATGTTGACTAACTTCTGGGGGTACTGGTTATAATGGATGAAGACATGGCGGAGGTGGTTTAGTTCGGTTTCTAGTCACATCATTTCATTTTTCAAATAAAAATAAAATTGCTTTTTTCACTAAATCTAAATATTGTAAGCATAAGAATATACCCTGGCAAAGATCCAGATCAACTACGAGAGCATCTTAACAACCAACATCACAGCAATAAATACACCCTGGAACTAGTAACCAGCAACGAACTGCCCTTTCTTGTGTGACATCCTTGTGTCCCGCACCCCTACCAACACACTCCAGACCACTGTTTTCGCAAGCCGACCCACACCAACCAATATGTGCACTATCAATCCGACCATCCACATGTAAAGACTAGTATAATATCTACACTCACCAGGAGAGCCAAAAACATCTGCTCTACAAATCTTCAAGAGGAATTATCTTACCTTCCTGTAAAATACTTTAATTTCATTGGTCAGTGACGTTTTAACAAGTTTCAGTGTCATCTCTCCCAGTAGGGTGACAACTGGAAAAAATATTACCGCTGCCACGGTAACCGCCAAACTCTTCGCCGAGGTGCTGTATCAGTAACAATCGCATGATGTCATAATATGATGCAAGCAGTGCTCCGAGTTCAAAAACTGTTTGATCAGCTGTTTTTGAGTATAGTATGTACATATTTATTTTACCGACTTCCACTGCTTTATTTAAATTATTTTACATATTGCATCGTTTGCACACTCAACTTAAAGGGGAAGTGTACACGAAAATTAACCTTGTCTTGCACTTTTTCATCATAAAAAGTGTTTTTATCAAGAAGTTTTATATCCAAACCCGAACATATATCAGAAGTAACTAATTTATTTTTGGCGTTATATCAATTCATATTTTCAACATTTACCAAGAGTTCTATGTCCACAATAAACACACCATGGCTTATGTCCCTTGGAAATGATGTCATTTGTGCCCAAACGATAAACGAATGACGTCGTTAGACCTTATTAGACCCATTCCACGTGGGGCAGGTATAGGTGTGGTTCTTGTGTCTCGATGCGCAGGCTACTGTTTTAATCCACCTGTTGCTTGGCTGTCAGCTGAAAATGTGGTCACTTCTACACTGTAATGAAGTTGCAGTTTGAAAAAACGGACACATTGTACTAAAAGTGTTGCCACATAACCAAATTGTATAACATATTCAACCTGAGTCAGTCGCTTTTCCAACAGTATCTTTTTTCACAAAACCTAAAACGTATGTGCACTACATCTAGCCTGCCATCGATGAATGTGCCGGCATTCTACGTTTGTTACTAAAATTCCTACATAAATCGTACGATATGTCCCTCCTCTTTCACCTTCACTTTGATATCGATAGTACATATCCAAATACATCACACAGATAAATGCATTTGTAGTTTTGAACTCTGTTTGAAATTCGTATTTCTATGATATCATCGCTCATTGTAGATCAAATATGCTGAAAATTACATGCATCGTAAATCTCGCCAGTTTTGACATATATTACTAAATCACCATTCACTGTGTTTTGCGTAATTTATAGTATGTCTTAATTCAAATGTCAAATTTTACTGGGAGAATTGAATTTCAAAGAAAAAGACGTATCATTGTGATCAGCGGTGGTTTTGTTGTTATATTACAGAGTGTTTATAAAATCACGTCACATGTATGTCGGTTATGTTTCGTCCATAAAATCAATTGTATAATTCAACACCATCTTCCTTACATGAATCCCTGAATTCCTAATACATTTCAAAATAAACTGACAAATGGACTCTTTCACCAATACGACGTGTTTCAGTGAAATCTAACGAAAAATATCGAGGATATAAGATGCCGAGCTGGGAAAGGACCACTTGTTTGAAATGTAAACAAAGCCAATCTCAGATTTTACACTGTTCATCCGTTTGCCTACTTGTTTCATACACTGGCTCATTAGTTTAAGAACATGCATGGGAAAGGTATCATAGCAAGCGATAGTTAAATAAAAAAGGTGTATTCCAATGATATTTCTAGATTCATCACAACAGTTTATATTTTCTGAAAGCATGACGCCATGACTGACGCAAACTCACGCACAACGATGACGGTACTTCTCATTAATTTCTGACTATTTCCCTTGGTCACAATGAAAACAAAAAGAAAATAACAACCAGCAGACTGACAGAATTTTCGGACTATACTTACATGTCACATTTATGCATATACGTTGCTTGAAACAACGAAAATTTCCTTCGAAAATCTGGCGTACTCGTGTCAGTGAACACGCCATTTTGAAAAAGTCACTTTTACTTCCCGATAGTGATGTCATACAGAGGTCAACATTGTTATACATATTTGGTATTTTCATTGAGGTAAGGTTATGAATGAAAATGCACACGATCAATCCATCCTGCAGCTTACATTTTCTGTATTATCTTTCGTATTTTCACAAACTTTTTTTCACTTGATTAATTTCAGTATTATTATCTTTTGATTTGGGACTAGACAAGAGACCAGTTTAAAATCAAGTGGCACCAATTACGTATAATCAAAGGGCGGTAACTCTGGCCTGTTTAGCTCGGCAAACAAAGGCCTCATATTGGCATTACATTTCAGCACTTGTTTTAAGGGTTCTACTTATATTGTAAGAAAAATGAGTGTATATTTTCAAACATTGGTATTAACTAATTAAAACAGTTCACCTTGATTCACATAAGAATAAATGTGATTTATTTGTGTACACTTCCCCTTTAAACATCATTAACAACTTTTAAAGCAGTTTTAAGCTTGATAGAATATGTTTCACTGATTTAAAAATCCAGTCGAGAGGCAGACACCATTTTGTTTACATGTCATGTAGTTGGTAGCGATCTTCCAAATGAAATAAAATGATATTTTAACATTTTTTAACATGGCCTACCGGTTTCAGGTGATACTGCTACAAAGAGGCGTATTACCCACGAGAGAAGCATACAACTTATAATATATCATCTTTAAGAGGCGTTTATTGAACTCAACCATTACCCACCCCAATAAGTCAACAGGACAATTGTATCAACCCTCTCACCATCAACTAAGCATCCTAGGCCAGAGACAACACTGATCAAAATCTCCATCTCCTACATTGGCAAGAGTTCAAACCAGTTGCTGAACAAAAAGCTGAAAAGACACTACGTTCTCGACTTCCTAAACTCTCAATAACTTATTGCAAGCCAATGGGTACAACAACTCCAACAACAAGAAATTAAATTTTAAGGGTGTGATTTACAAAATTGACTAATTGTGGATAATCTTTTATCATCCAAACCTGTGTTCCACAGGAGATATTGCTTGTGTGAGATCAGATGATATCTCCTAGGAGATACCGTTTTGACAGTAGATTTCGTACAATGCCCTGACAATGCTATGACATCATGAACTTGATGACATCACAATGCTATGACATCACTGCACTGCAAGTCTAATGGCAGTACTGTGTTCAGAGATGTACATTTTTCATTGAAAACTAAATGAAGAGTGATTTTTTTATGATAAATAGAATCTCACCCTTGTGTCTACTGATATGACATACAGTATATCAACACTCGATAAAAGTAAAAAATATCCATGGCAAGCCTCGGATATTTGTTACTTTATCAACTCGAGGTGATATATTTGATATCAAAAGCCACTCGGGTGAGATTGTCTATATATTGGTGAAACATCAAGACTAATCAACAATATCCCTCACAGTGGCAAAATACTCTTCATGAATATGTCTACTAGTTATAGTTATGTCAAACGTTTTGTCGTGTATAAGGCAAAGTGGAAGGAGAGAATTGAAAGGTTTCTAAGTTCTGCTCCAGAAAGGAGCACTACCACCAAATTCAGTCGAAACCAAACTTGTTGCCATGGAAATGCAAAAAGTATTTTATTCAGCATTCCTTAACTACCAAAAAGCACCTGTACACCACCATATCTATCTGTGCCAAGTTTTGGTGAAGAAATAAGAAATAGTGAAGGGTTTTAAAGTTCTGCTCCGGAAAAGGGTACAACCACTAATTACAGTAAAGGTCAAACCTGTTGCCATGAAAATGCATAAGATATTTTATTCAGAATTCCAAAACTACCAAACGACACTGGTACCAGTACACCAAACGACCTATCTATGTACCAAGTTTGGTGAGGAAATAGTGAACGGTGAACTGCCAAAAAGGCACCAGTACACCACCAGACCATTATATGTGCCAGGTTTGGTGAAGCAATATTAAACAGTTTCAAAGTTCTGACTCGGAAAAGAGCACAACCACCTATTACAGTAAAAGTCAAACTTGTTGCCATGGAAACGCAAAAACATATTTTATTCAGAATTCCAATACTACCAAAAGGCACCAGTACACCACCAGACCAATATATGTGCCATGTTTGGTAAAGAAATACGGACAGAGTGCATTTTAATACCCCCTGCGAAGCCCGTTGCGGGGGATAATAAGCCTTCTCACCGTCATATATACTGATGCTGTCGTAACACTCCGGCTTTTGGTGAAGATCCATTTCCAGGACTCTGATATCCATTCTGCTGGTATAATGGTCAGCCTGTATTTGCCACACGCATTTTATTTGGCTGCAACACAAAATGATATTTAGCTAAATCGTATAAAATAAGATATTTTACTCCAAAACCTCTCTGTTGATGTAAGAGTACCTCTTGTAAGGTGAATCCCAAGCAACCTAGAGAAAGGTTTGTTCGTTTAGCACTGTGCTCAGCAATTTTCCAGCTATTTGTAAATAATCAACTCTGGACCAGACAATCCAGTGATTTATATCATGAGCTTCTCTATAAAATTGGAATACAATAACATGAATCAACAAAGTCCACAAGCATGACCTCAAAATCCTGTTAGTCGCCTTTTACGACCAGCATGCATTGCTGAAGACCAATTTTAACCCGAATCTTCATGGTTTCGAAAAGATAACATAATTGACCCAATCAGGTTTCTTATTCACCTGTGGGTGAGAGACTTATGTGCGATAACTGGTATTTAACATATGTCCGATCAAATTCCAGGTCCACAGTACCTCCTTCATGTTAAGGACGTAAAGTCAGATAATGATGGACTACTTTCCCGATTGTAAGTTAGAAGTTAGTCTCTGTGAAACTCACTAAGATCTGTGTTAAGTTACTGGAGTGTTATTTCATGTTCTTGGGTCTAGATTTCACCTTGATAATCTGCAGATATGATGGACTTATTTGCGTGGAGGGACACACCAGGTATGAGAAGTAAGCAGTAGGCCACAATAACACAAATGACCACTGTGTTCAGTATCAATACGCCACTATCATTATAATATTAGTATAATATATGTCAATTCAATGCCAGAAAATATCCTTTTAGCGTGTGTCAGAAATAGATTACTTCTGTCATGCCTGATATAATTTATCTACTGATTTGTTTAAAAACATATTTAACTGACGTTTGCTCGTCAGATACATTTGGAAAAATGGCGAAATGTACCTAGAATCTGACAGATACTTGTCTCCTCTCATCACCTGTTAAAAATGATGTGGCTTACTTCTTGATGACCTCAGTTTGGAATTTCATATTATGTATAGAATTTTGGGCGTTTGTTGAAACTACAAAGTCGATAAATTATCTACAACAAAATAATAGGGGTGCCTTCTGTCTACAATCGGAACATCAATGAAGCTAACTTTCAAGACAGATGAAAGTTGTAGATTGGTCACATGCTTTCACAATGAAAGCTTCCATTAGTCGGAATATTGAGCAATAGTCTGAAAATAATTTACAATTAAAGTTCATCCTCAAATAATCTGATTGTCCTGTGAGATATGGTAAGGTGTAAGTGATCATGATCATTAGTAGCAAAGCATCTATTCAGAGAAAAAGCACTTTGATGTAATTTTAAAAGCATATGACCACTCAGATTGAATATTGAAGATGCAAATAAAACAAGCATTGTCACTAAAGTGACATAATTCCCTGCCGCAAATTATCAAATCAAACTTAAAAGTAATGAAAGTGAAGGTCGTAATTTAAGATGAAGTTAAATGTCAACAAAAACATGACCAGTCAACCTCTCTTGATATCTTGTTCTGTAGTTGTATTTGTACAAATATTTTCAAGCCTGACTTTGACCTTGACATGAATGTCTTAGTGTATGAAATACGCAAAATAGTAATAATTACTTATTGAAAAACATTCAAGGGAAATCTTGAAAGTCCATGGAGAAAATCCAGTGAACTGTTCATGAGATATCTCGCTGACAATCGTAACATGCAGTTTAACATGCTGAAATCTTCAAAGTGTCCCTGTGACCTTGACAATTATGTGAAGGTCACCAAAATTGACTGGACCTTGCACCTTCCCTAGATGAAGCTTGGTGTCAAATATGAAGAAAGTCTAGTGAATGGTCCTTGAGATATCTCGCTGACAATCTTTACATGCAGCTTAACATGCTGAAATCTTCAAAATGTCGCAGTGACCTTGAAAATTTTGTGAAGGTCACCAAAACCGACTGGACCTTGCAGCTTCCCTAGATGAAGCTTCGTGTCATATATGAAGAAACTCCAGTGAATGGTTCTTGAGATATCTCACTGACAATCTTAAAATGCTGGTAACATGCTGAAATCTTCAAAGTGTCACAGTGACCTTGAAGATTAAGTGAAGGTCACCATCGACTGGGCCCTGCGCCTTCCCTAGGTAAAGCTTGGTGTCGAATATGATGAAAATCCAGTGAACAGTTCTTGAGATAGCTCGCTGACAAGCTTAACATGCAGCTTAACATGCTGAAATCTTCAAAGTGTCGCTGTGACCTTGAAAATTCAGTGAAGGTCACCAAAATCGACTGGACCCTGCGCCTTCCCTAGATAAAGCTTGATGTTGAATATGATGAAAATCCAGTGAACAGTTCTTGAGATATCTCGCTGACAAGGGTAAAACTTTAAAGTCCCCTTGTGACCTTGAAATGAAGGTGAAGGTCACCAAACCTGACTGGGACCTTTCTTTTACTGTGATGAACCTAGGTACCAAATATGAAAGGAATCCAGTCAACGGTTCTTAAGATATTCCAATTCGTGACAGACGGCGCCTAATACTATATCCCCTGCTTCACGCTAAACATGCGGCAGGGGATATGAATCTTTTTTTTTCAGCTACATTCCAGAGCATATACACAGAAGGATTCTTCTAAAACTTGAAGCGATATATAATTATATTTCCTAAAATTGTTGTACAATCTCCAAAACAAGACCACAAGATCATCAAAAATACACTCAATTGGACCCATGAGAGTCGTTATGTAAACAAACACGTGTGTGTATTTGAATCTCTCACCTTCTATGGCATTATCCTTATTAAAAACATCACATGAGGCAACACAATTGTGTTAGCTAAATTCTTTGTACTTTCAATGTGACGATATAAATTTTTCATGATTTTTAAAACAATGACATAATGCCATAAACGATTTAAGTACTCGGGATTATTTTTACCAAAGCACCTCAGTCATTACCCGTGTTCTGATTGGTTTGTCGTTATTTTGCACATAACAAGCATTGAGGCGTGGACGAGTCTCCTTGGAGGTAACAGAAAGGGGAGAGTGGTGACGAATGTTTATGGAAGTCAATGTTTTCTTTATTACAAGGAACATTTTCGAGTAAATGTTTACTCCATCATCTGAAGGTGATGCTGATGCTGCCTTATTTTATTGAAAGGTTATGACTATGCATTTTATTATGGTTCATTAGGATATGAATCGAAAAAATGATGTGCAAAGGTTTTGTTTTTTTCATTTATACCAAATGAAATGAAAAACATACAAAAACAGTCTTTCATTGTCTGTCGTCAATATTATCTCAATGTTTTACACTTTCCATAAGTAATACAGTCATTAAAACTATGAACATTCTCACAGAACAACAACTAATACATATCCTTTTAAAAATGTGATGATTTTCTTCCTGTATGTTAATTGAGGCCTTCATCAAAATACAGGACACAAAATATATGTTTGCAAAATACTGCCTCCTCTACAGATGGTTTATACTTCGATATTCACATGTGTTACTCAAGAAAGTATAGCACTCACTCTGGGTAGAGGTCCGGGTACCCAGGAGACGTCAGTATTCTCTCGTCGGATGTAGCTGTCAGATAAACGTTAGCGTAACCTGTATTGGTGTACCGATTTCTGAAACAACCTGTTACCAGGAAAGGAAAAACATGTTACGCATTGCAATATGACATCTGACAATCAGTAATATATGACAACTGACAGAAACAAATGTACTCAAACATTACTATAACACCCAGGTGTGTGATGATGGCTCAAGTTTATTATAACATCCAGTTGTGTGATGATGGCTCTAGTTTACTATAACACCCAGGTGTGTGATGATGGCTCTAGTTTACTATAACACCCAGGTGTGTGATGATGGCTCTAGTTTACTATAACACCCAGGTGTGTGATGATGGCTCTAGTTTATTATAACATCCAGTTGTGTGATGATGGCTCTAGTTTACTATAACACCCAGGTGTGTGATGATGGCTCTAGATAACTAGTTTACTATAACCAGGTGTGATGATGGCTCTAGTTTACTATAACACCCAGGTGTGTGATGATGGCTCTAGTTTACTATAACACTCCAGGTGTGTGATGATGGCTCTAGTTTACTATAACACCCATGATGGCTCTAGTTTACTATAACACTCAGGTGTGTGATGATGGCTCTAATTTACTATAACACTCAGGTGTGTGATGATGGCTCTAGTTTACTATAACACTCAGGTGTGTGATGATGGCTCTAGTTTACTATCGCACCCAGGTGTGTGATGATGGCTCTAGTTTACTATAGCACCCAGGTGTGTGATGATGGCTCTAGTTTACTATAACACTCAGGTGTGTGATGATGGCTCTAATTTACTATAACACTCAGGTGTGTGATGATGGCTCTAGTTTACTATAGCACCCAGGTGTGTGATGATGGCTCTAGTTTACTATAGCACCCAGGTGTGTGATGATGGCTCTAGTTTACTATAGCACCCAGGTGTGTGATGATGGCTGTAGTTTACTATAACACCCAGGTGCGTGATGATGGCTCTAGTTACAACTTCTGGTAAACATAACAGAGGTACAGAATAGGACTGTAGGCTTTAAATACATATAATGATTCTTACAAACTTGAGGATGTACAAAATATTGTGTTCTACACATTGTAATTAACAAAAAACATATAGCCACTTCATGTCAAAAGTCCAGATAACTATTAAAAAACCTTATTCTTTGTATACATGATGTACATTACCAATACTAAAAATATGTTGACAAAATTTCAGACTTTTAGATTTATAATTATTTTCAAATATATCTTGTTAACCCATTTAAGATAAAGAAGTGATTTCATATCTTCGACTATACTGAGGGGTGGTAGACAGATGTCAGACAGACAATTTGCCATACATTTGGTTCCAGCTGAGTGATTTGTTAGTTTGTTGTTTAACGCTGCACTCAGCAATATTCCAGCTGTATGGCAGTGGTTTGTAAACAATTGAGTCTGGACCAGACAATCCAGTGATTGATATCATGAGCAAACATGAGCTGGTGAGCTGAACATAAGATCCTAAAGATTCTTCTGATCTGTACAGATCTGCAGTCATTCAATGACAACCTTGAAAAGTTGATGTAAAAAGGAAGTAGTGCCAAGGTTAAGAGCCAAAGGAAAACAGATTCTGGTTGGCACTAATCTAAGAGCCATGTATGTTGGGGACCAGTTGTCAGACTTCCATATTTGTGGAAGAGCGGTGGCTGAGTGGGTTAGACGGTTGATTGACTTTGCCCGCTGGCAAATAGGTGCCTGACTTAGATGGTGTGGGTTCAAATCCAGGATGGGACTCAACCCAACAAATGTACTAGAATCAGTACTTTACTGAGAAAGTGTAATCCCAAATATAACATATGTTAACAGGGCGGATACAGCTTTTGGAGAAAGGGGTTATGAAAAGTACATCTACACCCTTTTCACGAGAGTTTTAATGGTCATTTAACAAACTTTCAGAGTAGTGAGATGACAAGCTGGCCACCTCATCTCTGGCTGTCATCAAGGGGTTTGGTTATTGCATGGCCATCTATTCCTGAAGACATGGACAACAGAACTACCTGTGTTAGCAATCCCTTTGTACTTAATGGTGAATGACACTGGCTGTGCTGAGTTGCCCTGGCTATTCAACTTGATGGCCATATGTCTGCCGGAGCTCATGTACGTGTAATTTTTCCCTTTGCCACAAATGTCCCATGAGGCATCATCATTGGACAAATCTGTATTTTCATCTGTAAAACATAAGTAAAGCAAAATGAATTTTTAGCTTTCTGTTTGGAATATTAATCATCAATATGATTAATGTCCATCACTGTTGGCCAAGAGCATGCCATTCTGTACAATATAGCCATCCCAAATGTATATTCTTTGAACTATAGATCTGTCAACTGATGTCTACATGAGTAAATATACGCTTTCAATATGGCTGACAGAAGTAACACCAATGTCAAAGATAAAAGAAAACAATGAAGCAGTAGAAATGTATTACACAGAATCACCCTTGCAGAGGTTTTAGTCTTATGGTCTTAAACTAACCATATATGTCTCAGCTTAACTCTGAAACACTACTCTTTTATGTTGCTGACCATCCCTTAGCAACACAACAGCTTTATCCTACAAATCATGGTGAACAACACAACAGCTTTATCCTACAAATCATGCTGAACAACATTATACAATTATTGACTTTTAATGAGGTTAATCCAATGATTTATCGACCTTGGACATGTGATATTCACCGTGGCGACCTTGACCTTGGACATGTGATATTCACCGAGGCTCTTCGCAATTCTCCTCAGTGAATATCACATGTCCAAGGTGGAGGTTCGCCTCGGTGAATATCACATATCCAAGGTCGATAAATCTTTGGATCAACCGAACTGAAGTCAATAATTGTTTTATCATATGACAAAAGTATTGAATACTGAGACAGTCATGAATCTTCGTGGTGTCGTGTCATCTGCCATTTTGATACAGATGGGACGTAACTCAAAACCAACACAGTCACAGGGACGAAGCGCTGCCTATTGCTTCCTTATCTAGCGTGACGCACGCAATGCAGAGTTCACAGCTGGAATATCCCAAATCTATTTTTAGCCACGGTAGGTGCTTGGTTTGTGATATCAACCTCTCGCGACATGGCGAGGTTGACATTGCTTAGCGTCAAAGCTGTCATGTGGCCAAGTGGGCCAATCAGAAGGGCGGAAATCTACCCGTCATATAATAAAACAGCTTTCCCCTACAAATCATACTGAACAACACAACAGCTTTATTCTACTCCCTACTAACGTGCTTGTTGCCTGATCTGATAATGAAAGTAAGATTGCTCACCATCATACACTGTGATCATACTTCCATCACAGTCAACTGCAAGTCTTGTGATGGACACCAGCACTTTATAGTCTCCCTTGGCTGTGATGTGCCACATGCATGTAACTGCACTGATGAAATTTAAGAAGAAACATTGGTTTCAGTTGTCTGAATTGTGTAACTTAAGACAGAAATGACAGTGAACTTGGCAGTAGACAATGGAGAGTGGGTACTGTGCAACCTGGAATAGTGCAGCAGGAACTGTACAGCAGGAACTGTACAGCAGGTTTTGTACAGCAGGAATGGGACAAGTGTGAAACTGCCGCGAATTGTGCAGCAATGTGAGTACTTGGGGAGCAAAGTCAATACATGGTCAGGAATAGAGAAGCTGGAAATTGTGCATCAATGTGAGGCTGAGTACTTGGGGAGCAAAGGCAATACATGGTCAGGAATAGAGAAGCTGGGAATTTGGCAGCAGAGAAATGGGTAGCCGAGAATTGGGAAGCTGGGAAATTGGCAGCAGGGAATTGTGTACATGGAAATTCGGCAGAGGGGAATTGGGTAGCCGGGAAGTGGGAAGCTGGGAAATTGGCAGCAGGAATTATTGACATGGAAATTTGGCAGCGGGGAATTGGGTAGATGGAAATTTGGACCCAGGGACTTGGGAAGCTGGGAACTCTGCAGCAGGCAACTTGGAAGCTGGAAATGGGGCAATGTGCACCTGGAAACACTGGGAATCTGGCACCAAGGAGGTGAACACAATGGCACATAGATGTATTTGGAAATATATGTCAAAAACATCATCACTGGTTGATAACAGAATTCATTATGACAGATCAAAAAACATGTTAGGAAAATATACATTCTACAACTGATATGGTTCATACATACTGATTGATTGGGTAAACTTTTCTAAACTGGACTGTCCTTTCACGACCAGTTTCTGCTATTAGACCCGCACCACAAATGGCTGAAAGACACAAACTGAGGGTTATACAGGCATTTCATGCTTTCACAGAATGGAGAGTTTCACACTGAAAGCTTCATACTTCAGTATGTACCGATGTCAAGTCACTGAAAATTTCCAAAAACATTAATAGGGTAATCTAAGCATGGACATTAAGCTCTTCCTGGGATGGGTGATGACTTCCTGGGATGGGTGATGACTTGTGAGTGAGTGAGTGAGTGAGTTGGTTTGGTGTGTATTTAGCACCACACAACAATATCAATTTGTTTGTTGTTAAACGTCACGGCTTGAGATTGGGGACACAAGAAATGGACTCCAAACTTTTTACCCATGTAGAAAAAGAAACATGGGGCTTTCGTGTGATGAGCGATGACAGAAAAATTTCACTATATATTGCATAGTTATAATATTAATAAGTACTCCTCCTTGTTCTTTCAACTGTGGAATGGAAATGACCTGGAACAAAGTTTTCAGCTTGCCCAAACACCCCCCTGCCCTCTTTCTTCCTTTCAATGTGAACTTGGGTCACATCCAGCATGGAGTTCTGAAACATGCAGCAGTAGCAGGAGCTACTAGGAAGACTGCCTTGAGAGTGATGCTCTCAATATCTTTGTCCTGAACATGTTCATAGTCAACTGAGGGGAGGCGCATCATCATGGCAGAGTTGTCCGAATGATGCTGGTCAAACACAGATATATGGACCAAGTCATTGATGTGAAGGGAGATTGACCAATGAACAACCACTGCCCTGGCACTTGTTGATAATGAAGAAGCGCACCCCAATCCTGTAGGAACGCATTTCTTCTACTTTTTCTCATATCTCAGTTCACCCGTGAAGATCCAGGTTAGAATTTATCTTCAGTAACCCATGTTCGTCTTAAGAGGCGACTAACAGGATCAGGTGGTCAGGCTCCCTGTCTTGGTTGACACATGTTATTGTATCCCAATTGTGTAGATCGATGCTCATGCTGTTGATCACTATTTACAGACCTCCACCATATAGCTGGAATATTGCTGAGAACGGCGTAAAACTAAACTCACTCACTCACTCATATCTCAGTTGGTGATCACATGATCAGCCTGGTTAGGTCACATGCTCTGTATGAGCTTCCAGCCACGTCCTTCATCAGTAACTGGGGTGTGTTCGGCAGACATGTTTAAAGAGGCTGAAAACTTTGTTTCAGATCGTTTTCACTCCACAGTCAAAAGAATAATGGAATATGCATACCATAAGATGGGATCAGTCGCAAAATAAGTGATATCGTGCAGACATCTTGCAGTGTCTTTAGTTCTGGTAAGCTGTACGAAAGATCGAAAAGATTCTCCTTCACTGAAGTGAGGGTCACCTAAAGTGATTATAAGGAAATCAGAACTGTACCTTTGTCATCAACCCCTTTGTACTTGATTAAGAACGACACTGGCTGTGCTGGCTGACCCTGGCTATTCAACTTGATGGTCATATGTCGACTGGTGCTCACATACGTGTAATTGTTCCCCTTCCCACAAACGTCCCACGAGGCATCATCACTGGACACATCGTCTCCTTTAAAACATAAGGAAAGCAACATGAATTTTTAGCCTTCGGAGTCTTTCATTATTTACCATTAACATCATAAATGTCCATTACTGCAGGGAAATGCATGCAAAAAATGTTTCTGTACAATATGACTATACCAACTGAATGTTTCTGTACAATATGACTATACCAACTGCATGTTTCTGTACAATATGACTATACCAACTGAATGTTTCTGTACAATATGACTATACCAAATGCATGTTTCTGTACAATATGACTATACCAACTGAATGTTTCTGTACAATATGACTATACCAACTGAATGTTTCTGTACAATATGACTATACCAACTGCATGTTTCTGTACAATATGACTATACCAACTGCATGTTTCTGTACAATATGACTATACCAACTGCATGTTTCTGTACAATATGACTATACCAACTGAATGTTTCTGTACAATATGACTATACCAACTGCATATGCTTTGAACTATACATTGGAATAATGAGAGGTGAGGTGAGGTGAAATGGGGTTGAATATTGCACTTGATAATATTTGACGCATATTACGATGTGCATGCGTGTGTATGTTTGGCTGCTTGTACTACCCCAGATTTCAGGTGGTTTTATAGTGCTAGCTCACTGAGATACCATGCCGCAGTTAAGCATGAATACCCCGACCAGACACATTATATTGACTCCGAGCCGACCAGTCCTTGTTGTACCCATTAATGCCGAGCCCCAGGCAGGGACCAACCAGTACCATATTTGAATGTCTTTGGGTATTACAAGGCCATTTACCCTACAACCCATTATCAGCAACATAATCCTACACCCTACTAACGTGTTTGATAACTTATCTGATAATGAAAGTAAGATTGCTCACCATCGTACACTGTGATCATACTTCTACCACAGTCAACTGTAAGTCTTGTGATGGACACCAGCACTTTATAGTCTCCCTTGGCTGTGATGTGCCACACGCATGTAATTGCACTGATGAAATTCAAGAAGAAACATTGGTTTCAGTTGTCTGCAGTATCTAGAATTTGCCAGTGTAAATGTGTATGTCGCATGAAACACGAGGCACCTGAGAATCTGACACCAAGGTGGAGAAATACCACCTTTTACATATGTGGCTAGAGGCAACATTAACAACAACAACACTGGTTTTAAATACATTGGATTATGATATCTCAAAAAAGAAATTCCGAAAAAATGAATATTCTAAAATTGATTTGGTTTATACATACTTATTGATTGGGTAAGCTTTTCCAAAGTGGAACACCCCTTCCTGATCAGTTCCTGCCATTAGACGCTCACCGCACATTGCTGGAAGAGATGAACTGATGGTTACATATATACTGGCATTTCATGCTTTCACAGAATGGAGACTTTCACAATAAATAGAATCTTTGAACGGCAATTTAGAAGTTGGGAAGTGCAAAAGGACAAACTTAAATTGTTGTGTTAAGCAACAAACAACTATGAAATGTTTTTATTCTACTGTTGTTTGTTTAATTAAACCTGTGTAGGTTTGTGGCTTCAGCAAATTTTCAGTCAGGATATACATGTATAAATATAAATAATCCATTTATGATGTGTCAGTAAATGTCTATGGTGCTGCAGCATTACTGTCTCAGTGTGCACATTTTATACTTAATCCTATGGGGAGTATATAAACCATCTGTATCTTATCATACCGGGTACCCAGTCACTGCTGGATGAACATCCTCATATCATGAAGATGTTTTTTGTCCTGAGGAGGCACCATTCATTACCTACATTTCAATTACATCACTGTAGGACACAATGCTGACCTACATTCTTGGCACCAATTACAAAACGTAATGAATTAAGGTAAGAGTTACCGTCTTTGTACTGTGCTTTGAATCCAGAATAAACTATCGAGTTGTCATGGCTCACGAACACTACATACAGACTTTCCATCAGGCTGCGGAATGTTGGCTTGTGAAACCGGCACACTTTTCCTAACAACGGACTATGTTCTGAATCTCCTAAAGGTACAAGAAAGAGGGAAAGAGTTTGTAGTCGTTAACACACACCCTACAACAAATATACCCAGTATAGTCCATGCAAGTGTAGAATATATATATGTGGCAAGTATAGATTACCACAGTCTCAGGGTCTGTACAAATCTGCTATACCCATGAAGATCTGGGTTAGAACTGGTCTTCAGCACACCATGCTTGTCGTATAAAGTGACTAACATCATGGTCTGGCTTGCTGACTTGGTTGACACGCCATCGTATCCCAGTTGCGCAGATCAATGCTCATGCTGTCGATCACTGGATTGTCTGTTCCAGACTTGATTATTTACAAACAGCTGTCATATAGCTGGAATATTGCTGAGTGTGGCATTAAACAACAAATAAACAACAGTCTGAATAACCTGTCTATTCATTAGCACCTTTTGTATATGGAGGAAAATAGGCTACGTACCATCATGAACAAGAATATATTCTTCACTGCAGTTATAGCCAATATCAGTAAATGTGAAGTTCAAAACAGGATGTTTGTTTGGTGTCCCAGACCTTATGAGATATGTGCACCTCTGAAAACTAATATGGAAAAGTCAATCATTAGTATCACCATGGAAACAGGCAAACGTAATCAGAATGTGGAACCAGAGGCAAGCATTATCAGAAAGTATTTTGGAAACATAAAGTAAAACATCAAAAATTCAATAAGAAATTTAACATTATCAGAAAATAAGACAGAAATACAAAAGCAAAGATGACAAGAAAGTAAAACATTTTCAAAAAGTGAAATAATCAAATGGTTTAATAGAAGCAGAAAGGCAAACATAAACACACAGCCAAACAGGCCCAGGTTTATCAGAAAGTAAAGAATTGTCAGAAAGTCAAACATCATCAGAAAGTGAAAATACAAAAGTATAGCAGAAACACAAAGAAAAACAAAACCAGAAAGTCAAACATTACCAGAAAGTCAAACATTACCAGAAAGTCAACCATTACCAGAGAGTTAAACATCATCAGAAAGGCAAAATACAAAAGTATAGCAGAAACATAGTAAAAACCCAGAAAGTCAAACATTATCAGAAAGTCAAACATAATCTGAAGGCTAAGATCAACAGTGTCCTAAGAAGCTGACATTATCCAGTATAAAAAACAGTTGTTACCATTTTCAGTGAGTAGGAATTTGTATGAATGTCTTTTCAGCAGCTTTTCACAAAATTCCATTAGTGTCATGGCATAGGATATATTGCAGTGATATCAGACTTAACCCATATGTTATAAACTTCAGCCTGTAACCTATGCATTGTTCTGGAATTGTCACTCCTATCAGGAGCCGATATGGCTTACATATAGGTACCATCACCATCCGTTGTACGGTGTAAGGGAATTGTCTGACCATGTGATGGTTTATCTTGTAAAGGGAGTCTAAATTTGGTCCAACTGTCTGTGACAGCATGTTTGATTTAAAAATTCAAAGCTACCTTTCTCTTCACGTTTACTCAAAAATGAAATGGAAATATAGAAATTAATTTAGCCACACTTAATTCATAGACACCTAATTATTTGAGTTAAGGAAACAGCATTTTTATGAATGATGTATTCACATCTTGCATCTTGCTGTATAGCATGGTTTTAGTGTGGAGATATTCAGTTCATGTGGAACTGTTTGCAAAGCATGTGAATTTGTCATACCCCCAACATTGTTGAAATCATATTATTTGATTTCACTTGTAACATGGCTGATGATAGTTAGCTTCGATACGGTTGCAGGTAACTACCTAGAATATGCTTGATCATAACTACCTGGGATACACTTGATGATAACTACCTGGGATATGCTTGATGATAACTACATGGCATATGCTTGATGATAACTACCTGGGATATGCTTGATGATAACTACCTGGGATATGCTTGATGATAACAACCTTGGATATGCTTGATGATAACTACATGGGATATACTTGACGATAACCACCTAGTATATGCTTAATGATAGTTACCTGGGATAAGGTCGAGGGTACAGGTTTGATTTCAGGATTTGAAATTTCTTGTCATTTGAATCCAGTACCTTATGGCATTTACCTGGCAGAAGAGACACATATCTAAATGTGAATATCTTAATACAGCAATTATTAAACATTAATCCTTATGTAAAAAATGTAAACATAACGGACATATTTTAAGTGTCGTCAATATCAGACTGTTGTACAAAAATTAGTCATTAAGTGAGATAAATCAATCAATCATGTGGTACATCATCAGCCCGATCTAGTCATCAATCATCTGAAAGGCCATCTTTCAATCATCTGGAAGACCAAGACTTGACTTACAATCAAATCATATAGAAGACCATCTCATCTGGAAGACCATCTTAAAGACTTTGACTTACTATCAATCATCAATCATCTGGAAGACCATCTTCAAGACTTGACTTACTATCAATCATCTGGAAGACCATCTTCAAGACTTGACTTACTATCAATCATCTGGAAGACCATCTTCAAGACTTGACTTACTATCAATCATCTAGAAGACCATCTTCAAGACTTGACTTACTATCAATCATCTGGAAGACCATCTTAAAGACTTGACTTACTATCAATCATCTGGAAGACCATCTTAAAGACTTGACTTACTATCAATCATCTGGAACTAGTGGAAGACCATCTTCAAGACTTGACTTACTATCAATCATCTGGAACACCATCTTCAAGATTTGACTTACTATCAATCATCTGAAAGACCATCTTGAAGCCTTTTCTTTCCTGTAATGAAGTTGGACTAGGTCTGTACACAACCATGATGTTTGGGATAAAGAACTCGTACATTCTGTTCTGAATCCTGCCACACAAAACTGCTAGCGTTGTATTCTTTGAAGACGTGGCTGTAAGCAAAGTACATTCTTTATTAGGGCATGTATATTGGAAAAGAATAATGTGAATGTTCCCTAGACAGAAACATGACTGTTGAGGGGCTGACAAGTCCCATTTCTGCAGGCCCAGGGCAAGTGAATTTGCTGTACTTTTTCTTGATGGGGGAGCGGACATGAGCTGCTTGTGGCAGTTACAAATTAGTTACTTCCAACATACTTCTCGCCCAGAGAGCTACCTGCTTTTCAGCAGGAACAAATCCATAGTTACCTACTTTTCAGTGGGAACCTGGTCTTTCCTGACTTTTTAACTGTGGAATCGAATATAGCTTCTGCTGGACAATCATTTGCCACATATATTGGCCTGGCAGCGGTACAAGTAGTTGCCACAATACTTTTACTAATCAGGGTCAGACAGTGATAGTTGCCAGTTTGGCCATATGCTGTCTGGCTAGCTGCTACAGGTCAGCAATGTTTGCTGCTAATTGTCTTTGACAGCCTGGTAGTTTCCACGCAACAATAGCTTACTCATAACTATGTACGCTAACAGTACCAGGCAGAGGCAGTTGCACAGAGGCCAGCAGTGGTAGCAGCGCCAATTGCGTAGTTGCCACGGCAACAATATCTTACTCATAACTATGTACGCTAACAGTACCAGGCAGAGGCAGTTGCACAGAGGCCAGCAGTGGTAGCAGTGCCAATTGCGTAGTTGCCACGGCAACAATATCTTACTCATAACTATGTACGCTAACAGTACCAGGCAGAGGCAGTTGCACAGAGGCCAGCAGTGGTAGCAGCGCCAATTGCTTAGTTGCCACGGCAACAATATCTTTTTCCTGAAATTAACTTGCAGCTGAATGGCCCACTAGTAACTATATTCCTTCAGCCATGTTAATCTGCTCTAATATAGCATCGTTCTGATAGGCGCGGGCATCCAGGGTTTGGTAGCCCGCCCCTCACCTTCGGCACATCGCGTCATTAACTTTAATCACCAGGTTTACTTTAATCATTACACTATCTAAGCTGTGAATCAACGAGGGGAGAGAGCCGCACTCTGTTGTATTTGTCAAGTGAGCAGACTAAATAGCGCATGTCGTTACACCTAATAGAGCACATTAACACAAGTACATAATTTATCACAAGTGTTGTTAATCATTATATTTATAATTGAATCTGGGTCAGGCATGTTCCAGTACACACAAGCATTGCTGCCAGTAAGCTATTTGAGGCCTGTCCCCACAGTTTTTCATGGAAAGAACCAGCAGAAACATTCTCTCATTAAAGACTTTGACTGAGGAAGGAACAGAACGATAAGGTTTCTGCAACACCTTTTCTGTATTCACCGGATAAGGAGATAACTGAATTCCTGCGTACAGCAGCATAAAATATAAGAACATGTTGAAATTCAAAATATTTACATTAATAGGATTCAGCTTTTGACCTGAAGAGTGTATTTACAATAATATATTTGACTTCTGATTACCCACATTCGATTCCCCACATGAGTACAATGTGTGAAGCCCATTTCTGGTGTCCCCCGACGTGATGTTGCTGGAATATTGCTAAAAGCGGCGTAAAATCTAACTCACGCATTCACTCACTCCAACATTCTTTAATACTTTCACTGCATTTGGTAAACTAATTTCTGAATTTTTTGATATATTTTATATCAGATTAAGAAATGTTCAGCTAAGAGAGCTTCGAAAATCTCGACGCAGGATATTTAAAAAACAAACTTAATATTGTCATATGAAATGTACTACCAATGAACCACATTTGGTACCCCAACAAACTGTCGAATTAATGTAACCGAAAACTAAGACTTATTATTAAAGTTCTTCAAATGAAACAAATATTTCAAAATGATAAATAGAAATCTCATAGGATCAGCAGACCATATGTTTCATTGTACATATCTTAAAAGACTCACATGCATACACTGTGACAGATTCCGAATCACATTTACTGGTATCTTCGATGTCCACGTCAAATTGTAGTTGGATGGTTTTGTTCTGTTGGAACATGGTGCTGGCATCCAACTCCCATCGGCATTCTCGACTCCTGCAACATGGACGACATGTGACAAAACATCGCAAACATACCTCACTATCTGGGGTGAAACTACACATCGGTGCATGGTGAGTTTTCATGCGATACACTTCTTTCTATATCGGTACAAGACGATACACTCGCTAAAATGCTTACAACTCATTGAATGACACTCACCATTAAAATTTCGTCATGTAGTCAAATATTTAAAAAAATTGTAATCAATGATTCAATGTACTACTAACAATACCTGTGACAAACTTACTTAAATGGGTATCTTTTCTGTTAGAACCTGCTCTGAAATATTTATATACAAGAAGTGTCTATGCCATTTGATGTGAGTATGTGTATTGCAATATGTATCATATCGTTACCTGCGTATCATGATATGTATCATATTGTTTCACACCTACTTCTTGCTAGACTCATGCAACATTAGATTTATGCTTCGACGAAACCTTAGTCTCAGAAAACAATAAATTTGGATCATACAAACAAATATCTCCACTGAAGCTGAAGCTAGGCCAAGTAGGAACTTGACGAAAATCTAGGCCTTTTTATGTAGGGTTTTGCATTACAGTTAGGGTTAAGCGGAGGGGATTAGGAGGGTTGAGCGATTGTGTGACAGACTATCTTATCCATATACTTAAGGGTGACCAGTAGTGGTGTGATGCTTCACTGATACGCATCCATGGGCCGCCGATACAGTGAATCAATACAAAGTTTTACATTGTCATATCTCCCGATACGATATTTCAAATGGGCCACGATACTTTGATGTTTTACTTTTGAATATTGCCAAATCGCGATATCTGTCAACAAAGTCTTACTTTTGTTTGATGATTAAAATATATGTATACATATATTCCCTTCATAAGTTTCTCGGAAATTCTTGCGTCAGGAACTGTGTCAAGCATAGCACTCGCATTTTATTATCATTCACAAAGTCTGTGTTAAAACTTAATTATCTCATTTCCGAAGGAACATTGAAAAATGCTAGTAAGGAAATACTTTAACATGGTGTTGTTTTGATCTTAAGGTGTTGGTGTTGGTGTTGGTGTTGGTGTTAGAATTAAAGATTTTAGTATTGTGATATGTATCGTATTGTCACCCTCATATTGGCATTCGTATCGTATCGAAGCTTCATTGCACAATACTTTGGCAATATATCGTCGTGACTAAAATTGTAGTATTGTGATGTATCGTATCGCAGTTTGTATGCCAATACTAGCACTCGTGACCAGATGTTAGCTGATACAATAATACATGTACAGCTTTGCCGTCATTCAACTATAACTGGAAAGTTCTTTGATTTAGACAGTAACTATTACAATATAATGCCTTTGGTCAACAGAAAAACAAATAAATGTCTGTTTACAAAATCTCATAACAAATCAGATCTGTAGGTGATTGGAGTTTGTTCTGACCTGGAGTCTCCTATATGCTTTATTCTATTCTGAGGTTGAATCCCGTTGAGGAGATAACATAAAATATCTTGTTTGTTTGTTTTTTAACGCCGCACTCAGCAACATACAAGCCATATGGCAGGGGTCTGTAAATAATCCAGTTTGGACCAGAAAATCCTGTGATTAACATCTATGTAATTGGGATATGATGACATGTGTCAACCAAATCAGAGTGAGTGAGTTAGTGAGTGAGTTGGCTGGTTTGTTGTTTATCGCTGCACTCAGCAATATTCCAGCTATATGGACTGAGTGAGTGAGTGAGTGAGTTGGTTTGTTGTTTATCGCTGCACTCATCAATATTCCAGCTATATGGGCTGAGTGAGTGAGTGAGTTTGGTTTTAAGCTTTCAGCAATGATCCAATACCATCATGACAACAGACACCTGAGGTTTCACGTTATTTCCATTCAGGAAATAAAACTTCAGCCTTCAGACTGGTGCATGAATACTTAGCCCACTAGACACACACTTAGCCATACTAACATGACATCCTAAAACTCTCTTACTGTTCATTTCCAGTGAGATACCCTTCTGATCGGACTGCATAGCTTAAAGTGTCGTACACTCGCAGTTGCTTCACACAGTCAGCATCTGTCAAGCATAAAAATAATACTACCATCATGACAACAAACATTATGTATATGTACATTTCATGTCATGTAACAGATTTAGAAGTGATGGACTCGTTGCACATATGCAAGTGATCAGTTTATTGAATAAAAATAACATAGATAATTATTTATAGCCCATGAAGGAGTTTGTCTTAAATCTGAGTGAGCATTAATACATGTATATCAAATAAATACATGAATACATGTATATCAAATAAATACATAAATACATGTATATCAAATAAATACTTAAATACATGTATATCAAATAAATACATAAATACACGTATATCAAATAAATACATAAATACACGTACATGTATATCAAATAAATACATAAAAACATGATCATGATTACCTACAAATTTACAAAAGCATGAGAAGGGAAAACATTAACGGTTTATATTCAACAAAGAAATTGATATTGGTACGAGAAATTTCATAACACTTGGATTTTCACATCGGTACATTATACCGACAGCCAGAGGGCAGAAGTTCATAACTTTCACGTAAAACATGAGAGGGATCAGTAATAATTTTTGTAGCTAAATTTAGAGACTTTCTTCCATGAAGTTCATGTATTCTCTTAAAGATGTGATTAGTAATTTTCTGTCCTTGTTGTATAATCTTGTTTAGCTTGTTTTTATTACCGAGTGAAAGGGAGCTGAACCAACACTCGGAATAGAGAACAGGAGGATGGATTTGTACACAATCCACAATAACCATGTAATGTTCAAATATATTTTATCTTTATTGAAAATCCTCAATGTCACTAGCATTAACTGAATCACCTTTAGAGCTACCTTAGGAACCGTTCATAATTTATGGCTCTAGGTGTGTGTGTGTGCGCGCGTGCGTGCGTGCGTGCGTGTGTGTGCGATTGTTATGGGTAAGCATGTACAATGTGAGTGACCCCCCTAAAATTTATGTACAAAGTTAGTGACCCCTCCTCCATGTCATGTACAAAATCAATGAACCCCCCTCCCGTTCGATGTTTATTAAGCTTAAGTTTTTACTGTTTTTATGTACAAAATTGCTGACCCTCCTCCACCCCACCCCAGTACATGTGTACAAAATTGATTAACCCCCTACCTCCCCAGGACAAAATGGGTGACCCCCCCTTAAGCCATAATTTATGAACGGTCCCTTAATCAGCATTCGTAGTTGTAGCAGCACAAACAGAGGTAGCTGAAATAGCAAAGGTATTCCCTAAAGCAGTATTTGGGACTGATCAGTGGCTATTTACTGCTCAAAGTCAGTTAAAGGCACAATGTCACACATTTTCGACAGTATTTTGGCTTATATTTTATATATTGGTGGCATATGCACACACTTTGGCTTCCTGTTGATGCAAATTATAAAAGACTTATTATCTCTGACAACTTCCTGAAATCGATAATTGAAAGTTCAAGGCAAACAGCTTCCAAACAGGTAACACTTGCCATATATGGAATGTAAACGATTGCTCCATACATCGAAAACTGTCGCACTGGTTTCAATCACAAATTGCATTATAGGATATTCATTATGAGCGCTTCAAGGGACATAACTCTAAGGGGTTCGCTTGAAATAATGTTCGGTCGGTAGAGGGCACGAGACTTGATTTAAAATCAATGCAGTGTTACATTAATTCATTCAAACTTTTCAATTTAATATTGAAATCTAAACACATAATTCTTTTTTAACAAATTATGTGATATTTTCCCTGAGGGCTGGTAGTTATATAGTATTACTGAGAGAAATGCATTATGTATTTTTAGAGAAATGTGGTGCAAAATTGTGCCTTTAACCCTAAGGGTCACTTATATGATATAAATATTACAGTAGAATTAAGGGATCAGATGATACGCAACTTCTTTTGAGTAGTACACATATCTTATGCCATAATTATAAATAATAGGATCGTGTACGGGGGGTTACTATTTCACAGGGATGTTATGTAGATTGACACCGCCGTGAGGAATGTGTTGAGGACACACGCACTGCACTGTACTGTGGTGGCCTCTGTGGTGCACCGCCGTCAGGGTGCATCTTGAACTATCTACAGCCACACTGTTGTAATTATCAAAATACATTTTCATATGTGGAGCTGGGGTGTGATTGTATGTCGGTTTGTCAAAGCCTACCTCTCGCTTGACCCACAACTTGAACACAAACGAAACAGGATGCGATGAAAGCTGCCCAAAGATGTAGATGCTCATGAAACAATCCTCTTGCTATCATTCTTCGCTCAGACGATATGAGAAGGCTGATCCTTCGGTTCGTTGAACAGTCATGGGAAGCCGTGATGCTTTACTCCGGTGCTCTCTCAAGCTGACACAGGTGCTGTGTTAAACAATGCCCCGTGGAATTTGAGCATCAGGCGTTTCCCTCGCAGTCACGAGACGTATCGGAAGATGGGAAACAATTTTGAATTTCCTTTTATGTCGTTGGTGTTTAAACTGGCACCTGTATTTCAGGTATAAATACATCGCCAATTGGCCACAGCCAGGTTGAGAAATTACCTCAAAATCTTTCTGACCAAGATGCTCTTGAAAGTTACAAGCCAACATCAAATATCGCCAGCTGTAGGGGGTGGGGTAACGTAATGGATAAGCGTCTGGTGTTCCCTGCCGTGATATTGCTGGAATATATTGCTAAAAGCGGCGTAAAACCCAACTCACTCACTTCAGCTGGAGACTGAGATTGACTGTGTGCATGCGATGGACGTAACAAGGAACAAATCACCATTAAAGTGAGTGAGTTTAGTTTTACGCCGCACTCAGCAATATTCCAGCAATATGGATGCGGTCTGTAAAAGATCGAGTCTGGACCAGACAATCCAGTGATCAACAGCATGAGCTGACCATTAAAGAAGATAAATGAAAACAATATTAAGAAATATGTTAATTACTCATACAAAGTATACATTTACACATTAAAAATCATGTCTCATTCAAAATTATTCAAAAAGCACAAACAGATCTCCAACAGGATTGGTCATACTCGCGTTGCAGTGTCTGTCAAAGTGGAGAGACGTACATCTTGTTTTGTTTTGAGTGTATTGTCTACATGAAACTGGAGTGCTTTTCGGTTACTATCGGAATATAGAAGACGCAACAAAAAGAAGATTATTGTGTACTAGCTACAGTCCATTTGAGACAAAATGATGCCGATGAATTGCTTTTGGCGCTGTTCCTTTAGTTGCCACTGCATCCTTGTAACAAACTTGGAAAACGCACAAATAAATGATGACAGTTTCTTAAACAACTTTTTTAAATTTTGTGACACAAATTTTGCAATGTTTTTCTAGAGTTGGTCTGTTGTTTTTATTGCAGTCCGCGTTGGTTTGATTCTGTTATGTCTATTTGTTTTTGATTGCAATTCATCGTTATCATTTTGTCTCAAACGGACAGTAATTCATCAAACAAAACCAAACAAAATATGTCATTTCTCTATTTCCATGCGCAAAGGCCGATTCAGTGCGGAGGAAAGTTTGGAAACAGCTACGTCAGCATGGAAAACATTAAACAGAAACCATATAGCCTTCTCCCTGAGCACATGAACAACTTTAAAACATGTCTCTAAGTTCCAAACGAGTGAGTGAGTTTAGTTTTACGCCGCTTTTAACAATATTCAGGCAATTTCACTGTGGAGAACACCAGACATGGACTTCACACATTGTACGCATGTGAGGAATCGGGTCTTCGACGTGACGAGCGAACCCTTTAACCATTAACGCCCACTTGCATCAGAGTATTTTTTTTAAGGGTCGTCCGAAAACGTATGATGCCCGAAAACATATAGTTCAAGACATATATATAACAACCTGAATCCCATCTCTGGATCCTCTATACCGATAAGTTTTATCGTGATATTCTGTCTAAATCTAGGTAAAATAAGAGTAGGATAAAAACCTGTTTAGGTGTAGTGTGCATGTGGTATACAGGTTCAGAGACAATATTCAATACTGGTCTTCAGCAACCCATGCTTGACTCCTTGACAAATACCTCTGCTCGTGCAGACCTGTGAAGATCCGGGTTAGAATTGGTCTTCAGCAACTCCTGCTTGTCGTAAAACGCAACTAACGGGATCGAGTGGTCAAGCTCGCTGACTTGATTGATACATGCCATTATATCCCAATTGCGTAGATCGATGTTCGTGTTGTTGATCACTGGATTGTTTGGTCCAGATTCGATCATTTACAGACCGACGCCATATAGCTGGACTATTGCTGAGTGCGGCGTTAAACAACAAACAAACAGTCAAAATTTGCATGACCAGTTTGAAAAGGAAAGGTGAGATAATATTGTTTAAGATATTCGCCGGTATATTTTGGGGTAACCCACTCAGCAACCGCGGCTTCCCTATGTGGACTCAACCCAACAAAAGTACTAGAATCGGTATTTTACTGAGAAAGTGTAATTCCAAATATAACACGTGTTACAGGTACGGATTCTGTCTTTTGATGGAGTGTTAATCTTCCACTCTCAATTTGAAGGATGAAAACGCCGAGTCTGACTCTTGTGTTTTGGGGTGTTCAAATGAGGTCGTTCTTTCGAATGTGACTTAATTTCGACCGAGTCAAGCGTCAATGTACAGCTTTCATTAATATTTCGGAAGAGATTGTTACCGTAGGCCTGACCAGGGACCCGTTTCACAAAGATATATGGTAGCGCTACGACTGTCGTACCTCCTACACTGTATAACATAGACTTACGACAGTCACATAGCTTTGTGAAACGGGCCGGTCATCTCACCGTTGTATAGATGTTGACTGAATTGGCTCATGTGTTCAGTTGTTCTTCTTTATTGAGACATTAGTATGTAACGATTTCTCGGTGTCCCACAGCCAAAAGTGAGTTACATTTTACGCCGCTATTCCAGCAATACACAAAAACAGAGCTCTTATCATTCCAGAGAATGCAGTTTCACGTTAGAATGTACAAGGCACCAATGTAGAAAGGTCTGTCAATATTACATTTACTTCCAAGTATTTGAATGGAAACCACTATATCTCAGTTTATTCTACACTTTACAGTAACAAAATTGGAAAAAATATTTTTATATTTATTTTAAACACCCCAATTTTCATAGGCGTAGGAACAGTTTAAAAGTTGGGGGCAAGATTTCGAAATTGATAACGGGGGGTGGGGTGTGGGGTGGAGAGAGGAGGTATATGAAGAGGACAGACGAGTTCACTTGCTTTGCAATTTCTCCACAAAGAGTGTCCCAGCCCTTGTCTGCAGCTTTAGAATACTTCACAAGAAGGTCTTTATAATTACTTATTCTCTTTATATTTGGTGTTAAATATCTGAAAAATAAGAAATTGGAGTCACTGTCATTTTTACTTTATGATAATCATATTTTGGGTGCTGACAAATAGAACAATAGTACTGAAAAACAATAGTTTTATAGTATAAATATATTATAATTACATTCAATAACAAGGCAGAAGTGAGCACAGCTCACATACCCCCGCTTATAGTCTGATCGCCTCCAATACCATTATTGAATACCAAAATAATATTTTAGGAAAACTTTCAATTTTGGCATCATGCAATTGAAAGCCAAAATCCGCAATGGCACCATAAGGGTAAGTTCCATGCCAAATTTGAAGTTTGTAAGTGGTATAGTTTTTGAGTTATGCTCAGAGAAACCATTCCGGACGCAAGGACGCACGGACACACGGGTATAATGCAGCCATTCTTATTTCATACATGAATTCGGCTTTCAGATAACACCAGCTCTCTCACTGCCAATGTATGAGTTTGAAATCGTGTCTTATTGTTTTATTGTTTAGATGTTCAATAAATAAATCAAACAGCACCTATTATACTTAAAATATGGCTATTACTGTAAACTAAATGTTACTGTATAGACTACACTGTAATGTCAATGTATGTTGTCAACTTACCGCTGATTCGAATCCATGTTGGCTGTTAATAACAGCCTGACTGCCTCTACTTTCAGTTTTGAGTGACATGAATTAAAAAATTTGGATTCTATCATTAGCGGAATTTTTTTTTTTTATCATGTTATTTTTTCAACGTTACCAGAGGCTTGAATTTGTGTTTAATTCTCTATTATGGTCCCTAAAAAAAATTCCAGCTTGTAAAAATATGGGGGGGGAGCACCCCCCATATTTTCTTCTGGGGGGCAGCTCTCCCCCCCCAAGTTCCTACGCCTATGATTTTATTCAATTTTCATGTGTCACAACTCCAGTGGCAGATGTGCAATTTGATTGTTTTGTCTTTGTCATGTTTTTTAAAAGAAATTATGTAACATATCATAATTAATGATGTTACAGCTACATGCTTGGCGTGATTTGGCCTTTTTGTACAGAAAATCATTTTGTAAAAGAAGGTCAACTTTGTCACAAGGTTTGATGTCACTACTGTAACACACACACACACACACACCACCCCCCACCTAAAAAAACCCAACATTAATAAAACAATTACAAAAAATTGCAATAATGATTACTCCCTGTATTGTTTTCTAATTCAACTTCATCTGCCCAAGCAATGGCAGTGAGAAAACATGGCTGTCAAACACTGACAAAAAACAACATTTTTCTGAATTTTATCGCAAAACGTGTGTGCAAAATGGTATGTGAGATTTTGGCATGTCCTAACCGTTACCTACATGAGATGACTCTCTCTCACACACTCTCTCACACCCCGACAATTAAGTTTGATCTCGACTATGTATGTTATGCACCTTCCAAATCACCTGCCTTTCGCAACAAAATCACAGTAGAATTTGCAGAAAATGTCCCTATCTAGGCTATTCTTTACTAGTAAAACTGTAATTAAGCAGATAAGTAAGGTGTAAGCACATAAGAAAGGTCTGTCAGCAGTCATTCCTCAGGTCCTTGCCCATGGCCGAGCCTCAAAAGAGTGAGTTGGCTTTGATGCCGCTTTTAGGAATATGCTAGCAACTGTATACCAGATATGGGCTTCACACTTTGGACCCTAGTGGGGATCCCAATGCATAAGTGAGTCTGATTTCACCTTCATCTGGACAGTATTTCAGCTGTATGAAGGATGGGCTGCTGTAAATAAGGATGATACAAGGGTGAGCCGACGTCAGGATACTGACAAGGCTAAGGGAGACAACCCTGTACAGAGAGTTGTAACGTCTCGCAGACCACTACACAATTGTACAGCTCCGTGACTATCTGAATGCATGCTAACACTGTTGTAGCTGTCACTATTCCTACGATAATAAATCAACAGAAGCCCTTCATAAAACAACAGATCTATTTAGAAAAAGTAACAGATAACTTTACAAAAACAGTTTTATGCAATACACACATATGGATTGACAATCGTCATAATTATATGACAACATGGATGGATAATGCCTTTGACCGACACTTACAAGTGATAGACATAAAGACATAAACGTAGATTTTCGAAGCTCTCCTAGTGATAAGATGGTCATACCCGTAAGTGCCATACATTAACATGAATTTATGACTATCTTAGCTCCAAGAGAGCTTCGAAAACCTAGGCCATGGACATTTTAATGATATCAACTTATATATAATATTCGGAACTTGACGTATTGGAATATATTCTTACCCCTAAAAAATAAAGTTGACATCTATAAAAATGCATTTCTTTAAGGAAAGATAGTCTGATACCTTAAGGAAACACAGTAAGCTACATTCTTCATACACAAAAACACTGCCAAGTGTAACTTTCAATAACATCAAAGGATGGGAAGGCGAAAGGGTCCTTAAGGTCGGTTCCAGGATCATTGCACTTAATAGAGATGTGTGTGTGTATATGCGTGTCGTGCGCTCTTGTACAAGTCTTTCTAACCTATACTTCAGGCATATACTGTGTGACCTGTACTATATACTACACATCAGTCATATGTTTTGTTACTTTTTTCCAGAACATCAGGAATATTCTTTCAAGTCAATGGTGTGGACCAGTTCTTTCTGACCAATGCCCTGTGAAGATCCAGGTTAGAATTGGTCTTCAGTAACCCATGCTTGTCGTAAGAGGCAACTAATGGGATCGGGTGGTCAGGCTCGCTGACTTGGTTGACACACGTCATCGTATCCCGATTGTGTAGTTCGATGCTCATGCTGTCAATCACTGGATTGTCTGGCCCAGCCTCAATTATTTACAGACCGCCACCATATAGCTGGAATATTGCTGAATGTGGCGCGTAAAACTAAACTCACTCACTTATAGGCAGCATTGACTTGGCTTTGCCTGTTCCAGACTGCAATGTTTACAGGCTTTCATAGACCTGTGATGATCTGGGTTAGAGTTGGTCTTCAGCAACCCATGTTTGTCAGAAGAGGCAACTTATGTGATCGTTCCTGAGAGTGGCCTTGTACAAATACACAAAAAAGCAACCGAATTGCCCCTTCTTTGAATGAGTCACTTATCACCTACCCTGGTAACGTCTCTTTAAAAGTAAAATTGTACTGATGTACAGACATGATTCCTCAAAACCTAGTTTCAGAGTCTTTTTCTATCATTCCTTTTGACACAGCATCTTCATAACTGGGAGGTAGCATAGATGGCCCTGTTGGGTCTGTGACAGGCAGGAAGTTTACATCCTGGTACGCTGGTGGCGGTGCACTAGGATCTGTGGTACTGCGGTGTGAGGTGGCCGTGAGAAAAGGGGCAGCCTGGTCCCGTGTCTGAGGATGTGGACCAGCAGATGTCTGGACAGCTGGAGACTGGGTTCTGGACCTTGAGGCTATTTTGATTACCACAGCTATGATTATGATGATGACGATGACACCAGCAATGAAACCTATTATTGCTGTGACTGAAATATTCGCGCTGGAACTGGTTTGAACTTGATCAGTTATTGTGTCGTCTGAAACAGAGTACCAAAAAAACACTTGTAGCTTATATATATAGACTATTAACCTCGTGTGTTTCTGTATCATTAATATCATATATTAGGAATAAAACATATTTTTTATTCCTAACATAAGATATTAATGATATGGAAACACACAAGGTTAATAATCTCTTTATCATATGTTATTCTTATAATTACTCCAAAAACAGAAGCAAATTGTATGTGAATTTATATAAAGAGAATCGAGCATTCGCGTAAGAATACTTCGCGGTACACCAAGGTGTAAGGCCGTTCGTGAAGGTCGCCTGTAAACTCGCGACATCATCAATGAAATGTTAAAACGTTTTAGGATTCGCATGGCGTGTATGGGGTTTGGTGAAAGTAGTTGGTGTATTGACCTAATTTGCATATTTATCAGATTTGGATACCAAGTGTATCAGATTGATTAAAACATTAGAGCCATATTAGAATGAACAAATTATATTTTTGTTATGTTGAGACACATACATGGTATGGATGAATGCTGAAGTGATACATACGTTTATCAATCGCCTGGTATTTAATCTTGAAACCTGTCCCAATTCCAACCTCATTGGTCAAAAACACAATTGTCATATTTTGACCTTCGCTGTAGAAAACTTTCTTCTCCACGCCACACCAAACTATCTCTGGGTCCTTGAGCAAGTCAGACACATGCCCTGAAATGATATGACGACTCAATTAGGTACCGTATGTAACCGTAGATGAGCTGATCTTATAGATAGGCCAAGGTCCTAACTTGACCTATAAAATCTGTATCCAGATGGTATGTTCTGTACATAAGTCGACCTACCAACCTTCGGTGATCTTCTTGTTACGTTCTGTCAGTGGACATAGAGTATCAACAAATCCTTATTGGATTCTCCTCTTGTTAAACGGATTGAAATCTTATCTCATGATCAAATATGCTCTTTGCATATCAGGACTTATGTTTGCAATCTAGTTTATTAATTTTACTCCAAATGTCATTCAAAAATGTTTACATTAACTCCGGTGAAATCGTGTGTCCCTCCGTTGCTTTGTTTGGTCCTCAAAATTTAACTTATCTATGGTAATATACGGTACAAACTAATAAATCTGAACAAAGATCAAGGGATCGGATACTTAATATTCTGATGAAGCCAATGGTTACAATGTAAGTACTAATTTTCAAATATTTCCCAGGCACCTCCTAGGTGATGTGTAAGTTTAAAGTCTAATATTAGGTAGCATGTGTCTATAAGTCTCATGGTGTGGTTGACTAGCTAAAGGTGCATTTTAACCGTGCCACTTGTAGTAACAACTTGTAGCAAGTGACAGTTGCAATGTGAGAACACCCAAATCTTAACGATTTGAAATCGAATAAAACTAGTCGCAGCTGAATTGAAAGGCACAGAATTTGTCCTAATTCCTATTACAAGTTACAAGCTCTTGACCAATCAAATTGCTAAGATCTGCATCCACCTCACAATGATGTCCCTTTTGTTTATGTTGACATCATGAAAATAACTGACCTTACCAGAGAAACTGAATGGTTTAAAGGTATTTACATGTCACAGGAATACTTAATGTACACCATGCCACCTATTCTGAACGGACTGTAATATATAGACTGACATTAATGCTAGCTTTCCTTCACTCGATGAATCCACGTTGCTGAGTCAGACAGGAGAATCTCACGAGATATGTATAAAAAGTACACAAATAACAAAGTTGTTACAATCTTTGTTACTACAAGTCATACGCTACAAGTTGTTACTACAAGTCATATGCTACAAGTTGTTACTACAAGTCATACGCTACAAGTTGTTACTACAAGTCATACGCTACAAGTTGCTACTGCAAGTTATACGCTACAAGTTGTTACTGCAAGTCATACGCTACCCGTTGTTACTACAAGTCATACGCTACAAGTTGTTACTACAAGTCATACGCTACAAGTTGTTACTGCAAGTCATACGCTACCCGTTGTTACTACAAGTAATACGCTACAAGTTGTTACTACAAGTCATACGCTACAAGTTGCTACTGCAAGTTATACGCTACAAGTTGTTACTACAAGTCATACGCTACAAGTTGCTACTGCAAGTCATACGCTACCAGTTGTTACTACAATTCACGCTACCCGTTGTTACTACAAGTCATACGCTACAAGTTGTTACTGCAAGTCATACGCTACAAGTTGTTACTACAAGTAATACGCTACAAGTTGTTACTACAAGTCATTGTTAGCTACAAGTCATACGCTACAAGTTGCTACACTACAAGTTGTTACTGCAAGTTATACGCTACAAGTTGTTACTGCAAGTCATACGCTACAAGTTGTTACTGCAAGTCATACGCTACAAGTTGTTACTGCAAGTCATACGCTACAAGTTGTTACTACAAGTCATACGCTACAAGTTGTTACTACAAGTCATACGCTACCAGTTGTTACTACAAGTCATACACTACAAGTTGCTACTGCAAGTCATATGCTACAAGTTTCTACTGCAAGTCATACGCTACAAGTTGTTACTACAAGTCATACGCTACCAGTTGTTACTACAAGTCATACACTACAAGTTGCTACTGCAAGTCATATGCTACAAGTTTCTACTGCAAGTCATACGCTACAAGTTGCTACTACAAGTCATATGCTACAAGTTGCTACTACAAGTCATACGCTACAAGTTGTTACTACAAGTCATACGCTACAAGTTGTTACTACAAGTCATACGCTACAAGTTGTTACTACAAGTCATACGCTACAAGTTGTTACTACAAGTCATACGCTACAAGTTGTTACTACAAGTCATACGCTACCAGTTGTTACTACAAGTCATACGCTACAAGTTGTTACTACAAGTCATACGCTACAAGTTGTTACTACAAGTCATACGCTGCAAGTTGTTACTACAAGTCATACGCTACAAGTTGTTACTGCAAGTCATACGCTACAAGTTGTTACTACAAGTCATACGCTGCAAGTTGTTACTACAAGTCATACGCTACAAGTTGTTACTGCAAGTCATACGCTACAAGTTGTTACTACAAGTCACACGCTACAAGTTGTTACTACAAGTCATACGCTACAAGTTGTTACTACAAGTCATACGCTACAAGTTGTTACTGCAAGTCACACCGTGAGAATGCACCTTAAGATGAAACGTTGTGGCACAGGGACCCTGTGTTCCAAGTAGAATTATTTCAATGTGAAGGTCACAGGTACCTACCATTGTATAAGCTGACATGGTCAAAACATAATGGTTTGCGATTAAGGTTGAGGTCAATAACTTCCAGCTTTATAACATCCTCATCTAAACTTGTTTGCAGTTGCCACACGCACTGTATTCGGCTGTAACATAAACAAGGCAAGACAATACTGTAAGTAATAATAATACTAATGATAATAATTCTTCCATTTAAATGGCACTAAATCCACACTGACATCATGTTCACAGCACTGGATTATTATTACCCCGGATAACCCAAGTTGCCTGTGAGGTGCTAGGAGGTTAATAATCACATCCCACCGGGTACCCATTTATGTGGTTTTACTAAACTAATGTTCTATCTGCAAAATGCAAGAATAAATGATCTTACTTGAAGTGAAGTGTAAGCCCATTTCTGGCATGCCCCTCCATGAAATTGCTGGAATATTGCTAAAAAGTGTGTGAAGACACAAAGAGGTAAACTAACAATACAATTGCCATTTCTTTGTATGTCCGTAACATACAGATGTTAGGTTAGGTTAATCAGCATCAGTGTTCGAAATAGCCACTGGGCCGCAAGTCCGTGGCTAGTAAAAAGCCAGTCGGGCTAGTAAATCTCCACAGTCACTGGCCCGACTGGCTTGTGAATTTTCAAGGGGTCATTTTGTAAATACATGTATATCACTCTTTCCGACTTTTGAAGTTATAATACACTTTTAAATCATGCAAGATTATGGCCTGATGAAAATGTTCATCATATTAGCAGCTTTATGATGAAACCTGTGTCTACATTCAAATTTCCGGCAAGTGAATAATTTTGTGGGCTAGTAACTTTCAGGCATAGCTAGTCCGTCTAGCTTAAAAAATTGGAAACTATTTTGCACACTGATCAGCATGCAACAATACCTCAATCTAAACGGTTATGACACACAAGTACTCACTCTGGGTACATTTCAGGGTATCCTGGGGACATCAATATATTTGTCTCACGTTTCACTTTTATTGTTTCTGCTACAACTTGACCTCCTTTCAGGCTGCAAGCTGTCAAAAATAGTGCTAGTGTCATTAATTGAACACATCAATTCATGCAACAAAAACAAGAACACAAAGTCATCAATATCCCACGCAATGGCAAAATACTCTTATGAATATGTCTACTAGTTATGACTATGTCAAATGTTTTGGTGTGTATATGGCAAAGTCGAAGGAGAGAATTGAAAGGTTTTAAAGTTCTGCTCCAGGAAGGAGCACTACCACCAAATTCAGTCAAAGCCAAACCTGTTGCCAAGGAAACACAAAAAATATTTTATTCAGAATTCCAAAAATACCAAAAGGCACCAGTACACCACCAGGCCTATCTATGTGCCACGTTGGGTGCAGAAATAGTGAACAGTTTTAAAGTTCTGCTCCGGAAAAGAGGACTACCACCAAATTCAGTCAAAGTCAATCTTGTTGCCATGGAAACACACAAAATTATTTTATTCAGAATTCCAATACTACCAAAAGGCACCAGTACACCACCACACCTGTCTATGTGGAAAGTCTGGTGAAGAAATAGTGATCGGTTTTAAAGCTCTGCTCCGGAAAAGAGCACAACCACCAAATTCAGTCGAAGTCGAACTTTTTGCCACGGAAACACAAACAAATATTTCCTTCAAAAATACAAAACTACCAAAAGGCACCAATACACCACCAGACCAATGTACGTGCCATGTTTGGTGAAGAAATATTGAATGGTTTTAAAGTTCTGCTCCAGAAAAGAACACTACCACCAATTTCTCTCAAAGTCAACTTTTGTTGCCATGGAAACGCAAAGAATATAATGATCAGAAATCCAAAACTACCAAAAGGCAACAGTTCACCACCAGACCTATCTATGTGTCTAGTTTGGTTGAAGAAATATTGAACAGCTTTAAGTTCTGCTCTGGAAAAGTGCACTAACACCATTTTCAGTCAAAGTCAAACTTGTTGCCATGGAAACACACAGAAGTATTTTATTCAGAATTCCAAAACTACCAAAAGACACCACTACACCACCACACCTATCTATGTGGAAAGTCTGGTGAAGAAATAGTGATCGGTTTTAAAGTTCTGCTCCGGAAAAGAACACTACCACCAATTTCACTCAAAGTCAACTTTGTTGCCATGGAAACGCAAAGAATATCATCATCAGAAATCCAAAACTACCAAAAGGCAACAGTTCACCACCAGACCTATCTATGTGTCAAGTTTGGAGAAGAAATATTGAATGGCTTCAAAGTTCTGCTCTGGAAAAGTGCACTAACACCAATTTCAGTCAAAGTCAAACTTGTAGCCATGGAAACGCAAAAAATATAATAATCAAAAATCCAAAACTACCAAAAGGCACCAGTACACCACAAGACCTATCTATGTACCAAGTTTGTTGAAAAAATATTGAACAGTTTAAAAGTTATGCTCCGGAATAGATAAATGTGCACGGATGCACGCACGCACGGACGGACAGAGTGCAATTTAATACCCCCTGCAAAAGTGTTGCGGGGGATAACAATTCTCTGAAAGCATGACTGGAACATAATTATTTTTCAAAACACAAACAATACGTATATGTTTTTACATTTTTCCACAAGAACAAATTAGTTTCTCAAAAAACATTCCTTACCCCTCCATTTCCACACATTTTGGGCATATCTGCTAACAAACCATCAACCCCGGTTCTAACTGCTACGCACTGCTACTACAACCACCACCACCCACTTATAAACGCACAACCACCACCACCGCTGCGCACAAACCACCAATTCACCACTACCACTTCACAAGTACTACAATTCACCACCACCACACTGCTACAACCACCACCACCACTGCTACTACCAATCCATCTACCCACCACTGCTACTATTAAACCACCACCCACCCACCATTTGCTGGCAATACAACCACCACCACCACGCCTGATCCTATCATACGAACCACCATCTACCACTGCTGAACCCACCACACCACCTACTGCTACTGTTCACCCACCAGCACTATCATAACCACCACTGCTCACTACAAACCACCACCTACCTATCAACCACTGCTCACAAACCACCTTACTACCACTGCTACTACAACCACCACCACTCCTACCTACAACCACCTTCCTATCACTCACACTACCTTACTCTCATACTGCTGGCTAAACCACCTTTCCATCACATATGCTACATACCACCACCTACCTATGCTACTACAGAGTCTCCACACATACAACACTATCTACAGTATTTGGCCCAAACTGCTCATTTCAAGTACTTAACCAACTACTCACTCATTACCATTGCTACTTTTCTTGGCTTAAATCCACTTACCTACTCACTTGTCATACTTTTCATGCCCACCTACCCACCGCTAGTTGGCTAAAAATCCATCATAATTTTCACTCTACTAAGTACATGGACCATCCACTCACCATTTGCTATTTACAACCACTCACCACTCACTGGCTACTACATAACCACCTTACTCACCACTATTAGCATTTTACAACTACCACTCTAATTAATTATGCTAAGCAACCACCTTCCACCACTACTGCTACTATAAACCACTGCTACAACCACCACTACCACTGCTACAACCACCTATCACCACTGCTACTACAAACCACTGCTACAACCACCATCAACACTACTACAACCACTGCTGCTACAAACCACCTACCACCACTGTATTTCAGAAACCACTCACCAACCTTAATTTCAAGTACTTTTAGTATATAGTAAATCCAACCACTCACCTACTGCTATTTATGCAATCCAATTTTGTACCACCATATGCTATTAAATCCAACCCCCACCTAACTGCTCAACTATTTACAATCCACTTAAGCATATTTATACACTGCTATAAACCACTCCCCATGCACTATGTATTACTTAACAAACCAACTAATTACTCATTTCTTCACATAGATCATTACAACTACTCACAACTTACTTATATACAGAACTAATTTTCACTTTTCCTACCTTAACCACTTGCTACTAGAAACCACCATGGCATTTTGGCTACAAGCCACCACTCCATTTTCACTGTCACTAAGTACTTACAAATCCTACCTGCTACGCTATCACTATCCACCATTCATGAACTCACTAACAACTCATTTTGCTATTAAACCACCACCAACCACTGCTACTACTAACCACCACCACTGCTACAACCACCCCCATTAACTGCTTTACTACAACCACTGCCACTAACCACCATCATACTTGCTTAAACTTACATTTTTCCACCTTGCTTTCACATGCCAGCTAAACTAACCACCTTTTCACTCACTATACTACAACCACCACCCACCACTAATATACTTTTAAACTAATTCCACCTACCTAACTGCATATAAATCTACCAACCACCATACTTACTTGGCTTTTGCTAGTTAAATCCACCTACCCTCCGACTTCAAGCAATTGCTTACTTACTTGTTAAATCCACCACCACCACTGCTATTTAACAACCCACTCACCTTAACCACTGCTACTATGAACCCAATTCACCTTACTTAATTATATTCCTAAATCCAACCACCACTGGGTGCATGCTATACAATCCACCACCTACCACTTTGCATGAACTTACCTTAACCATGCAACCATTTGCTACTACAACCATCTAACTACTTTATATACTACATCTCCTTTCTAACCACTTTTTACGGGATTACATCACCACATGAAATGCACCATTTATATACATTTATTTACTCACTCACTATAATTTTTCATAACCACCTGCTCACTAATAAATCCACTAAATTACAAACTGTTAAATCCACTACCACTGCTACTAAGCAACCACAATTTCAATTACTCATGCCACTGCTAAACAACCACTCAATTAAATTACTGCTAATGTATCATCACTACAAGTTAATATGCTACAACCAGCAATTCCCTACCACTGCTACTTACAAATTACACCACCTACCACTGCTATTACATACATAACCACTCACCAACTATATACTACTAATTGTTCACCACACTACCACTGCTACAACCAATTTCAGCCTGCTGACTGTGACTAATCACCACCACTGCTACAACTCACCACCACCACTGCTACTACAAACTTCACCACTACCACTGCTATTACACTAACTACCACTACCACTGCTACTGTATAAACCACCACTCACACACTAAGCATTAAGCAACCACCTTTCACTCACTAATGCTACTTTTCATAAGCAACCACCAATTACTTACTGCTAATAAACCACCTCAACGCACCACTTGCATACTACAAACTTACTCACTCACCACTACTTGCTATAAACCACCACTCACTCACTGTTACTTACTACAACCACCACTCACTGCTAAGCAATCCATTCCCACCCACTTAAGTACTTACTAAACCAGCACTACCACTGCTACTACTACATCCCACCACCTCACCTTACTTGCTACTTACAAACTACTCACTAATTCATTTGTTATGCTACTACATCCACCACTCAACTAATTGCTACTACATCCACCCTACCTCACTGCTAGGCTACAACCAGCACCTACCCTACTTAAGTATAGTTTTTCTCATAAACCACCAATTACACTACTCACAACCACCACCACCACTAATTAACTAACAATCCAGCACCATCACTACTCCAGTACTTTTCACCATCCCCTACTACAAATCCACCACCACTTACTAAACAACCACCACCACTCAGCTTTTAGTTTTTACATGAACCACACCACCAACTGCATCACAATGCTAACCTCAAACCACCACTGCTACTTACTAAACCAGCACCACTCCTACTTACTACCTAAACACCACCTACCACTGCATACAAATCCCACCCCCACCACTACTACTACAACCACCACCACCACCACTACCACTGCTACAACCACCACCACAACCACCACTCACACTGCTACAAGCAACCATTCCCACCACTACTACTACCACCACCTCTGCCACTACTACCACCACCACCACTACTACTACAACCACCACCACCACTGCTACTACAAACCACCACCACTGCTACAACCACTACCACTACTGCTACCACCACCTACCACTACTACTACAACCACCACCACCACTGCTACTACAAATCCACCACCACCAACTGCTACTACAACCACCACCTACAACAATGCTACAAACCACTCACTACTACTGCTACCACCACCACCACCACTGCTACAACTTACCACCACCACTGCTACAACCACCACAACCACTGCTACAACCACCACCACCACTGCTACTACAACCACCACCACCACTGCTACAACCACTTCACTACCACCACCACCACTCACCACTGCTACAACCACAACCACCACACACTGCTACTAACCACCACCACCACTGCTACAACCACCCACCACTGCTACTACAAACTACCACCACCACTACTACAACCACCACCACCACTGCTACTACAACCACCACCACCACTGCTACTACAACCACCACCACCACTGCTACAAACCACCACCATCACTACTACAACTACCACCACTACTACAACCACCACCACCACTACTACTACAACCACCACCACCACTGCTACTACAACCACCACCACCACTGCTACAACAACCACCACCACTACTGCTACAAACCACCACCTCACCACTTCATACAAACCACCAACCACCACTACTACTACAACCACCACCACCACTGCTACAACCACCACCACCACTGCTACTACAAACCACCACCACCACTGCTACTACAACCACCTCACCACCACTGCTACTACAACCACCACTCACCACTGCTACTACAACCACCACCACCACTGCTACTACAACCACCCACTCACCACTGCTACTACAACCACCACCACCACTGCTACTACAACCACCACCACCACTGCTACTACAAAACCACCACCACCACTGCTACTAAACCACTCACCACCACTGCTACTATAAACCACCACCACCAACTACAACCACTACAACCACACTGCTACTACAACCACCCACCACCACTGCTACTACAAACCACCACCACCACTGCTGCTAAACCACACCTCACCACTGCTACTACAACCACCACCACCACTGCTACTATCAACAACCACCACCACCACTGCTACTACAACCACCACCACCACAACCACCACCACTGCTACAACCACCACCACCACCACTGCTACAACCACCACCACCACCACCACCTCCACCACTGCTACAAACCACCACCACCACCACTGCTACTACAACCACCACCACCACTGCTACTACAAACCACCACCACCACTGCTACTACAATCACCACCACCACTGCTACTTACAACCACCACCACCACTGCTACTACAACCACCACCACCACTACTACTACAACCACCACCACCACTGCTACTCACAACTACCACCACCACCACTGCTACTACAACCAACCACCACCACTGCTACTACAACCCACCACCACTGCTACTACAAACCACACACTGTTACTACACTGCTACTACTACTGCTACAAATCCACCACCACTGCTACTACAACCACCACCACCACTGCTACTACAACCACCACCACCACTGCTACTACAACCAGCACCACCACTACTACTACAACCACCACCACTACTACTACAACCACCACCACCACTGCTACTACAACCAGCACCATCACCACCACTGCTACCAACCACCACACCACCACTGCTACTACAACCACCACCACCACTCGCTACAAACCACCACCACCACTGCTACACATCATCACCACCACTGCTACTACAACCACCACCACCACTACTACTACAACCACCACCACCACTACTACAACCACCACCACTACTGCTACTACAACCACCACCACTACTACTACAACCACCACCACCACTGCTACTACACTCACCACCACCACCACTACTACAACCACCACCACCACCACTACTGCTACAACCACCACCACTACTGCTACAACCACCACCACCACTGCTACTACAACCACCACCACCACTGCTACTACAACCACCACCACCACTGCTACTACAACCACCACCACTACTGCTACAACCACCACCACACACTGCTACAACCACCACCACCACCACTGCTACTACAACCACCACCACCACTGCTACATAACCACCACCACCACTGCTACACAAACCACCACCACCACTGCTATAAACCACCACCACCACCACACTACTACAACCACCACCACCACATGCACCACCACCACCACCACTACTACAAAACCACCACCACCACTGCTACCACAACCAGCACCACTATTTGCCAACCACCACCACCACTACTACTACCACCACCACCACCACTACAACCACCACCACCACCACTACAAACCACCACCACCACTACTACAACCACCACCACCACTGCTACCACCACCACCACACCACTGCACCACCACCACTACTACACCACCACCACCACTACTACAACCACCACCACCACTGCTACTACCACCACCACCACTGCTACAACCACCACCACCACCACTGCTACAACCACCACCACTACCACTGCTACCATCACCCACCACTACTGCTACAACCACCATCACCACTGCTACTACAACCACCACTCACCACTGCTACATCATCACCACCACCACTGCTACTACAACCACCACTCCACCACTGCTACTACAACCACCACCACCACCTACAACCACCACCACCACCCACTCACTGCAATGACCATCACCACCACTGCTACTACAACCACCACCACCACTGCTACAAACTACCACCACCACCACCTACAACCACCACCACCACCACTGCTACTACAACCACCACCACCACTGCTACAAGCAACCACCACCACCACTGCTACAACCACCACCACCACTGCTACAACCACCACCACCACTGCTACCACCACCACCACCACTGCTACAACCACCACCACCACTGCTGCTACCACCACCACTACCACTACAACCACCACCACCACCACTACAACCACCACCACCACTGCTACAACCACCACCACCACTGCTACAACCACCACCACCACTGCTACACAACCACCACCACCACTGCTACTACAACCACCACCACCACTGCTACTACAACCACCACCACCACTGCTACTACAACCACCACCACCACTGCTACGATCATCACCACTACTGCTACAACCACCACACCACTGCTACTACAACCACCACCACCACTACCACAACCACCACCACCACTGCACAGCACCACCACCACTGCTACTACAACCACCACCACCACCACTCACCACCACTACACAACCATCACCACCACTACTGCTACAACCACCACCACTACTGCTACAACCACCACCACTGCTACAACCACCACCACCTCTACGATCATCATCAAAACCACTATTCCAACCACCATAATTTTGCGTACATAATATATTTCATGAAAAACATCATATTCCATTCATCCTTTATTTACTACTGATTTGGATTGCATCACTTACCTGTTAGTTGAGGTACCCTCTGTAGTTAATTTTAAATGAGCTGTATCCTGTTCTGTTGCTCTTGTTATCAAACTTGATGAACATACTTGGCCCGGGAATCAAGTAGGCATAATCCTGGTTGTCACAGATATTCCATGTCTGTTTATAGTCTGTATCACTTGGCCCTTAAACATGAAAATACAGTGTTCTGAGACCACACCAATGCCATGTAAAACTAAACTTTGGAAGTTACAATCTGCTGTAAAAGGCTTAACACTTATACATCACTGAAGAATCACCATAAATGTCTTTATATTTATTTAACAACATCATCTCCTCAACATTTCAGGAAATTGTCTTTGAGTGGCATTTAGAGACTGGCATGATGAAGAGGAACAATTTTTTATCGATTGACAACTTCTTTATTGCAAAGTTGCAACATTTCGGTGTAGATATTAGCAAATTGCAAGTTGTCTATCCATATAAAAACTGTTTCTCTTCATTTCAGGAAATTGTCACATACCATACTTTTTCTTTAGGTAGCTACAAGTATGGGAGATTCTGTTTGACTGCACTTTTCATGCTTTTTCTGCACAACTAGAAATTATATCATTTAACCCAGTTCTAATGTACCTTTCTCATTAATGTAACCAGGTGATTTTGACTTTCAGGCTTAGAATTGTACTACACTGGGTATGTCATTAGAGTAAAATATTTTAGTACTTGGTATGAGGTTGTGTTTGTGTTAATGTTATGAACTTGAAATGTATATATTTGCACTGTTAATTAATGACATCACCCCTGATTTGGGAAAATGCAAACTCAATGCTGTACAACCCTCAAGCTACAGCAGTATTATGGACTTCGTAGTATATTTTGTTTATTTGTTGTTTGCTCAGCAATATTCCAGGTATATGAGGCAGTCGGGTCCTGACCAGACAATTCAGTGATCAACATCATGAGCGTCGATCTATGTCCTTGGGACAGTCAGTGTGTCCGACCTCCTGATCTCATTTGTTGCCTCTAAATACTTTGTAGTATATAGTGTTGGGAATCGGTTGTGATTTCATAATCGATCATCGGTTACAATCGGATTGGCTCAACCGATCAATCATCGGGTTAATAATCGGTTAAATGAAATGACAAGAATAACCTCTGAATAAAACATGTTACACAAGACCATGTGTTTGGTATTGTCTCAGACTCCTAAAGGTAAGTAAGTTCAGTTCAGAGACAGATGGTTGAATTTGAACAAAAGAAGAGAAAAAGAATTTGTTCTTTTTATGGTTTATTTTTTATTTACCATCAATGCCAGAGATGCCAACCTCAACAATTTTATCATACTAGTGACTACAAATTTTAGCCTAAACTACGCCAATACGTTTCACTAGAAATTCTACGAAATTGGAAGAACATTCATTGAAATTCGAAATATATAGACACAAACATATATAAGTACAAGACAAATATCAATTATGTTCTTGATTTCGACAAATAAATAATCTCTGATCATTTATGAAATCAACTTTCAGGATTTATTTCATATATTTTATGTTTGCAAGTAGATATATATCCAAAATTGACTCTGACATAGCAAAGTAAAAGGGTACTCAAGTTTTAACCTGATTTACGATAATTCATGTAACAAGGCCTACATGTCATTCGTTTTCAATAATGTTTTAATTTGTTTGTCTGCATTGTGTAGTTTCAAATTTCGTAAAACTGATAGTAATAGACTTAAGAGTATGGACGGATTCATATCATGCATTATAACATGATGATACTTTTCTATTAGACCATTCACTTGTTAGTATCAATGTAAATTATGAGTCGATACCTTTGTTTTGCGTGATTCCCTTCGACAAATAATGATTAAATCGCTTTGACATGTCAAGTTTTTCCTTCGTTGGGGGCCCCTGACATTTCTTCCAAAATCTGAAACACTTCCAAACGTTGGATCTGCCTTCCCCGCAAGGGTAGTTGAATATTTCATCGACTTCAACCCGGTCGTCAGTCGCCATTTTGTTTGGCCAAAGCTAACAACAATTATGATTTCACCAAAACTTCGCGCTTATTTATCTTAACACATTACTGGCAGATCATTATTTATTTAGACTTTTTGTTCCTTTTTTTTATTTTTATATTCTGCAGCTGGGTTATTATGTATTTAGATACGTCCGTCATGAACAAGGTTAAAGCAGCTAAGCAGCAGTTGTACGCTTCATGGAATGACGTAAACATGCAAGTCATCGCCATACCGGAGTGTGCATGCCAGTTTGTTGTGATCGACAGCTACAATAAATATGACATTGCTTAAACAAAATATATACACTGTGTATCCATTTTCAGTCAACTTCATTTCATTTCACAGCGTAAGTAGACGAATATGATTGTGAATTTTGTGAATAATGCGGACCGGGTTATAATCATTTGTAACTGCCAGTTGTCTTGTGGTCTGAGTTGGGTATTCATTACTGTTTTCGTGAAATCATTAGCTTACAATCGATTATGAAATTTTGCAATCATTGTCGCTATCGGAAAAGGGTAACCAATCAATTTTCGATTATAATCGATCATCGAACACCACTAGTAGTATATAGACTATTTTATATCCTATGGTTGAAGTCAACATGATTAAGTTGAGAAAGCACAAAAAGTAGAATTTCTACACACTGAAATTGGGTGACAGTGATCTACAATTAATGTCAACAAGCATTGTCACTAAGGTGACATAATCTCCTGCTGCAAATGATCAAATCAAACTTAACAAGAAGACAAAGTCATCAATATTCCCCAAGCAATGGCAAAAAATATTCTTCATGATTATGTCCACGAAGATTATGATTATGTCAACCTCGCTATGGAAGGAGAGTATTGAAAGGTTTTAAAGTTCTGCTCCAGAAAGGAGCACTATCACCAATTTCAGGCTAAGTCAAACTTGTTGCCAAGGAAATGCCAAAAATATTTTATTCAGAATTCCAAAACTACCAAAAGGCACCAGTACACCACCAGACCAATCTATGTGCCAAGTTAGGTGAAGACACATTGTACAGTTTTAGAGTTCTGCCTCGAAAAAAGAGCACAACTAATTTCAGTCTAAGTCAAACTTGTTGCCATGGAAACGCCAAAAATATTTTATTCAGAATTCCAAAACTACCAAAAGGCACAAGTACACTACCAGATCTATCTATGTGCCAAGTTTGGTGAAGAAATAGTGAACAGTTTTAGAGTTCAGCTCCAGAAAGGAGCACTACCACCAATTTCAGGCTAAGTCAAACTTGTTGCCATGGAAACGCAAAAAAATATTTTATTCAGAATTCCAAACTACCAAAAGGCACCAGTACACTACCAGATCTATCTATGTGCCAAGTTTGGGGAAGACATAGTGAACAGTTTTAGAGTTCTGCTCCGAAAAGAGCACTACCACCAATTTCAGTCTAAGTCAAACTTGTTGCCATGGAAATGCCAAAATATATTTTATTCAGAATTCCAAAACTACCAAAAGGCACCAGTACACCACCAGATCTATCTATGTGCCAAGTTTGGTGAAGAAATAGTGAACGGTTTTAGAGTTCTGCTCGAAAAGAGCACAACCACCAATTTCAGTCTAAGTCGAACTTGTTGCCATGGAAACGCCAAAATATTTTATTCAGAATTCCAAAACTACCAAAAGGCACCAGTACACCACCAGATCTATCTATGTGCCAAGTTTGGTGAAGAAACATTGAAGGGTTCTAGAGTTTTGCCCGAAAAGACAAATGTGCACGGATCGGACGGACGCGACGACACGGACGGATGCATGCACGCGACGCGACGGAGTCCATTTAATATAATTACCCAAAAAGCAGCTTAGGGGGATAACAAGAAGACAAAGTCATCAATATCCCCCGCAATGGCAAAATACTCTTCATGATTATGTCTATGAGTTATGATTATGTCAAATATTTAGGTGTGTATATAGAAAAGTGGAAGGAGAGTATTGAAAGGTTTTGAAAGTTCTGCTCCAGAAAGGAGCACTATCACCAATTTCAGTCTAAGTCAAACTTGTTGCCATGGAAATGCCAAAAATATTTTATTCAGAATTCCAAAACTACCAAAAGGCACCAGTACACCACCAGATCTATCTATGTGCCAAGTTTTGTGAAGAAATAGTGAACGGTTTTAGAGTTCTGCTCCGGAAAAGAGCACTACCACCAATTTCAGTCTAAGTCAAACTTGTTGCCATGGAAACGCCAAAAATATTTTATTCAGAATTCCAAAACTACCAAAAGGCACCAGTACACCACCAGATCCATGTATGTGCCAAGTTTGGTGAAGAAATATTGATCGGTTTTAGAGTTCTGCTCCGGAAAAGACATGTGCACGGACGGACGGTCGGACGGACGGACGGACGGACGGACTGACGGACACACGGACGGAGTCCATTTTAATACTCCCCGCAAAACGCGTTGCGGGGGATAAAAAGTAATGAAAGTGAACGTCGTAATTTAAGATGAAGTTAAATGTCAACAAAAACATGACCAGTCAACCTCTCTTGATATTTTGATCTGTAGTTGATCAAATGAACAAATATTTACAAGACTCACTTTGACCTTGCCATAAATGTCTTAGTGTATGAAATTTGCAAAAATAGTAATGAAGAAATATGTGAAGGTCACCAAAATCAAGTGGGCCTTGCACCTCTGCCAGGTGAAGCTTGGTGTCAAATATGAAGACAGTCCAGTGAATGGTTCTTGAGATATCTCTCTGACAATTTTTACATGCAGGTTAACATGCTGAAATCTTCAAAGTGTCGCCATGACCTGAAAATTAGGTGAAGGTCACCAAACCTAACTGGGACCTTTCATTTACTTGAATGAACCTAGGTACCAAATATGAAAAGAATCCAGTCAACGGATATTCCAATACGTACGTACGGATGCAGTTTGTGAGTTAGAATTTTGTAAAACGTTTTTACATGGAAATACTGATCCTTTGTGATGAAATCAATACAGTAAGGACATGCTTGAAGGTGATCATTTCATTAAAGGGATACAGATTGGAGAATTATATATATACCCGATCCTTACCATCATATACTGAAATTTTACTCCTAGGGCAGCGTACTTGAACATCTCTGAAGGTTACCAAGAAGCTGGACACGTGAACGGGAGCAGTGAAAGACCAGCGGCATGTCATGGAACTGAAAAGAAAGCCAAACTATTCCATGATCCTACTACAGGTGTAGTGAGTGCGTTTAAATTTACGCCGCTTTTAGCAATATTCCAGCAATATCCTGGCAGGGGATGCCGGAAATGGGCTTCACACATAGTACCCATGTGGGGAATTACAGCCAGGTCATCTGCGCGTACCCCACCGCCCGCTATAGGTGTAGAAGAACCCAGAACCAACATGTTTACTATAGTCTGTTTGCAGTGAAAACGTGCCGATGAATATTGCTTTAAACAAAAAAGTAAATCAAATTAAGTGAAATTAAGATTGCGAATCCTCATAAGTATACCTTGCCAAATGAAACTTTTAATCTTATATGTTTATTCAACTTAGTGTAAAAGTTTAATAAACAATCATAGATTCAAATCGCTATTATTGGTTTGTATTACAAGGGGGTAAGGGCAGTAGATGGAACAGTGAAACAAATGCACTTGCGGTACTTGATGAGCATTAACTTAGACCAACCCTACATGTTCTCGGTGTTTCATTTAGAATACATGCCCCCTTGTAATACAAACCAATAATAGCGATTTGAAACTACGATAGTTTATTACACAACTTTTATCCTAAGTTGAATAAAATTCTGAGATTTAAATGTTCAACTGGCAAGGAAAAATTATGAGGATTCGCAATCTTAATTTAACTTTATTCCATTTACTTTTTTGTATAGAGTGAAATTCATCGGTACGTTTTCACTGCAAACAGACTATAATAGGGATAAAATACCTGAAGGATCAAATCAGGGTTGTCGGGGCAACATGCTAAACATGCATCTGATCAGGAGATTTACCAGTGTTCCAGAAAATGATAAGCAAACACATTATATACAGGGTTTGTTCAATTTATCAGCCATCAGATTTAAGGCACTTTAGAGGCATTTTAAGGCCCCATCAACAACTTAATTGACTATGAAAACACATATAACACATAAGTATTTGAATACAAACAAGGATGGTCAAATGTGGGACCGACCATCAGGTCGCTTTTAGCTACATCACTGCACTGGGACAGTTTTGCTTCTCGATGGAGATTAATTAACATCTAATGTCATTGCAAGGTATTTATTTTATGGATTAATTTCCTGTAAAATCGTAACTTCACAAGTTTTACTAAATATAGGGCCTTTTCAGTGCAAATCACTGGCATCTAGGGACTCTCAAGGCTGAAATGAATTTAGGGACTTTTTAGGGTAAAATGTCCAAATTTGGGACTTTTAAAAACCTGTATGAACACCGTATATATCTCACTCTTTATGAGATTATATTTCAAACAATTTACTGCACCAACATTAAAATGACAACAGCACCTCCAAAACCACATCTGAGACGGGATAATATAAATCCCAGCAGAATCCTGAAGTGGTGCCAAGGGTTATGTTTCACCATGTGATAAATTACTTTAAAAGCTATAAACTCTCTACTCACTGGCTGAATTGGTTCTCGCGAACTACAATTTTCCCTGTTTGGAAATAATCTGTGTGAATCCTGCTTCCACACCTGTCTGAAAGTAAGAATAATGAAAGGGTGAGTGAGTGTGGTTGAACACTGTATAGAATAAATATTTATAATGTAGTAAAATGGCAGGACAGAAAGTCAAAAGCTTCACACTCCCTAAAAAGGGACACACGCCCAGTTTATTGAAACCTATGAGCAAGTTGGTTGGTTAGTTAGTTTGTTGTTTAACGCCACACTCCCTAATATTTCGGCTATATGGCGTCAGTCTGTAATTAACCCAAACGCATCAGTTCCATCGGAGTTCAAGATCTTTTTCAAACAAACCATACTTAAGTTAAAAAATACACATTGTTGACAGAAACATTTGTTTACAGTGCCCCATCTGATTATTCCAGATCCAGAACATTTGTTTCACATTTTCGGTGACTTCATCATCGTCAGAATTGGTGGTGGATGGAGACAGGTGTCTTCTGATGCACATTTGCCTGCATGAGTACAGTATCGTCCAGATCTAGTGCAAGAGTGTTATCTTGTCTGCAATGAGTACAGTATCGTCCAGATCTAGGGCAACAGTTATCTTGTCTGAGTGTCTGCAAGAGTGTGTGAGTGAGTGAGTGAGTGAGTGAGTCTGTAACTAATCCAGTGATCAACAGCATGAGCATCGATCTACACAACTGGGAAGCGATGACAAGTGCCAACCAAGTCAGCGAGCCTGACCACCTGATCCCGCTAGTCACCTCTTACAACAAGCATGGGTTACTGAAGATCAATTCTAATTGATCTCAGGTCTTCAATGCACATGAACAGGAGTATGACGAGACTCAATCACTTACAGGTCGCCTGACACACCTGGAAAGTTAATTTCCTTCTTTCAGTTTCCATGACAACTTGACTAAAACATTTGTAACTCCTGAGAGCCGTAGTACAAAGCAGCCTTAGCGCCACGCCAAGTCTATGCTAAGGCAATTGAGTTACTTATCATCTTAGTTTTGTACAGCTGGCACCCTATTTGACTGCCTCCATGGATGTATTATGATCATGATGTACTTTATCGCTGTGACATACCATCTTGAAAGCTTCGTCGCGGAACCCTGAAAGTCTGTTGTTGTTGTCCTGGCTCACAAACACAACATACAGTTGTTGTCTCAGGCTGTGGAACGCCGGTAGATCGGAACCGCACTCATTTCCCAAGCAAAGGGCCTTTCTCTGAGTCACCTAGATATGGAGGAAAAATGTTAACTAACACATAATGACAACGCTTGATAATATCTGAAACCTCATAAAACCCTAAACTAAGAACAAATATGCTTATCATAAAAAGTCAAGAAATGAATAAAATAAACAACAACAAAATACATAAAGACATTAAAAACAATGTCTAAATCAAGAATATTCAAAATATGTGACTTTGTTTCATTATTAGCATTCATTATTCATTACATTTATCAAAGGATATCATATGCAAATAAACAATTTAGAGTTTTACTGTCAGTGTGTTTTGAAGGTAGTTGGACCGTGGAAGGTCTGGGTTCAGTAACCCATGCTTGTCATAAGAGGCTGACTAACGGTATTGAGTGGTCAGGCTGGCTGACTTGGTTGACACATGTCATCGGTTCCCAATTGTGCAGATCAATGCTCATGTGTTGATCACTGGATGTCTGGTCCAGACTGACATTATTTACAGACCACCACCATATAGTTGGAACATTGTGGAGTGCAGTGTAAAACTAAACTCACACACTTTGAAGGTAGTTGAAAATATATAATAGTAGCTTTCAACAATAACATTGATCTACGCATTCATCGTTAAACCAGAACATATGCATATGTACAGGACAAGCTGAGATCAGAATTGAGGACGCCCAGTCTGATATTGTGGTAAGGCTAAGCTGTCCTTATCCGTATGTGCATCTCTGAAAACTAAAAAAACTTGACAGTTTCATTCCGTTACATTTCTCCAAAGTGCAAATTCATGATGTAGACATTACTTGCAAATGACGGGCATAGATATATGGAGTACAGCTATTTGAGATAGCTATAGCAATAATAGTTTAGCAATATTTTGGGATTACGGTGACGACAACGCTTGAAATAAATGTCTCCCACAAGATCAAAGGAAGTTGACCTGGAAGTTGGCCTGAGGTTCTAAACTATTATGGGTCTATGTCCTTGTCACAAGCTATAGAAAGGAGGGACTCGAAGGTATAGGCCAGCCAGATAAGTTTTTCTATTTTGAGCACTTGGTGACTTTAGCTGCCACAGCACCTTTGAGGAAAGTAACCAGAAATACCACGTTGTTGAGATTAGTTTTACCTTGGACATGGTTACCTGAGTTTGGGCACCTTGAACATTGTTGAGATTAGTTACCTTGGACGTGGTTGAGTTTGGGCACCTTGAACATTGTTGAGATTAGTTACCTTGGACATGGTTGGAGTTTTGAGTTTGGGCACCCTTGAACGTTGTTGAGATTAGTTACCTTGGACGGTTGAGTTTGGGCACCTTGAACGCTGTTGTTGACATTAGTTACCTTGGACGGGTTGAGTTTGAGCACCTTGAACATTGTTGACATTAGTTACCTTGGACATGGTTGAGTTTGGGCACCTTGAACGTTGATTGAGATTAGTTACCCTTGGACATGGTTGAGTTTGGGCACCTTGAACGTTGTTGACATTAGTTACCTTGGACGTGGTTGAGTTTGGAGCACCTTGAACATTGTTGACATTAGTTACCTTGGACATGGTTGAGTTTGGGCACCTTGAACATTGTTGAGATTAGTTACCTTGGACGTGGTTGAGTTTGGGCACCTTGAACATTGCTGAGATTAGTTACCTTGGACATGGTTGAGTTTGGGCACCTTGAACATTGTTGAGATTAGTTACCTTGGACGTGGTTGAGTTTGGGCACCTTGAACGTTGTTGAGATTAGTTACCTTGGACATGGTTGAGTTTGAGCACCTTGAACATTGTTGACATTAGTTACCCTGGACATGGCTGAGCTTTTGGGCACCTTGATGGTTGATTGCACCTTGACATTAGTTACCTTGGACGTGGGTTGAGTTTGGAGCACCTTGAACATTGTTGAGATTAGTTACCTTGGACATGGGTTGAGTTTGGGCACCCTTGAACATTGTTGAGAATAGTTACCTTGGACATGATTGAGCTTTGGGCACCTTGAACATTGTTGAGATTAGTTACCTTGGACGGGTTGAGTTTGGGCACCTTTGAACATTGTTGAGATTAGTTACCTTGGACATGGTTGAGTTTGGGCACCTTGAACATTGTTGACATTAGTTACCTTGGATCGGTTGAGTTTGAGCACCTTGAACATTGTTGAGATTAGTTACCTTGGACGTGGTTGAGTTTGGGCACCTTGAACATTGTTGAGATTAGTTAACCTTGGACATGGTTGAGTTTGGGCACCTTGAACATTGTTGACATTAGTTACCTTGGATGGTTGAGTTTGGGCACCTTGAACATTGTTGACATTAGTTACCTTGGACGGGTTGAGTTTGGGCACCTTGAACATTGTTGACATTAGTTACCTTGGACGGGTTGAGTTTGGAGCACCTTGAACATTGTTGACATTAGTTACCTTGGACGTGGTTGAGTTTGGGCACCTTGAACATTGTTGACATTAGTTACCTTGGACGTGGTTGAGTTTGGAGCACCTTGAACATTGTTGACATTAGTTACCTTTGGACATGGGTTGAGTTTGAGCACCTTGAACATTGTTGACATTAGTTACCTTGGACATGGTTGAGTTTGGGCACCTTGAACATTGTTGAGATTAGTTACCTTGGACGTGGTTGAGCTCTGGGCACCTTGGATATTGTTGAGATTAGTTACCTTAGGACTTAGTTGAGTTTGGGCACCTTGAACATTGTTGACATTAGTTACCTTGGATAGGGCAGGGGATATAACGGTGACTGGACATAGCGCTTTGTTGTTCCAGGAAGAAACAGCTCCTTACTGCATGATGTTTCTGGATAACAAAAAGAGAATACACACCATTAATTTAAACATTTAAACATTAAATATGTTATCCTCCAGAAACAGGGAAATAATCGGGTCCCACTTAAACACACATGTATCTGACAGGCATGGACAAAGAAAAATTCAGATTTGGTCATTTCTAGATGTAAATAATTTTTGTCATTTTCCAAACAGCATATTCAAGAATTATCTGGAAGACCATCTTTTCAACCTTGCATTATCATTGTTCATGTGGAATTTCATCCTAGAGAAGCATGGGTTTCCTGGTTGTTTAATGTGTGGAAGTTGCACTGCAGAGTCACATCCCTTGGCGCATACTGGAACCTGTGATCATGGGTTTGAATCCTGGCTTGCCCAAACCACATTTCTATGTTCACCGACCAGCATTGTTTGGTCTCTAACATCAAGCTCTATGTGCCATGGCATAACTGCAATATTGTTTAAAGTGGTGTTAAATCTCACTCATCGCAGTAAAATCCTACTGAGATTTGTCTAACATCGGTCATCTGGTAGACCATCTCAGAGACCCAACTTTACAACCATCAGCTATTTCTGCAGTGAGTCAAGTATAACCAGGCTATTGGGATTAAAAATTGATTTAAATTTCATAAATGTTTAGGGTAATATCTGAGCTGAGTTAAGGAGAGGAATGTATTTGGAAGGTGCACTGAGTAACCAAAATCTTATTGATTCAGTTCTCTTATAAATAACAGGTGAGGTGAGGTGAAATTGGGTTTTACGCCATACTTGAGAATATTTCGCTTCATATGACCTACATGCATGCAGTGTATGTGTACGCGGCTGCTTGTACTAGCCCAGACTTAAGCTGGTTTTATACTGCTAGCCCACTAAGATACCATGCCGCAGTGAAGCATGAATACCCCACTCAGACACATTATACTGACTCGAGCCCACCGGGTCCTTGTTGTACCCATTAATGCCGAAAGGCCAGGCAGGGACCAACAAGTACCTATATTTTTAACGCCTTATGGTATGACACGGTCGGGATCGAACTCCATGACCTTCTTCCAGGCGGATGCTTTAAACCCCTACACTAATGAGGTATGTCCTTATAAATAACCACATGCATGAGTGGAAATAAGGAACAGGAACGATGGGACCTTGTAGTCTTTACTAACCTTCGAGGAAACAGGTGGTGGTCATTTTGAAACTGGTAATCAGTAAAAGATGTGCAGCTGGGTTAGGAATGATCCTGTTAGTATCTTCTGGCACCTGCCAGTCCTCAAGTACAATATGGTTTATATGTGCATATATATGGTTGACCAATTGTTAACTGAGATATTCACTAAGCTTCACTTGCCATCACATATATAATCATGCCACATGCTTTGACCATTTTGACAATACAAGTTGTGGGAAATCACTACCATCATGCATCAGGTACACAACTTTTAATCTGTGATTTTGAGTCATGTTCTAACAGATGTATCAATCATCTTGGCAGACAATATCAATGCACTGGCTCACAATTGTCCATTAAGATGCATACATTTTTCTTGTATGTCCAGCTTTTACTAAGACAAATTGGATATTTGGACTTTACAATCAAATAACCTAATGATGACCTGAAAGGCTGATCTTTCATACTGAAGAATATTAAAGCTGACAGTCTTGTCCGAAAGCAAAATTTGAAAACTATTTAGCGACTGGTCACAGAGCTACAGATAATGTGTTGGGTCATTGAGTTATGTACTCGCTTGTGGTCATCTCAATCGGTATCCTAATTTTCCTTTGAGTAACCAAATAAATTGTACCCACCCTCACTCAAACCTCAATTTGGGTATTTTGTCATTTTCCTTACATTAATTATTAAAAATATAATAAAGTTTAAACGTTAGTGTTTGTTATTTATATTTGATCTGTAATAAGAGAAACAATAAGGAAAACTGCAGGTTGTCAAGTTCATGTCCTAAAAATAGAACCTCTCAATATACCTCAGTTATGTTATCTATCCATAGGTATGCAAGCGAAGATTTGACATTTTCGTGTGTACGCATGTAAGATCACATTTATTGAGTTTTTATCAAAATTCAAGCATGCTTGTAGTGCAATACGCTTTAATAGGAATTGAGAGCTCTCATAAACATTTTATGCAATTACGCAGATACATGCTTACCCTGTACCTCTTGTCACATGAGATCACACATGTTCGGCCGTGCTCATCATCCAAAACAGATCAGTCAGTGGCTCTGCACAGTCTCGGCCTCACCATCATCAAACATATCAGTCCCTATTTGTCTCCCACCATCATCAAACATATCAGTCAGTATTTTAGTCTCATCTCACCATCATCAAACATATCAGTCCCTATTTCACAGTCTTGTCTCACCATCATCAAACAGATCAGTCCATATTTCACACAGTCTCGTCTCACCATCATCAAACATATCAGTCCCTATTTCACAGTCTTGTCTCACCATCATCAAACATATCAGTCCCTATTTCATACAGTCTTGTCTCACCCATCATCAAACATATCAGTCCCTTATTTCTACAGTCTTGTCTCACCATCATCAAAACATATCAGTCCCTATTTTACAGTCTTGTCTCTCACCATCATCAAAACATATCAGTCCCTTTTATTTCACAGTCTTGTCTCACCATCATCAAACAATATCAGTCCCTATTTTACAGTCTCTGTCTCACCATCATCAAACATATCAGTCCCTATTTCCAGTCTCGTCTCACCATCATCAAACATATCAGTCCCTATTTTACAGTCTTGTCTCTACCATCATCAAACATATCAGTCCCTATTTCACAGTCTCCTGTCTCACCATCATCAAACATATCAGTCCCTATTTCACAGTCTCTGTCTCACCATCATCAAACATATCAGTCCCTTATTTCACAGTCTTGTCTCACCACCATCATCAAACATATCAGTCCCTATTTTCATACAGTCTTGTCTCACCATCATCAAACATATCAGTCCCTATTTCACAGTCTTGTTCCTCACCATCATCAAACATATCAGTCCCTATTTCTACAGTCTCTGTCTCACCATCATCAAAACATATCAGTCCCTATTTCTACAGTCTTGTCTCTCACCATCATCAAAGATATCAGTCCTCTATTTCACAGTCTGCCTCTCACCATCATCAAACATATCAGTCCCTATTTCACAGTCTTGTCTCACCATCATCAAACATATCAGTCCCTATTTCACAGTCTTGTCTCACCATCATCAAACATATCAGTCCCTATTTCACAGTCTTGTCTCACCATCATCAAACATATCAGTCCCTATTTCACAGTCTCGTGTCTCACCCATCATCAAACATATCAGTCCCTATTTCACAGTCTTGTCTCACCATCATCAAAACATATCAGTCCCTATTTCACAGTCTTGTCTCACCATCATCAAACATATCAGTCCCTATTTCACAGTCTTGTCTCACCATCATCAAACATATCAGTCCCTATTTCACAGTCTTGTCTCACCATCATCAAACATATCAGTCCCATTATTTCACAGTCTTGTCTCACCATCATCAAAGATATATCAGTCGCTATTTTCACAGTCTTGTCTCACCATCATCAAAACATATCAGTCACTATTTTACAGTCTTGTCTCACCATCATCAAACATATCAGTCCTATTTCACAGTCTTGTCTCACCATCATCAAAACATATCAGTCATTTTTCATACAGTCTTGTCTCACCATCATCAAAGATATCAGTCGCTATTTCACAGTCTTGTCTCACCATCATCAAACATATCAGTCCCTATTTCACAGTCTTGTCTCACCATCATCAAACATATCAGTCCCTATTTCACAGTCTTGTCTCACCATCATCATATCAGTCATATTTTACAGTCTTGTCTCACCATCATCAAACATATCAGTCCCTATTTCACAGTCTTGTCTCACCATCATCAAACATATCAGTCACTATTTCACAGTCTTGTCTCACCATCATCAAACATATCAGTCAGTATTTTACAGTCTTGTCTCACCATCATCAAACATATCAGTCAGTATTTTACAGTCTTGTCTCACCATCATCAAACATATCAGTCCCTATTTCACAGTCTTGTCTCACCATCATCAAACATATCAGTCCCTATTTCACAGTCTTGTCTCACCATCATCAAACATATCAGTCCCTATTTTCACAGTCTTGTCTCACCATCATCAAACATATCAGTCAGTATTTTACAGTCTTGTCTCACCATCATCAAACATATCAGTCACTATTTCACAGTCTTGTCTCACCATCATCAAACATATCAGTCAGTATTTTACAGTCTTGTCTCACCATCATCAAACATATCAGTCAGTATTTTACAGTCTTGTCTCACCATCATCAAACATATCAGTCCCTATTTCACAGTCTTGTCTCACCATCATCAAACATATCAGTCCCTATTTCACAGTCTTGTCTCACCATCATCAAACATATCAGTCACTATTTTACAGTCTTGTCTCACCATCATCAAACATATCAGTCACTATTTTACAGTCTTGTCTCACCATCATCAAACATATCAGTCACTATTTTACAGTCTCTTGTCTCACCATCATCAAACATATCAGTCCCTATTTTACAGTCTCTGTCTCACCATCATCAAACATATCAGTCCCTATTTCACAGTCTTGTCTCACCATCATCAAACATATCAGTCCCTATTTCACAGTCTTGTCTCACCATCATCAAACATATCAGTCCCTATTTCACAGTCTTGTCTCACCATCATCAAAACATATCAGTCCCTATTTCACAGTCTTGTCTCACCATCATCAAACATATCAGTCCCTATTTTTTACAGTCTTGTCTCACAATCATCAAACATATCAGTCCCTATTTCACAGTCTTGTCTCACCATCATCAAACATATCAGTCCCTATTATTTCACAGTCTCTGTCTCACCATCATCAAACATATCAGTCCCTATTTCACAGTCTTGTCTCACATCATCATCAAACATATCAGTCCCTATTTCACAGTCTCGTCTCACCATCATCAAACATATCAGTCACTATTTTACAGTCTCGTCTCACCATCATCAAACATATCAGTCCCTATTTCACAGTCTTGTCTCACCATCATCAAACATATCAGTCCCTATTTCACAGTCTTGTCTCACCATCATCAAACATATCAGTCCCTATTTCACAGTCTTGTCTCACCATCATCAAACATATCAGTCCCTATTTCACAGTCTTGTCTCACCATCATCAAACATATCAGTCCCTATTTCACAGTCTTGTCTCACCATCATCAAACATATCAGTCCCTATTTCACAGTCTTGTCTCACCATCATCAAACATATCAGTCCCTATTTCACAGTCTTGTCTCACCATCATCAAACATATCAGTCCCTATTTCACAGTCTTGTCTCACCATCATCAAACATATCAGTCACTATTTTACAGTCTTGTCTCACCATCATCAAACATATCAGTCAGTATTTCACAGTCTTGTCTCACCATCATCAAACATATCAGTCCCTATTTCACAGTCTTGTCTCACCATCATCAAACATATCAGTCCCTATTTCACAGTCTTGTCTCACCATCATCAAACATATCAGTCCCTATTTCACAGTCTTGTCTCACCATCATCAAACATATCAGTCACTATTTCACAGTCTCGTCTCACCATCATCAAACATATCAGTCCCTATTTCACAGTCTTGTCTCACCATCATCAAACATATCAGTCCCTATTTCACAGTCTTGTCTCACCATCATCAAACATATCAGTCAGTATTTTACAGTCTTGTCTCACCATCATCAAACATATCAGTCCCTATTTCACAGTCTCGTCTCACCATCATCAAACATATCAGTCAGTATTTTACAGTCTTGTCTCACCATCATCAAACATATCAGTCCCTATTTCACAGTCTTGTCTCCCCACATGATTCCCCACATGGGTTCAATGTGTGAAGCCCATTTCGCTCAACTAAGAGCAAAAGCACCAAACCTTATGAACTCTCACTTCACTCACTCACTTGCTTTTGACATACCCTCAATCATCTGGTACATCATCGTAAAGCCTTTTTGCCCCGTGCAACTCTAGATCCCGTCTTGAACACCACCAGGAGGGACTGGATGAAGAACTCATATTTTTCTTCTTCACGCCGCTGCTGGCACAGCACTCGCTAGTTTTGGTATTTCTGGTTGATGTGACTGGTGACAAAGGGTCAACATACATTTATCATTCAAAACTGTGTTCCACTGGAGATATTGCTTGTGTGAGATCAAACGATATGTCAAGCTGAAAATTGGTCACAGACATTTTCTCAAAACTGGCAACAGGTCATTAGACCAAATTCATTTATCTAAAAAGAATGCATTGGCCCAACAATTTGCAGAAAATGAAACTTTTGACCAATATCAATGTCTTAATGGACTAATATTTAGGTATTTGTATACCAAACTGTGTTAAGTTAAACTGCGAAGTAAGGTTTTGTTATCGGCAACAGTAATGAACATCAGCTGACCTATTTCCTTAGCTGTAACAAATATACTTTGGGGCTTATTGGACTGTTTAAGCATGATGTATGTTGGGCAGTTTATACTGATAACACAATAACATTTGCTAATTAAAAGAAGCATGGCGGTGACAGCATTTGCACCCCGTTATTGAGAATGAGTCCTGTGACAAAGAATGACTTATCAGATTTCAAACTGATACTTCAAGCAACATACATTTCACCTGAAAGGCAGAAAAACAATCCATATTTTTTGTGTCTATACTTACAAGCAAAGACTGTGACAGATTCTATTTCACAGTCATCAGAATCTTCTATGTCAACCATAAATCGCAGTTTTATGGTTTTGTTCTGGCTATACATTTGTGTTGCGTCAAGCTGCCAACGGCATTCTTGATTCCTGAAACAAAAATGAAATGCTGTCAACATCCACAGGTTTTTGTTTCTTTCTTGTTTAACAATGCGCTGTGCAATTGCCAGCCATATAACAGCTGTCTGGAATTAATCAAGTTTGGACAAGACAATCCAGTGATTGACACCATGAGCATCGATTTACACAACTGTGATATGCATCAACCGAGTCTGTGAGCTTGACCAAGTGATCCAGTTAATGAGCTCTTACGACCTGCATTGGTTGTTGAAGACCAATTCTAACCCAAATCTTCATGGGTACATATGAATGATCAACCTTGTTTGATAATACGGATGTCTCAAATCAAAGTTTGATCAACCTTGTTTGATAATACGGATGTCTCAAATCAAAGTTTGATCAACCTTGTTAGATAATACGGATGTCTCAAATCAAAGTTTGATCAACCTTGTTTGATAATATGGATGTCTCAAATCAAAGTTTGATCAACCTTGTTAGATAATACGGATGTCTCAAATCAAAGTTTGATCAACCTTGTTAGATAATATGGATGTCTCAAGTCAAAGTTTGATCAACCTTGTTAGATAATACGGATGTCTCATATCAAAGAAGTTTGATCAACCTTGTTTGATAATATGGATGTCTCATATCAAAGTTTGATCAACCTTGTTAGATAATACGGATGTCTCAAATCAAAGTTTGATCAACCTTGTTAGATAATACGGATGTCTCAAATCAAAGTTTGATCAACCTTGTTAGATAATACGGATGTCTCAAATCAAAGTTTGATCAACCTTGTTTGATAATACGGATGTCTCAAATCAAAGTTTGATCAACCTTGTTAGATAATACGGATGTCTCAAATCAAAGTTTGATCAACCTTGTTTGATAATATGGATGTCTCAAATCAAAGTTTGATCAACCTTGTTAGATAATATGGATGTCTCATATCAAAGTTTGATCAACCTTGTTAGATAATACGGATGTCTCAAATCAAAGTTTGATCAACCTTGTTAGATAATATGGATGTCTCAAGTCAAAGTTTGATCAACCTTGTTAGATAATATGGATGTCTCATATCAAAGTTTGATGAACCTTGTTAGATAATTTGGGTGTCTCAAATCAAAGTTTGATGAACCTTGTTAGATAATTTGGGTGTCTCAAATCAAACTTTGATGAACCTTGTTAGATAATATGGGTGCCTCAAATCAAAGTTTCTGGGATACCATTTATCAATCATTATTTTCATTAGAGTTAGGATTGTCTGTTCGTCATAGTGACAGGAAGGAAAGATGTACTATACAAATGTCTTACTGTTGATACTCTGAAGGGGTACCCTTCTGATGTGATTGTGTGTCTGAGTGGAGTCTGACACGGTGACCTTAGTAGTGCAGCCACTATCTGTGAAGGGTAAAAGAAATGCAATATCATGATACTGACAGGACAACGATTTCACAAAGGGAATGTTTTCCTGAACATATTGTTTTGTTGAGTATGGTTACTCTGTGTGAAGCACCAATTAAATGTTACACATCAATTACTGGGATTGAACCTCGGACCTTCTGATCTGAAGCCCTGACTGCCACCTTGTCCACTTGACCAATAGAGATTAATATTATGAGCAGGATGACAAAGGTAAGATGTCATCTGTGGGATGACACCACAGGGGTGGAAATAACCCATTGCCCGACGTCCGAGTCCAGTGTTGTTTTTCTGTGAGGGCAATCTAATTTGTATATCACATTGTACCGGTGTCCAGTTGACTTTCCAATGTTAATTATGTTGTTTATTTAAAAGATCAACAAGAAAATCAGCTGGTATAGTGGAAAATTACCAGGGCAAGTGATTTTACATGTGCCACTGTACCAGAGTACACTAGCAATGTTAAAAGTTATTTCCTACCCTGCACTGCACCCTACTACACTGCAGAACTATAACACATATCAACATTGTTAAACACCTTTCAAGATGTACATTCTTGACTCCTTAGAGTTTCTGGGGCTTCACTTAAAGAGAAACAAAACTCTAGCTTTGAAAATATCGAGAATATGGATCGGTTGTTTTAGGTCAGAGAATACAAATTTGCTTATAATTGACTTTACTTGTACCTAACTTCATTCTTGCTGTTCTGTGTGAAGTGACACCTATTGTTTCAGCTGTTGTAAATAGGTGTCATGTCTCACTGGTCACAGGCAGTGTCGCGAAATAGTCACTGGCCCGCTCACCCGTGGATAAGTAAAAATTCAGTCAGGCCAGTAAAATTTCCACAGTCAATGGCCCAACTGGCTGAGTGAATTTTCATGTGGTCACTTTGCAAATACATCAATCTCTCCAACTGGTTGAAGTTATAACACACTTATAGCTCAATGATGACACCTGTGTCTACCTTCACATTGCAAGCTAGTGAACTATTTTGTGGGCTGGTAACTTTCAGGGCATAGCTAGCCCAAGTGGCTAGCAAAATTTGGAAACTATTTAGCACACTGGTCACATGAGATAGCGTTATCTATTTTCATGACATCCAATGTTCTTTAAAATACTCAGTTTGGAGTTAGACAACAATGAATCATCAATCAACAGATTATCAACCAAATCCCTTGAATACAGCATGTTGATTTTTGCCTAGATGGGTGCATTAGGTGTCAGTTTCAGTTAACCTACATACATAAACACTTTTGACAAATCCACAGTGCAAGATAACAGTGGATTAATCAATATATTATCAGTTAATTCTTTTGAT